>NC_090936.1:979841994-980212619 GCF_040938575.1 Ambystoma mexicanum | reverse complement strand
TCCTTTACTATGCCCAGTCTAGGCAGTATATTTAGGCGGCTCAACTCCTTTCTCTCTCTATCTCTGGCAGGTGTTTCTCCATTACCATCCCCAGTCTAATCAGTACATTTAGGCAGCTCCACTCCTCTCACTCTCTCAGGCAGGTGTTTCTCATTTACTATCCCCAGTCTAGGCAGTACATTTAGGCGGCCCAACTCCTCTCTCTCTCGCTCTCTGGCAGGTGTTTCTCCATTACCATCCCCAGTCTAAGCAGTACATTTAGGCAGCTCAACTCCTCTCACTCTCTCTGGCAGGTGTTTCTCCATTACATCCAAAGTCTAGGCAGTACATTTAGGCGGCTGAACTCCTCTCACTCTCTCAGGCAGGTGTTTCTCCTTTACTATGCCCAGTCTAGGCAGTATATTTAGGCGGCTCAACTCCTTTCTCTCTCTCTCTCTGGCAGGTGTGTCTCCATTACCATCCGCAGTCTAAGCAGTACATTTAGGCAGCTCCACTCCTCTCACTCTCTCTGGCAGGTGTTTCTCCTTTACTATCCCCAGTCTAGTCAATCCATTTAGGTGGCTCAACTCCTCTCTCTCTCCCTCTCTGGCAGGTGTTTCTCCATTACCATCTCCAGTCTAAGCAGTCCAATTAGCCAGCTCAACTCCTCTCACTCTCTCTGGCAGGTGTTTTTCCATTACCATCCAAAGTCTAGGCAGTACATTTAGGCAGCTGAACTCCTCTCACTCTCTCAGGCATGTGTGTCTCCATTACCATCCCCAGTCTAGGCAGTACATTTAGGCAGCTCCACTCCTCTCACTCTCTCTGGCAGGTTTTTCTCCTTTACTATCCCCAGTCTAGTCAATACATTTAGGTGGCTCAACTCCTCTCTCTATCTCCCTCACTGGCAGGTGTTTCTCCATTACCATCTCCAGTCTAAGCAGTCCATTTAGGCAGCTCAACTCCTCTCACTCTCTCTGGCAGGTGTTTTTCCATTACCATCCAAAGTCTAGGCAGTACATTTAGGCAGCTGAACTCGTCTCACTCTCTCAGGCATGTGTGTCTCCATTACCATCCCCAGTCTAGGCAGTACATTTAGGCAGCTTAACTCCTTTCACTCTCTCAGGTAGGTGTTTCTCCATTACCATCCCCAGTCTAGGCAGTACATTTAGGCAGCTCAGTCTAGGCAGTACATTTAGGCAGTTGAACTCCTCTGACTCTCTCAGGCAGGTGTCACCCCATTATCATCCCCAGTCTAAGCAGTACATTAAGGCAGCTCAAATCCTCTCACTCTCTGGCAGGTGTTTCTCCTTTACTATCCCCAGTCTAGGCAGTACATTTAGGCGGCTCAACTCCTCTCTCTCGCCTCTCTGGCAGGTGTTTCTCCATTATCATACCCAGTCTAAGCAGTACATTTACGCAGCTCAACTCCTCTCACTCTCTCTGGCAGGTGTTTCTCCATTACCATCCACAGTCTAGGCAGTACATTTAGGCGGCTGAACTCCTCTCACTCTCTCTGGCAGGTGTTTCTCTACTACCATCCCCAGTCTAGGCAGAACATTTAGGCGACTCAACTCCTCTCACTCTCTCTGGCAGCCGTTTCTCCTTTACTATGCCCAGTGTAGGCAGTACATTTAGGCGGCTCAACTCCTTTCTCCCTCTCTCTCTGGCAGGTGTTTCTCCATTACCATCCCCAGTCTAAGCAGTACATTTAGGCAGCTCAACTCCTCTCACTCTCTCTGGCAGGTGTTTCTCCATTACCATCCCCAGTCTAGGCAGTACATTTAGGCAGCTCAACTCCTCTCACTCTCTCTGGCAGGTGTTTCTCCATTACCATCCCCAGTCTAAGCAGTACAATTAGGCAGCTCAACTCCTCTCACTCTCTCAGGCAGGTGTTTCTCCTTTACTATGCCCAGTCTAGGCAGTACATTTAGGTGGCCTAACTCCTCTCTCTCTCTCTATGGCAGGCGTTTCGCCATTACCATCCCCAGTCTAAGCAGTGCAATTAGGCAGCTCAACTCTTCTCACTCTCTCAGGCAGGTGTTTCTCCTTTACTATGCCCAGTCTAGGCAGTATATTTAGGCGGCTCAACTCCTTTCTCTCTCTATCTCTGGCAGGTGTTTCTCCATTACCATCCCCAGTCTAATCAGTACATTTAGGCAGCTCCACTCCTCTCACTCTCTCAGGCAGGTGTTTCTCATTTACTATCCCCAGTCTAGGCAGTACATTTAGGCGGCCCAACTCCTCTCTCTCTCGCTCTCTGGCAGGTGTTTCTCCATTACCATCCCCAGTCTAAGCAGTACATTTAGGCAGCTCAACTCCTCTCACTCTCTCTGGCAGGTGTTTCTCCATTACATCCAAAGTCTAGGCAGTACATTTAGGCGGCTGAACTCCTCTCACTCTCTCAGGCAGGTGTTTCTCCTTTACTATGCCCAGTCTAGGCAGTATATTTAGGCGGCTCAACTCCTTTCTCTCTCTCTCTCTGGCAGGTGTGTCTCCATTACCATCCGCATTCTAAGCAGTACATTTAGGCAGCTCCACTCCTCTCACTCTCTCTGGCAGGTGTTTCTCCTTTACTATCCCCAGTCTAGTCAATACATTTAGGTGGCTCAACTCCTCTCTCTCTCCCTCTCTGGCAGGTGTTTCTCCATTACCATCTCCAGTCTAAGCAGTCCAATTAGCCAGCTCAACTCCTCTCACTCTCTCTGGCAGGTGTTTTTCCATTACCATCCAAAGTCTAGGCAGTACATTTAGGCAGCTGAACTCCTCTCACTCTCTCAGGCATGTGTGTCTCCATTACCATCCCCAGTCTAGGCAGTACATTTAGGCAGCTCCACTCCTCTCACTCTCTCTGGCAGGTTTTTCTCCTTTACTATCCCCAGTCTAGTCAATACATTTAGGTGGCTCAACTCCTCTCTCTATCTCCCTCACTGGCAGGTGTTTCTCCATTACCATCTCCAGTCTAAGCAGTCCATTTAGGCAGCTCAACTCCTCTCACTCTCTCTGGCAGGTGTTTTTCCATTACCATCCAAAGTCTAGGCAGTACATTTAGGCAGCTGAACTCGTCTCACTCTCTCAGGCATGTGTGTCTCCATTACCATCCCCAGTCTAGGCAGTACATTTAGGCAGCTTAACTCCTTTCACTCTCTCAGGTAGGTGTTTCTCCATTACCATCCCCAGTCTAGGCAGTACATTTAGGCAGCTGAACTCCTCTCACTCTCTCAGGCAGGTGTTTCCCCATTACCATCCCCAGTCTAGGCAGTACATTTAGGCGGCTCAACTCCTCTGTCTCTCTCTCTCTCTCTCTCTCTCTCTCTCTCTCTCTCTCTTTCTCTCACTTTCTCTCTCTCTCTCTCTCTCTCTCTCTCTCTCTGTCAGGTGTTTCTCCATTACCATCCCCAGTCTAGGCAGTACATTTAGGCGGCTGAACTCCTCTCACTCTCTCTGGCAGGTGTTTCTCTACTACCATCCCCAGTCTAGGCAGTACATTTAGGCGACTCAACTCCTCTCACTCTCTCTGGCAGGCGTTTCTCCATTACCATCCCCAGTCTAGGCAGTACATTTAGGGGGTTGAACTCTCCTCATTCTCTCTGCCAGGTGTTTCTCCATTACCATCCCCAGTCTAGGCAGTACATTTAGGCAGCTCAGTCTAGGCAGTACCTTAGGCAGTTGAACTCCTCTCACTCGCTCAGGCAGGTGTTTCCCCATTACCATCCCAAGTCTAGCCAGTACATTTAGGTGGCCTAACTCCTCTCTCTCTGGCAGTTGTTTCTCCATTACCATCCCCAGTCTAGGCAGTACAATTAGGCAGCTCAACTCCTCTCACTCTCTCAAGCAGGTGTTTCTCCTTTACTATGCCCAGACTAGGCAGTACATTTAGGTGGCCTAACTCCTCTCTCTCTCTCTGGCAGGTGTTTTTCCATTGCCATCCCCAGTCTAAGCAGTACAATTAGCAGCTCAACTCCTCTCACTCTCTCAGGCAGGTGTTTCTCCTTTACTATGCCCAGTCTAGGCAGTACATTTAGGCGGCTCAACTCCTTTCTCTCTCTGGCAGGTGTTTCTCCATTACCATCCCCAGTCTAAGCAGTAAATATAGGCAGCTCAACTCCTCTCACCCTCTCTGGCAGGTGTTTTTCCTTTACTATCCCCAGTCTAGGCAGTACATTTAGGCGGCTCTACTCCTCTCTCTCCCCTCTCTGGCAGGTGTTTCTCCATTACCTTACCCAATCTAAGCAGTACATTTAGGCAGATCAACTCCTCTCACTCTCTTTGGCAGGTGTTTCTCCATTACCATCCCCAGTCTGGGCAGTACATTTAGGGGTTCAACTCTCCTCACTCTCTCTGGCAGGTGTTTCTCCATTACCATCCCCAGTCTAAGCAATACAATTAGGCAGCTCAACTCCTCTCACTCTCTCAGGCAGGTGTTTCTCCTTTACTATGCCCAGTCTAGGCAGTACATTTAGGTGGCCTAACTCCTCTCTCTCTCTCTATGGCAGGTGTTTCGCCATTACCATCCCCAGTCTAAGCAGTGCAATTAGGCAGCTCAACTCCTCTCACTCTCTCAGGCAGGTGTTTCTCCTTTACTATGCCCAGTCTAGGCAGTATATTTAGGCGGCTCAACTCCTTTCTCTCTCTATCTCTGGCAGGTGTTTCTCCATTACCATCCCCAGTCTAAGCAGTACATTTAGGCAGCTCCACTCCTCTCACTCTCTCAGGCAGGTGTTTCTCCTTTACTGTCCCCAGTCTAGGCAGTACATTTAGGCGGCCCAACTCCTCTCTCTCTCGCTCTCTGGCAGGTGTTTCTCCATTACCATCCCCAGTCTAAGCAGTACATTTAGGCAGCTCAACTCCTCTCACTCTCTCTGGCAGGTGTTTCTCCATTACCATCCAAAGTCTAGGCAGTACATTTAGGCGGCTGAACTCCTTTCACTCTCTCAGGCAGGTGTTTCTCCTTTACTATGCCCAGTCTAGGCAGTATATTTAGGCGGCTCAACTCCTTTCTCTCTCTCTCTCTGGCAGGTGTGTCTCCATTACCATCCCCAGTCTAAGCAGTACATTTAGGCAGCTCCACTCCTCTCACTCTTTCTGGCAGGTGTTTCTCCTTTACTATCCCCAGTCTAGGCAATACATATAGGTGGCTCAACTCCTCTCTCTCTCCCTCTCTGGCAGTTGTTTCTCCATTACCATCTCCAGTCTAAGCAGTCCATTTAGGCAGCTCAACTCCTCTCACTCTCTCTGGCAGGTGTTTCTCCATTACCATCCAAAGTCTAGGCAGTACATTTAGGCGACTGAACTCCTCTCACTCTCTCAGGCATGTGTGTCTCCTTTACCATCCCCAGTCTAGACAGTACATTTAGGCAGCTTAACTCCTCTCACTCTCTCAGGTAGGTGTTTCTCCATTACCATCCCCAGTCTAGGCAGTACATTTAGGCAGCTGAACTCCTCTCACTCTCTCAGGCAGGTGTTTCCCCATTACCATCCCCAGTCTAGGCAGTACATTTAGGCGGCTCAACTCCTCTCACTCTCTCTGGCAGGTGTTTCTCTATTACCATCCCCAGTCTAGGCAGTACATTTAGGCGGCTGAACTCCTCTCACTCTCTCTGGCAGGTGTTTCTCTATTACCATCCCCAGTCTAGGCAGTACATTTAGGCGACTCAACTCCTCTCACTCTCTCTGGCAGGCGTTTCTCCATTACCATCCCCAGTCTAGGCAGTACATTTAGGGGGTTCAACTCTCCTCATTCTCTCTGGCAGGTGTTTCTCCATTACCATCCCCAGTCTAGGCAGTACATTTAGGCAGCTCAGTCTAGGCAGTACATTAGGCAGTTGAACTCCTCTCACTCGCTCAGGCAGGTGTTTCCCCATTACCATCCCAAGTCTAGCCAGTACATTTAGGTGGCCTAACTCCTCTCTCTCTCTCTGGTAGGTGTTTCTCCATTACCATCCCCAGTCTAAGCAGTACAATTAGGCAGCTGAACTCCTCTCACTCTCTCAGGCAGGTGTTTCTCCTTTACTATGCCCAGTCTAGGCAGTACATTTAGGCTGCTCAACTCCTTTCTCTCTCTCTCTCTCTGGCAGGTGTTTCTCCATTACCATCCACAGTCTAGGCAGTACATTTAGGCGGCTGAACTCCTCTCACTCTCTCAGGCATGTGTGTCTCCATTACCATCCCCAGTCTAGGCAGTACATATAGGCAGCTTAACTCCTCTCACTCTCTCAGGTAGGTGTTTCTCCATTACCATCCCTAGTCTAGGCAGTACATTTAGGCGGCTCAACTTCTCTCTCTCTCTCTATCTCTCTCTCTGGCAGGTGTTTCTCCATTACCATTCCCAGTCTAAGCATTACATTTAGGCAGCTCAACTCCTCTCACTCTCTCTGGAAGGTGTTTCTATATTACCATTCCCAGTCTAGGCAGTACATTTAGGCGGCTGAACTCCTTTCACTCTCTCAGGTAGGCGTATTTCCATTACCATCTCCAGTCTAGGAAGTACATTTTGGCAGCTGAACTCCTCTCACTCTCTCAGGTAGGTGTTTCTCCATTACCATCCCCAGTCTAGACAGTACATTTATGTGGCTCAACTCCTCTCACTCTCTCTGGCAGGTGTTTCTCCATTACCATCCCCAGTCTAGGCAGTACATGTAGGGGGTTCAACTCTCCTCATTCTCACTGCCAGGTGTTTCTCCATTACCATCCCCAGTCTAGGCAGTACATTTAGGCAGCTCAGTCTAGGCAGTACATTTAGGCAGTTGAACTCCTCTGACTCTCTCAGGCAGGTGTCACCCCATTACCATCCCCAGTCTAAGCAGTACATTAAGGCAGCTCAAATCCTCTCACTCTCTCTGGCAGGTGTTTCTCCTTTACTATCCCCAGTCTAGGCAGTACATTTAGGCGGCTCAACTCCTCTCTCTCGCCTCTCTGGCAGGTGTTTCTCCATTACCATACCCAGTCTAAGCAGTACATTTACGCAGCTCAACTCCTCTCACTCTCTCTGGCAGGCCAGTTTAGGCAGTACATTTAGGCGGCTGAACTCCTCTCTCTCTCTCTCTCTCTCTCTCTCTCTGGCAGGTGTTTCTCCATTACCATTCCCAGTCTAAGCATTACATTTAGGCAGCTCAACTCCTCTCACTCTCTCTGGAAGGTGTTTCTATATTACCATCCCCAGTCTAGGCAGTACATTTAGGCGGCTGAACTCCTCTCACTCTCTCAGGCAGGTGTGTCTCCATTACCATTCCCAGTCTAGGCAGTACATTTAGGCGGCTGAACTCCTCTCACTCTCTCAGGTAGACGTATTTCCATTACCATCTCCAGTCTAGGAAGTACATTTCGGCAGCTGAACTCCTCTCACTCTCTCAGGTAGGTGTTTCTCCATTACCATCCCCAGTCTAGACAGTACATTTATGTGGCTCAACTCCTCTCACTCTCTCTGGCAGGTGTTTCTCCATTACCATCCCCAGTCTAAGCAGTACAATTAGGCAGCTCAACTCCTCTCACTCGCTCAGGCAGGTGTTTCTCCTTTACTATGCCCAGTTTAGGCAGTACATTTAGGTGGCCTAACTCCTCTCTCTCTCTCTCTATGGCAGGTGTTTCGCCATTACCATCCCCAGTCTAAGCAGGGCAATTAGGCAGCTCAACTCCTCTCACTCTCTCAGGCAGGTGTTTCTCCTTTACTATGCCCAGTCTAGGCAGTATATTTAGGCGGCTCAACTCCTTTCTCTCTCTATCTCTGGCAGGTGTTTCTCCATTACCATCCCCAGTCTAAGCAGTACATTTAGGCAGCTCAACTCCTCTCACTCTCTCTGGCAAGTGTTTCTCCATTACATCCAAAGTCTAGGCAGTACATTTAGGCGGCTGAACTCCTCTCACTCTCTCAGGCAGGTGTTTCTCCTTTACTATGCCCAGTCTAGGCAGTATATTTAGGCGGCTCAACTCCTTTCTCTCTCTCTCTCTCTGGCAGGTGTGTCTCCATTACCATCCCCAGTCTAAGCAGTACATTTAGGCAGCTCCACTCCTCTCACTCTCTCTGGCAGGTGTTTCTCCTTTACTATCCCCAGTCTAGTCAATACATTTAGGTGGCTCAACTCCTCTCTCTCTCCCTCTCTGGCAGGTGTTTCTCCATTACCATCTCCAGTCTAAGCAGTCCATTTAGGCAGCTCAACTCCTCTCACTCTCTCTGGCAGGTGTTTTTCCATTACCATCCAAAGTCTAGGCAGTACATTTAGGCAGCTGAACTCCTCTCACTCTCTCAGGCATGTGTGTCTCCATTACCATCCCCAGTCTAGGCAGTACATTTAGGCAGCTTAACTCCTCTCACTCTCTCAGGTAGGTGTTTCTCCATTACCATCCCCAGTCTAGGAAGTACATTTAGGCAGCTGAACTCCTCTCACTCTCTCAGGCAGGTGTTTCCCCATTACCATCCCAAGTCTAGGCAGTACATTTAGGCGGCTCAACTCCTCTGTCTCTCTCTCTCTCTCTCTCTCTCTCTCTCTCTCTCTCTCTCTCTCTCTCTCTCTCTCTCTCTCTCTCTCTTTCTCTCACTCACTCTCTCTCTCTCTCTCTCTCTCTCTCTCTCTCTCTCTGTCAGGTGTTTCTCCATTACCATCCCCAGTCTAGGCAGTACATTTAGGCGGCTGAACGCCTCTCACTCTCTCAGGCAGGTGTGTCTCCATTACCATCCCCAGTCTAGGCAGTACATTTAGGCGGCTGAACTCCTCTCACTCTCTCTGGCAGGTGTTTCTCTACTACCATCCCCAGTCTAGGCAGTACATTTAGGCGACTCAACTCCTCTCACTCTCTCTGGCAGGCGTTTTTCCATTACCATCCCCAGTCTAAGCAGTACATTTAGGCAGCTCCACTCCTCTCACTCTCTCAGGCAGGTGTTTCTCCTTTACTATCCCCAGTCTAGGCAGTACATTTAGGCGGCCCAACTCCTCTCTCTCCTGCTCTCTGGCAGGTGTTTCTCCATTACCATCCCCAGTCTAAGCAGTACATTTAGGCAGCTCAACTCCTCTCACTCTCTCTGGCAGGTTTTTCTCCTTTACTATCCCCAGTCTAGTCAATACATTTAGGTGGCTCAACTCCTCTCTCTCTCTCTCTCCCTCACTGGCAGGTGTTTCTCCATTACCATCTCCAGTCAAAGCAGTCCATTTAGGCAGCTCCACTCCTCTCACTCTCTCAGGCAGGTTTTTCTCCTTTACTATCCCCAGTCTAGCCAATACATTTAGGAGGCTCAACTCCTCTCTCTCTCTCCCTCTCAGGCATGTGTGTCTCCATTACCATACCCAGTCTAGGCAGTACATTTAGGCAGCTTAACTCCTCTCACTCTCTCCATTACCATCCGCAGTATAGGCAGTACATTTAGGCAGCTTAACTCCTCTCACTCTCTCAGGTAGCTGTTTCTCCATTACCATCCCCAGTCTAGGCAGTACATTTAGGCAGCTGAACTCCTCTCACTCTCTCAGGCAGGTGTTTCCCCACTACCATCCCCAGTCTAGGCAGTACATTTAGGGGGTTCAACTCTCCTCACTCTCTCTGGCAGGTGTTTCTCCATTACCATCGCCAGTCTAAGCAGTACATTTAGGCAGCTCCACTCCTCTCACTCTCTCTGGCAGGTGTTTCTCCTTTACTATCCCCAGTCTAGGCAGTACATTGAGGCGGCTCTACTCCTCTCTCTCCCCTCTCTGGCAGGTGTTTCTCCATTACCATACCCAGTCTAAGCAGTACATTTAGGCAGCTCCACTCCTCTCACTCTCTCTGGCAGGTGTTTCTCCTTTACTATCCCCAGTCTAGGCAATACATTTAGGTGACTCAACTCCTCTCTCTCTCCCTCTCTGGCAGTTGTTTCTCCATTACCATCTCCAGTCTAAGCAGTCCATTTAGGCAGCTCAACTCCTCTCACTCTCTCTGGAAGGTGTTTCTCCATTACCATCCAAAGTCTAGGCAGTACATTTAGGCGACTGAACTCCTCTCACTCTCTCAGGCATGTGTGTCTCATTTACCATCCCCAGTCTAGACAGTACATTTAGGCAGCTTAACTCCTCTCACTCTCTCAGGTAGGTGTTTCTCCATTACCATCCCCAGTCTAGGCAGTACATTTAGGCAGCTGAACTCCTCTCACTCTCTCAGGCAGATGTTTCCCCATTACCATCCCCAGTCTAGGCAGTACATTTAGGCGGCTCAACTCCTCTCTCTCTCTCTCTCTCTCTCTCAGTTGTATCTCCATTACCATCCCCAGTCTAGGCAGTACATTTAGGCGGCTGAACGCCTCTCACTCTCTCAGGCAGGTGTGTCTCCATTACCATCCCCAGACTAGGCAGTACATTTAGGCGGCTGAACTCCTCTCACTCTCTCTGGCAGGTGTTTCTCTATTACCATCCCCAGTCTAGGCAGTACATTTAGGCGACTCAACTCCTCTCACTCTCTCTGGCAGGCATTTCTCCATTACCATCCCCAGTCTAGGCAGTACATTTAGGGGGTTCAACTCTCCTCATTCTCTCTGGCAGGTGTTTCTCCATTACCATCCCCAGTCTAGGCAGTACATTTAGGCAGCTCAGTCTAGGCAGTACATTAGGCAGTTGAACTCCTCTCACTCGCTCAGGCAGGTGTTTCCCCATTACCATCCCAAGTCTAGCCAGTACATTTAGGTGGCCTAACTCCTCTCTCTCTCTCTCTGGTAGGTGTTTCTCCATTACCATCCCCAGTCTAAGCAGTACAATTAGGCAGCTCAACTCCTCTCACTCTCTCAGTCAGGTGTTTCTCCTTTACTATGCCCAGTCTAGGCAGTACATTTAGGTGGCCTAACTCCTCTCTCTCTCTCTATGGCAGGTGTTTCTCCATTACCATCCCCAGTCTAAGCAGTACAATTAGGCAGCTCAACTCCTCTCACTTTCTCAGGCAGGTGTTTCTCCATTACTATGCCCAGTCTAGGCAGTACATTTAGGCTGCTCAACTCCTTTCTCTCTCTCTCTCTGGCAGGTGTTTCTCCATTACCATCCACAGTCTAGGCAGTACATTTAGGCGGCTGAACTCCTCTCACTCTCTCTGGCAGGTGTTTCTCTATTACCATCCCCAGTCTAGGCAGTACATTTAGGCGACTCAACTCCTCTCACTCTCTCTGGCAGGCATTTCTCCATTACCATCCCCAGTCTAGGCAGTACATTTAGGGGGTTCAACTCTCCTCATTCTCTCTGGCAGGTGTTTCTCCATTACCATCCCCAGTCTAGGCAGTACATTTAGGCAGCTCAGTCTAGGCAGTACATTAGGCAGTTGAACTCCTCTCACTCGCTCAGGCAGGTGTTTCCCCATTACCATCCCAAGTCTAGCCAGTACATTTAGGTGGCCTAACTCCTCTCTCTCTCTCTCTGGTAGGTGTTTCTCCATTACCATCCCCAGTCTAAGCAGTACAATTAGGCAGCTCAACTCCTCTCACTCTCTCAGTCAGGTGTTTCTCCTTTACTATGCCCAGTCTAGGCAGTACATTTAGGTGGCCTAACTCCTCTCTCTCTCTCTCTGGCAGGTGTTTCTCCATTACCATCCCCAGTCTAAGCAGTACAATTAGGCAGCTCAACTCCTCTCACTTTCTCAGGCAGGTGTTTCTCCATTACTATGCCCAGTCTAGGCAGTACATTTAGGCTGCTCAACTCCTTTCTCTCTCTCTCTCTGGCAGGTGTTTCTCCATTACCATCCACAGTCTAGGCAGTACATTTAGGCGGCTGAACTCCTCTCACTCTCTCAGGCATGTGTGTCTCCATTACCATCCCCAGTCTAGGCAGTACATTTAGGCAGCTTAACTCCTCTCACTCTCTCAGGCAGGTGTTTCTCCATTACCATCCCTAGTCTAGGCAGTACATTTAGGCGGCTCAACTTCTCTCTCTCTCTCTATCTCTCTCTCTGGCCGGTGTTTCTCCATTACCATGTCCAGTATTAGCAGTAAATTCAGGCAGCGCAACTTCTCTCACCCTCTCTGGTAGGCCAGTTTAGGCAGTACATTTAGGCGGCTCAACTCCTCTCTCTCTCTCTCTCTCTCTGGCAGGTGTTTCTCCATTACCATTCCCAGTCTAAGCATTACATTTAGGCAGCTCAACTCCTCTCACTCTCTCTGGAAGGTGTTTATATATTACCATCCCCAGTCTAGGCAGTACATTTAGGCGGCTGAACTCCTCTCACTCTCTCAGGCAGGTGTGTCTCCATTACCATTCCCAGTCTAGGCAGTACATTTAGGCGGCTGAACTCCTCTCACTCTCTCAGGTAGGCGTATTTCCATTACCATCTCCAGTCTAGGAAGTACATTTCGGCAGCTGAACTCCTCTCACTCTCTCAGGTAGGTGTTTCTCCATTACCATCCCCAGTCTAGACAGTACATTTATGTGGCTCAACTCCTCTCACTCTCTCTGGCAGGTGTTTCTCCATTACCATCCCCAGTCTAGGCAGTACATGTAGGGGGTTCAACTCTCCTCATTCTCTCTGCCAGGTGTTTCTCCATTACCATCCCCAGTCTAGGCAGTACATTTAGGCAGCTCAGTCTAGGCAGTACATTTAGGCAGTTGAACTCCTCTGACTCTCTCAGGCAGGTGTCACCCCATTACCATCCCCAGTCTAAGCAGTACATTAAGGCAGCTCAAATCCTCTCACTCTCTCTGGCAGGTGTTTCTCCTTTACTATCCCCAGTCTAGGCAGTACATTTAGGCGGCTCAACTCCTCTCTCTCGCCTCTCTGGCAGGTGTTTCTCCATTACCATACCCAGTCTAAGCAGTACATTTAGGCAGCTCAACTCCTCTCACTCTCTCTGGCAGGTGTTTCTCCATTACCATCCACAGTCTAGGCAATACATTTAGGCGGCTGAACTCCTCTCACTCTCTCAGGCATGTGTGTCTCCATTACCATCCCAAGTCTAGGCAGTATATTTAGGCAGCTTAACTCCTCTCACTCTCTCAGGTAGGTGTTTCTCCATTACCATCCCCAGTCTAGGCAGTACATTTAGGTGGCTGAACTCCTCTCACTCTCTCCGGCAGGTGTTTCCCCATTACCATCCCCAGTTTAGGCAGTACATTTAGGCGGCTCAACTCCTCTCTCTCTCTCAGGCAGGTGTTTCTCCTTTACTATCACCAGTCTAGGCAGTACATTTAGGCGGCCCAACTCCTCTCTCTCTCGCTCTCTGGCAGGTGTTTCTCCTTTACTATCACCAGTCTAAGCAGTACATTTAGACAGCTCAACTCCTCTCACTCTCTCAGGCAGGTGTTTCTCCTTTACTATCACCAGTCTAGGCAGTACATTTAGGCGGCCCAACTCCTCTCTCTCTCGCTCTCTGGCAGGTGTTTCTCCATTACCATCCCCAGTCTAAGCAGTACATTTAGACAGCTCAACTCCTCTCACTCTCTCAGGCAGGTGTTTCTCCTTTACTATCACCAGTCTAGGCAGTACATTTAGGCGGCCCAACTCCTCTCTCTCTCGCTCTCTGGCAGGTGTTTCTCCATTACCATCCCCAGTCTAAGCAGTACATTTAGGCAGCTCAACTCCTCTCACTATCTCAGGCAGGTGTTTCTCCTTTACTATGCACAGTCTAAGCAGTACATTTTGGCGGCTCAACTCCTCTCTCTCTGTCTCTCTCTGGTAGGTGTTTCTCCATTACCATCCCCAGTCTAAGCAGTACATTTAGGCAGCTCAACTCCCCTCACTCTCTCTGGCAGGTTTGTCTCCTTTACCATCCCCAGTCTAAGCAGTCCATTTAGGCAGCTCAACTCCTCTCACTCTCTCAAGCAGGTTTTCCTCCATTACCATCCCTAGTCTAGGCAGTACATTTAGGCGGCTGAACTCCTCTCACTCTCTCAGGCATTTGTGTCTCCATTACCATCCCCAGTCTAGGCAGTACATTTAGGCAGCTTAACTCCTCTCACTCTCTCAGGTAGGTGTTTCTCCATTACCATCCCCAGTCTAGGCAGTACATTTAGGCAACTGAACTCCTCTCACTCTCTCAGGCAGGTGTTTCCCCATTACCATCCCCAGTCTAGGCAGTACATTTACGCCGCTCAACTCCTCTCTCTCTCTCTCTCTCTCAGGTGTTTCTCCATTACCATCCCCAGTTCAGGCAGTACATTTAGGCGGCTAAACGCCTCTCACTCTCTCAGGCAGGTGTGTCTCCATTACCATCCCCAGTCTAGGCAGTACATTTAGGCAGCTTAACTCCTCTCACTCTCTCAGGTAGGTGTTTCTCCATTTCTCCATTACCATCCCCAGTCTAGGCAGTACATTTAGGCAACTGAACTCCTCTCACTCTCTCAGGCACGTGTTTCCCCATTACCATCCCCAGTCTAGGCAGTACATTTAGGGGGTTCAACTCTCCTCATTCTCTCTGGCAGGTGTTTCTCCATTACCATCCCCAGTCTAGGCAGCACATTTAGGCAGCTCAATCTAGGCAGTACATTAGGCAGTTGAACTCCTCTCACTCGCTCAGGCAGGTGTTTCTCCATTACCATCCCCAGTCTAAGCAGTACAATTAGGCAGCTCAACTCCTTTCACTCTCTCAGGCAGGTGTTTCTCCTTTACTATGCCCAGTCTAGGCAGTACATTTAGGTGGCCTAACTTCTCTCTCTCTCTCGCAGGTGTTTCTCCATTACCATCCCCAGTCTAAGCAGTACAATTAGGCAGCTCAACTCCTCTCACTCTCTCAGGCAGGTGTTTCTCCTTTACTATGCCCAGTCTAGGCAGTACATTTAGGCGGCTCAACTCCTTTCTCTCTCTCTCTCTGGCAGGTGTTTCTCCATTACCATCCCCAGTCTAAGCAGTACATTTAGACAGCTCAACTCCTCTCACTCTCTCTGGCAGGTGTTTTTCCTTTACTATCCCCAGTCTAGGCAGTACATTTAGGCGGCTCTACTCCTCTCTCTCCCCTCTCTGGAAGGTATTTCTCCATTACCATACCCAGTCTAAGCAGTACATTTAGGCAGCTCAACTCCTCTCACTCTCTCTGGCAGGTGTTGCTCCATTACCATCCACAGTGTAGGCAGTACATTTAGGCGGCTGAACTCCTCTCACTCTCTCAGGCATGTGTGTCTCCATTACCATCCCCAGTCTAGGCAGTACATTTAGGCAGCTTAACTCCTCTCTCTCCCCTCTCTGGCAGGTGTTTCTCCATTACCATACCCAGTCTAAGCAGTACATTTAGGCAGCTCAACTCCTCTCACTCTCTCTGGCAGGTGTTTCTCCTTTACTATCCCCAGTCTAAGCAGTACATTAAGGCAGCTCAACTCCTCTCACTCTCTCTGGCAGGTGTTTCTCCATTACCATCCACAGTCTAGGCAGTACATTTAGGCGGCTGAACTCCTCTCACTCTCTCAGGCATGTGTGTCTCCATTACCATCCCCAGTCTAGGCAGTACATCTAGGCAGCTTAACTCCTCTCACTCTCTCAGGCAGGTGTTTCTCCTTTACTATGCCCAGTCTAAGCAGTACATTTTGGCGGCTCAACTCCTCTCTCTCTGTCTCTCTCTGGCAGGTGTTTCTCCATTACATCCCCAGTCTAAGCAGTACATTAAGGCAGCTCAACTCCCCTCACTCTCTCTGGCAGGTTTTTCTCCTTTACTATCCCCAGTCTAGGCAGTATATTTAGGCGGCTCAACTCTTCTCTCTCTCTCTCTCTGGCAGGTGTTTCTCCATTACCATCCCCAGTCTAAGCAGTACATTTAGGCAGCTGAACTCCTCTCACTTTCTCAAGCAGGTGTTTCTCCATTACCATCCCTAGTCTAGGCAGTACATTTAGGCGGCTCAACTTCTCTCTCTCTCTCTATCTCTCTCTCTGGCCGGTGTTTCTCTATTACCATCCCCAATATAGGCAGTAAATTTAGGCAGCGCAACTCCTCTCACTCTCTCTGGCAGGCCAGTTTAGGCAGTACATTTAGGTGGCTCAACTCCTCTCTCTCTCTCTCTCTCTCTCTGGCAGGTGTTTCTCCATTACCATCCCCAGTCTAAGCATTACATTTAGGCAGCTCAACTCCTCTCACTCTCTCTGGAAGGGGTTTCTCCATTACCATCCCCAGTCTAGACAGTACATATAGGCGGCTGAACTCCTCTCACTCCCTCAGGAAGGTGTGTCTCCATTACCAATTCCAGTCTAGGCAGTACATGTAGGCGGCTGAACTCCTCTCACTCTCTCAGGTAGGTGTTTCTCCATTACCATCCCCAGTCTAGGAAGTACATTTAGGCAGCTGAACTCCTCTCACTCTCTCAGGTAGGTGTTTCACCATTACCATCCCCAGTCTAGACAGTACATTTAGGTGGCTCAACTCCTCTCACTCTCTCTGGCAGGTGTTTCTCCATTACCATCCCCAGTCTATGCAGTACATGTAGGGGGTTCAACTCTCCTCATTCTCTCTGCCAGGTGTTTCTCCATTACCATCCCCAGTCTAGGCAGTACATTTAGGCAGCTCAGTCTAGGCAGTACATTTAGGCAGTTGAACTCCTCTGACTCTCTCAGGCAGGTGTTACCCCATTACCATCCCCAGTCTAAACAGTACATTTAGGCAGCTGAACTCCTCTCACTCTCTCTGGCAGGTGTTTCTCCTTTACTATCCCCAGTCTAGGCAGTACATTTAGGCAGCTAAACTCCTCTCTCTCCCCTCTCTGGCAGGTGTTTCTCCATTACCATACCCAGTCTAAGCAGTACATTTAGGCAGCTCAACTCCTCTCACTCTCTCTGGCAGGTGTTTCTCCATTACCATCCCCAGTCTAGGCAGTACATCTAGGCAGCTTAACTCCTCTCACTCTCTCAGGTAGGTGTTTCTCCATTACCATCCCCAGTCTAGGCAGTACATTTAGGCGGCTCAACTCCTCTCTCTCTCTCTCTCTCTCTCTCTCTCTCTCTCACTCTCTCTCTCTCCCTCTCTCTCTGGCAGGTGTTTCTCCATTACCATTCCCAGCCTAAGCAGTACATTTAGGCAGCTCCACTCCTCTCACTCTCTCTGGCAGGTTTTTCTCCTTTACTATCCCCAGTCTAGGCAGTACATTTAGGCTGTTCAACTCTTCTCTCTCTCTCTCTCTGGCAGGTGTTTCTCCATTACCATCCCCAGTCTAAGCAGTACATTTAGGCAGCTGAACTCCTCTCACTTTCTCAAGCAGGTGTTTCTCCATTACCATCCCTAGTCTAGGCAGTACATTTAGGCGGCTCAACTTCTCTCTCTCTCTCTATCTCTCTCTCTGGCCGGTGTTTCTCTATTACCATCCCCAATATAGGCAGTAAATTTAGGCAGCGCAACTCCTCTCACTCTCTCTGGCAGGCCAGTTTAGGCAGTACATTTAGGTGGCTCAACTCCTCTCTCTCTCTCTCTCTCTCTCTCTCTCTGGCAGGTGTTTCTCCATTACCATCCCCAGTCTAGACAGTACATATAGGCGGCTGAACTCCTCTCACTCCCTCAGGAAGGTGTGTCTCCATTACCATTCCCAGTCTAGGCAGTACATGTAGGCGGCTGAACTCCTCTCACTCTCTCAGGTAGGTGTTTCTCCATTACCATCCCCAGTCTAGGAAGTACATTTAGGCAGCTGAACTCCTCTCACTCTCTCAGGTAGGTGTTTCACCATTACCATCCCCAGTCTAGACAGTACATTTAGGTGGCTCAACTCCTCTCACTCTCTCTGGCAGGTGTTTCTCCATTACCATCCCCAGTCTATGCAGTACATGTAGGGGGTTCAACTCTCCTCATTCTCTCTGCCAGGTGTTTCTCCATTACCATCCCCAGTCTAGGCAGTACATTTAGGCAGCTCAGTCTAGGCAGTACATTTAGGCAGTTGAACTCCTCTGACTCTCTCAGGCAGGTGTTACCCCATTACCATCCCCAGTCTAAACAGTACATTTAGGCAGCTGAACTCCTCTCACTCTCTCTGGCAGGTGTTTCTCCTTTACTATCCCCAGTCTAGGCAGTACATTTAGGCGGCTCAACTCTTCTCTCTCTCTCTCTCTCTCTGGCAGGTGTTTCTCCATTACCATCCCCAGTCTAAGCAGTACATTTAGGCAGCTGAACTCCTCTCACTTTCTCAAGCAGGTGTTTCTCCATTACCATCCCTAGTCTAGGCAGTACATTTAGGCGGCTCAACTTCTCTCTCTCTCTCTATCTCTCTCTCTGGCCGGTGTTTCTCTATTACCATCCCCAATATAGGCAGTAAAGTTAGGCAGCACAACTCCTCTCACTCTCTCTGGCAGGCCAGTTTAGGCAGTACATTTAGGTGGCTCAACTCCTCTCTCTCTCTCTCTCTCTCTGGCAGGTGTTTCTCCATTACCATCCCCAGTCTAAGCATTACATTTAGGCAGCTCAACTCCTCTCACTCTCTCTGGAAGGGGTTTCTCCATTACCATCCCCAGTCTAGACAGTACATATAGGCGGCTGAACTCCTCTCACTCCCTCAGGAAGGTGTGTCTCCATTACCAATTCCAGTCTAGGCAGTACATGTAGGCGGCTGAACTCCTCTCACTCTCTCAGGTAGGTGTTTCTCCATTACCATCCCCAGTCTAGGAAGTACATTTAGGCAGCTGAACTCCTCTCACTCTCTCAGGTAGGTGTTTCACCATTACCATCCCCAGTCTAGACAGTACATTTAGGTGGCTCAACTCCTCTCACTCTCTCTGGCAGGTGTTTCTCCATTACCATCCCCAGTCTATGCAGTACATGTAGGGGGTTCAACTCTCCTCATTCTCTCTGCCAGGTGTTTCTCCATTACCATCCCCAGTCTAGGCAGTACATTTAGGCAGCTCAGTCTAGGCAGTACATTTAGGCAGTTGAACTCCTCTGACTCTCTCAGGCAGGTGTTACCCCATTACCATCCCCAGTCTAAACAGTACATTTAGGCAGCTGAACTCCTCTCACTATCTCTGGCAGGTGTTTCTCCTTTACTATCCCCAGTCTAGGCAGTACATTTAGGCAGCTAAACTCCTCTCTCTCCCCTCTCTGGCAGGTGTTTCTCCATTACCATACCCAGTCTAAGCAGTACATTTAGGCAGCTCAACTCCTCTCACTCTCTCTGGCAGGTGTTTCTCCATTACCATCCCCAGTCTAGGCAGTACATCTAGGCAGCTTAACTCCTCTCACTCTCTCAGGTAGGTGTTTCTCCATTACCATCCCCAGTCTAGGCAGTACATTTAGGCGGCTCAACTCCCCTCTCTCTCTCTCTCTCTCACTCTCTCTCTCTCTCTCTCTCTGGCAGGTGTTTCTCCATTACCATTCCCAGCCTAAGCAGTACATTTAGGCAGCTCCACTCCTCTCACTCTCTCTGGCAGGTTTTTCTCCTTTACTATCCCCAGTCTAGGCAGTACATTTAGGCTGTTCAACTCTTCTCTCTCTCTCTCTCTGGCAGGTGTTTCTCCATTACCATCCCCAGTCTAAGCAGTACATTTAGGCAGCTGAACTCCTCTCACTTTCTCAAGCAGGTGTTTCTCCATTACCATCCCTAGTCTAGGCAGTACATTTAGGCGGCTCAACTTCTCTCTCTCTCTCTATCTCTCTCTCTGGCCGGTGTTTCTCTATTACCATCCCCAATATAGGCAGTAAATTTAGGCAGCGCAACTCCTCTCACTCTCTCTGGCAGGCCAGTTTAGGCAGTACATTTAGGTGGCTCAACTCCTCTCTCTCTCTCTCTCTGGCAGGTGTTTCTCCATTACCATCCCCAGTCTAGACAGTACATATAGGCGGCTGAACTCCTCTCACTCCCTCAGGAAGGTGTGTCTCCATTACCATTCCCAGTCTAGGCAGTACATGTAGGCGGCTGAACTCCTCTCACTCTCTCAGTTAGGTGTTTCTCCATTACCATCCCCAGTCTAGGAAGTACATTTAGGCAGCTGAACTCCTCTCACTCTCTCAGGTAGGTGTTTCACCATTACCATCCCCAGTCTAGACAGTACATTTAGGTGGCTCAACTCCTCTCACTCTCTCTGGCAGGTGTTTCTCCATTACCATCCCCAGTCTATGCAGTACATGTAGGGGGTTCAACTCTCCTCATTCTCTCTGCCAGGTGTTTCTCCATTACCATCCCCAGTCTAGGCAGTACATTTAGGCAGCTCAGTCTAGGCAGTACATTTAGGCAGTTGAACTCCTCTGACTCTCTCAGGCAGGTGTTACCCCATTACCATCCCCAGTCTAAACAGTACATTTAGGCAGCTGAACTCCTCTCACTCTCTCTGGCAGGTGTTTCTCCTTTACTATCCCCAGTCTAGGCAGTACATTTAGGCGGCTCAAATCTTCTCTCTCTCTCTCTCTCTCTGGCAGGTGTTTCTCCATTACCATCCCCAGTCTAAGCAGTACATTTAGGCAGCTGAACTCCTCTCACTTTCTCAAGCAGGTGTTTCTCCATTACCATCCCTAGTCTAGGCAGTACATTTAGGCGGCTCAACTTCTCTCTCTCTCTCTATCTCTCTCTCTGGCCGGTGTTTCTCTATTACCATCCCCAATATAGGCAGTAAAGTTAGGCAGCGCAACTCCTCTCACTCTCTCTGGCAGGCCAGTTTAGGCAGTACATTTAGGTGGCTCAACTCCTCTCTCTCTCTCTCTCTCTCTGGCAGGTGTTTCTCCATTACCATCCCCAGTCTAAGCATTACATTTAGGCAGCTCAACTCCTCTCACTCTCTCTGGAAGGGGTTTCTCCATTACCATCCCCAGTCTAGACAGTACATATAGGCGGCTGAACTCCTCTCACTCCCTCAGGAAGGTGTGTCTCCATTACCATTCCCAGTCTAGGCAGTACATGTAGGCGGCTGAACTCCTCTCACTCTCTCAGGTAGGTGTTTCTCCATTACCATCCCCAGTCTAGGAAGTACATTTAGGCAGCTGAACTCCTCTCACTCTCTCAGGTAGGTGTTTCACCATTACCATCCCCAGTCTAGACAGTACATTTAGGTGGCTCAACTCCTCTCACTCTCTCTGGCAGGTGTTTCTCCATTACCATCCCCAGTCTATGCAGTACATGTAGGGGGTTCAACTCTCCTCATTCTCTCTGCCAGGTGTTTCTCCATTACCATCCCCAGTCTAGGCAGTACATTTAGGCAGCTCAGTCTATGCAGTACATTTAGGCAGTTGAACTCCTCTGACTCTCTCAGGCAGGTGTTACCCCATTACCATCCCCAGTCTAAACAGTACATTTAGGCAGCTGAACTCCTCTCACTCTCTCTGGCAGGTGTTTCTCCTTTACTATCCCCAGTCTAGGTAGTACATTTAGGCAGCTAAACTCCTCTCTCTCTCCTCTCTGGTAGGTGTTTCTCCATTACCATACCCAGTCTAAGCAGTACATTTAGGCAGCTCAACTCCTCTCACTCTCTCTGGCAGGTGTTTCTCCATTACCATCCCCAGTCTAGGCAGTACATCTAGGCAGCTTAACTCCTCTCACTCTCTCAGGTAGGTGTTTCTCCATTACCATCCCCAGTCTAGGCAGTACATTTAGGCGGCTCAACTCCTCTCTCTCTCTCTCTCTCTCTCTCTCTCTCTCTCTCTCTCTGGCAGGTGTTTCTCCATTACCATCCCCAGCCTAAGCAGTACATTTAGGCAGCTCCACTCCTCTCACTCTCTCAGGCAGGTGTTTCTCCTTTACTATCCCCATTCTTGGCAGTACATTTAGGCGGCCCAACTCCTCTCTCTCTCTCAGGCAGGTGTTTCTCCATTACCATCCCCCGCCTAGGCAGTACATTTAGGCGGCTCAACTCTCCTCATTCTCTCTGGCAGGTGCCCATTGAAGCTTAGTCTCTGTTCTAAAGGGTGAGTTAATTTTCTACTATGTCTGTTCTGCTTGAGATCACTGACACAATATACAATCACTTAAGTAATAAACACATACTTATCTTTACTAGTACTGAAATGTGGAGTCAATTTTGCAATTGGCAAGACCCAAAAACGGGTCCATGGACACTCTTCGATGTCCTCCAGGTCGAGTACTGGCAGCAGGTAGAAGCATTGCTCTAAGCGTGGAGAAAGCAACCAGTGCTGTTCTGGGTGCATTCTGGAATGGCTATCAGATCAATATAGCCCCCTGCGATAATTCGTCCTAGTGATGGAAAGAATTCTTCCTACCCCACTCTACGGGATCAGAATTCTCACACAGGTGGTTGTGCCTACACTACCCACCTCTCTTGATGGCCACAGGTCTGGCAGGTACACTCTCCTCCCCCACCAACTCTGCAACACTGCAAGTTCCCGCTTAGGCATGATATTTGTGATTTTCTCATAGGGACATCATCCTGTTAGAGGCATGCCATGCTGTTAACTTCACAACAGCCAGCAAAACCGTGGGCCAAAGAGCACTCAGTGCTCTTTGAATTGGGGTCAGGAAGGAAGGGTCCTTTCTCTATGATCACGGTCCAGCTAAGAAGAGCTCATTTCTATGTTTGGAGTTCACAGTTGCAACCCAGGGCTCGGATCGTCACTGCAGCGAGCTTTGCACGACCCACTCACACTTCCGTGAAAAATGGGTACCAGACCCAGAGTACCAGTAGTGAAAATGTGCTGGTAGGCAGTATAAATCACACTGCTAGCTAGGGTTGGCTTGTCCATAATGGGTCGTTGGGTGAATGCCTTCTCTCCCTGCACGAATCAGGCCTGCCACATGTGCCCTATGACCTATGTGAGGCTCGGTTATACAGCTTCATTGGGAAGGCACTACCCATTGGGAATACTGACCATATACCTTCATGCAGAAGTAGAAATGATTGTGCTTCTCCCCTTCACAGCACACCTGGTAGAAGCCTTGGGGAATTCAGCTTTAGGAGCTCTGAACATGCCCAATGTCTGAAAGCTCAGCTCTCTAAAACGTTAGGCTCCCAGTGCTTCCTGTTTCCTGTTTCATAACATGCAATCCGAAAAGCAGTGGCAGATTTAAGGCAAAGGGCCCGGTGGGCAAAAACTGACAGAGGGCCCCATGTGTGAGGCTCATGGCGGTGGAGCCTAGAGTGGGCAGAGTTACACAATGATGAACGTTAGGGACAAAGGCTTCTTTTTTTAAGTTGCGTTTTCTTTTACACTTTTCTGTGTTTGGGGGTCTGACTTTGCCAGGTTTTGCCGCCAGGTTTTGTGGTCAATAGTGGTAATACTGAATGAATATTGAATGATCAAGCCTGAAGCTAATGTTGGAAATGATAGGGTTCAATGCAATGGGCAAGGGACATTACAGGAGGTGATATCATGGGGTAATACCTTCTGCATGGATGTTGTGCATGCCCCAGTGTTCTTAGCCAAACACTTGAAATGTCATTGAACATCAGGCACTTAAAGGAGATAAACATTTAATCGCCAAACATACCAGGGGTTCACTTATTTTGTGCGTGCTGCTTCTGGCACTTGAAAGTCCCATTAACGCGAACCCACCACCTCTATATCACTTCGGGCTCCACAGGGCCCTGCTGGAGGACAGTGATTGGAAATGGAGAGGGGATAAGGGCAGGATAGGGAGGATGAAATGTAGACAAGGGGCAGGTAACATGAACACTGATGGGACAGGAGAATGGAGAATGCAGGAGGGCAGAAGCATGAGGGAGAGATTGAGAGTGAGGGAAGGCCAGAGATACAGTGATTGATTGGAGCCAGGTGAGGGTAAAAGGGTGAATGGGTGCAGAGAATGAACAAGGGCAGGAGAATGGGGCACTAGTTAATGAGGCACAAGAGAGGGGGAAATGCAGGGTAAAGAGGTTGAAAGGGAGCACAAATAGAGAGCAGGGGATTCAGGAGAGTAAGGAGAATAAGGAATATTGGAGTTCTAAAGAGTCAGGGTGAAGTGAAGAGTGAGGAAGGGGTGGAGAAAGGGAGGGAAGGCAGGCAAGTGAGTGAGGAATGGGGAGTGGAGGTGCATCAATGTAAAGGTAAATGGTGTGTGATGTCGGTAAATGAGGAATGGAAAAATTGAGTGAAGGAAAGCAGGCAAGTATGCGAATAGCAGCAAAATGAGGAAGAAATCAGGCTCTTTATTACGAAGAAGTGTTGGCAGAAATGGAGAAAGAAAAAGGAAGGAGGGTGAAGGGAATGAGGCAAGAACAGATGAGGACAGTTATCAAAAAGAGAAAGATAGTAGAGAGAAAATTGCTGATAAGGATAAAAGAGGGGACAAAAATAATGCTATATGGGAGAAAAAGGAAGCAGGAGGGAAAGAAGTAAAAGGGGAGCATATATGTGATGTAAGGTGAGCAGGTGATTGCCCTAGCAGCCCACCTGTACGCAGTCACAGCTGCAATAGAAAAATGAACAGGCAAACAATGAAAATGCAGTCCCCTAGATAAGGTTGTATTGAAATCGGCCAAAAAGATCCACATGGTTGATGAAAATCCCCTTTGTGCGAGTTCTCCGTGTTCACGTATACCACGTTGGCAACTAAACAAGGCCAGATGAAACCCACGTTCGGGGAACCGGGCTGGGTGTGTCTGTAGGGTGGCCAACCATCCAGCACTTTGTGGGACTGTCTCAATTTCATAGGCAGTGTCTAGTGTCTTGCATGCAGTCAGCACAGGACATGAATATGGCCTGACTTTATTCCTCTGAAGCAGGATCCGCTGTCCAAAATCTTCTCAGCTCACACTTTTCATGTGATGGTTTAAAGCACAGGGAAGCACAGCACCTTTCCCACTAGTCCCGCAGCACCCCTGGGGTCAGCTTTGTGTCAACTTCATTTCAATAAACCGATTAGAGGTTGACGGCTCAGACACAGGGGCTCCTGGGTAAGGACTGTTGTCTCTTAGAAGGTGCAATTGGTGGGTGATAATAAATGGAAGGGGAGTAGAACGCTGCATGCTGTGTAACATAATGGCTTAAGCAGATGACCTTATATTGAATTCTCTTTCACTGTGAATACCTTTTTAAAAACAAATGACTTTTTTTTGGTCATATTCCTTTACAGACTGATACTGCAATCCCGCATTGAGGGTGGCTTATATAAAGCTGTACATGTCTTTTTGCTTGACCTATTTCTATAACAAGGTATATAATGTCAGATTGGTTTCTTATGTAAATTGTGTACTTTTCAAGGCATTGGTAGAAACATGAATTATTTCGTTTTTGGAAACCCAACCTTAAAACAACGTATGACCTTTCACTGGGAAGATATGTAGTCAAGTGCTTAAATTATTGCCTGGGTCGAAATACTGATTTCACCAGTTTAACAAAATGTGTTATCCTGGGCAAATCATTTAATGTCACTGTGCCTGATCAGCTGAAATTGGGTGTCACTAGAAGTGACTTATTTTGCAATTGTCCCTATGAAGAAGTACCCTCAGGGTTTGTTAAACGATTGTTTTGTTGCATATTAATAATGTGTATATATTGCACAGCACATTATTCTTTTGGCTTAAACTTGAAACATCTTTTAATGTCTTTACCAATGGTGTCCTAGACTACTGAAGACATGGCACTGCTTGTAATGTTATTTACTCTGATGTCGCTCCTGATCATGTCAATCCATATCGTGAAAATTAGGGTCCTGCATAGTTTTGCTGAACAGGTCTGTAAAACAAATTAGAACATGCCAGTGTTTTGTATGCCTATTAGTCCGAACAATGTTGTGATTTTGCTGTTCTGTATATGTTTTCAAGTGGGGTGATGGGGGCAAGCAGATGCCCTTATTTTCGGCTACTACACAGCAACATATGTCTCGCTTTCATGGCATTACATGTGCACTTTACCTTGTATGCATGTCACAGGATGCCCTTTGCCAGCTGCTGTCACCTTAACTGAATACTTTAAATGTGCCCTTTACAGAAGGTTACAGACTGGCTTTGATAGAACCCAGCATCCAGCAGTGTTATCACCTCTTTTACTTTGGTTTCATTTGCGTTAGCACCTTGCTGACAGAGCAATTACTAACTTTTTTAGTGGCAGTTTAGTGATTCAGCTCCACTCTGACTGCCTGCCCCTTAAGATCAAAGAGCATTCTTATTTAAGAAAAACAAGGGTGCCAAAGACTATGTCCACCCCCTCACCACCTGTGAACAAGGGGGGGGGCCCTTTCATATTGAATTGGGCCCTCCCACGAGCCCTGACAAATGTTTAGCCAATCCCTGTGAGCGAGTGCTTAAGACTGCTATTTGTTATTTCAGTGTCTGTGCCTGACTGTCAGCAAAGAGGGATGGGGCGTGTGTGCTTTGGTTGGTGTGATGAGATTTGGAAGGTGTCACCAGGACACTGCAGGGCCCGCTCACTCTTTGTTTGTCATAGAAGTGTTAAAGCCGCCTCTGGGAGAGCTGGAGGACCAATCTAAGTGAAGCAGGCTGCCAGTATGCAGGTAAGTAAAGAAAATCCTGTATGATTATGTGTGAGAAATGTGTTCATGTGAGCATGTATCTGTGATTGCACAGACGTGTGTAAATGTGGGCTTGTGTGTGCGTCCACGCACATATATATATATGTATATTCACTACAAAAAAAACTTAGTTGAGGGGATGTTATGGTTAAATTGCCCTACGAAAAACATGTGCACTTCACTAAAATAAATGTTCACCCTCCCCATTATGGTTCAAATTAAAACCGAAAAAACCCTGAAATTCGCCAGTTACGGCACACTGAGCCCCCATACTTGCCATCACCACTGTGCACTGCTAAAACTAACACCCAGAACATGAAAGATGTCATCTCAAATGTAACTGATGACATCACTGACGACATCACATGTTTAGCCCCTTGGTTTTCGTTCCCTGCCCTATATATATATGTACATTCAGTAAAAATAACTTTGTTAAAGGGATGTTATACTTCACAGTGAAGCCAAAAAACACTGCACATTCCCCTATTATGGTAAACTCAGCAATCATAACTCGCAGCATCTACGTGCATTGCTAAAACTAACACCCAGGACATCAAAGATGACACCACAAATATCATTGATGACATAACGTCATAATGTCCCCTCAACAAAGTTTTTTTTGTAGGGAATTTTACAGGTTTTTGGGAGGGCAACGTAACCATAACGTCCCTTTAACAAATTTTTTTTAACTGAATGCCATAGGTTTTTAGTAGTGTAAATACAACATAACATTACTTTAACAAACATTTTGTACTATATTTATCACGGTTCTAATAGTAACACATAAGCATACTACTGTAAAGGAACATTTGAAGTAACTGGCCACCTTCCGAAGAATTCCACATTATCATATGCTGGCGCACAGCATGGGGGCGTGCTCGAAAAGTCATAGCCACTTCACAATGACATCTGTAACTGGGTGCGGAAGTACATTGTATATTCTTGTAGGAACTTGTAAATGGAAAATCTCCGGCACAGAACTCCACAAGGCAAGCGTGCAACACAATATAAGCAAGAGTGCATACAGACGTATCTTGATCATTAACCCCCATTCCTCCCCAAAGAGTGGGGGATGAATGCCATAAGCAATCGAGATTTTACAGCAGTAACCAGTGCTACCAAGAAAGAGGATTTTTTGTCTTCAACCGGAACGCCTCCGGCGTTCCCGGCTGAAGAAAACAAATCCTTTTTCAAGATTGCCACCATAGAAAGGGAAGACGGGTGTTGGATAGAAGCCCTTCTTTGCTTTCCATTGCAGGCTACAGAAAGCAAAAATTAAACTGTGTGACCGTAAAGGCAGCACCGTATTTGTGTTCCTTGAGAAATGTATGGTTATGAGCAAGATCTTTACCAGAAAGGCAGTCCCTGGTGGACATGGCGACATCAATGCAATGTTTTGTCCCTTCCAGTAATGGCCAGTAGCCACATCCCCGACATTGTGGCCACTAACCATACATAAAGGCTACCCTCAGAGATGGAGGCAGTACCGTTGATTTGTTATGTACATGACTACACTTGTTAAATATCAAAACACTATCACATGCACAACATAAACCTTTTCGGTTGTTGTCAATGACCTTTACATACATGTGTTGTACATGTAGCAATATTTTTCTGTAAAAATGTGCTTAAAAAACTCAAAGGAGTAGTCTACTTATGTTTACATAAAATCTCAAACAAACTCTGTGATGGGAAGCGCAATGACGTTAGAAATACTGGAAGCAACACCATTACCACTCACCTTTCAACACATAATTTTGTAAGTGGCACAGGTCGTAAGGTGTGAAGATATGTGTATTGGGAGGGTGTAACCATGTATTATTTTACAAACATTTCTGTGCACCAAACACTTTCAGTGCACCTTACCTCATTTTCTCACTTTTAAGAAGATAGTAATCATTCTGAACTAATGTTGGTTAATAGGGCATCTGGGTGACAGAAATTGGTCTGACGGTGACAGAAAGTGGCCTGATGGCACTAAAGCATATGAGATGGGCCTGACCCTCCCATAGCCAAAGCAAGTGGTATGCAGTACCTTTCTCCATAACGTTCCTTGGCAGCTTAAACAAATGCGTCCATATTGACGTACGTGCCGTGATGTAGCACCTACAAAAGAACACATTACAACCTGCAACGTAGCATGCCACATTGTGAAAACAGAGAGTAAATTTGTTAAAAAAACACTAACATTTTAGAATTAGTACAGTAGTTTTATTTCACAATAAACTGAGCGAAATCATCGCCCTAAGCAATTAGTAAAGTAGTTGTGTTTCACAATGAATTGTGCGAAATGATTGCCCTATTCACATTTCCATGCAAGTAGTACGTTTCTGTCTTTGGTCGACAATGAAAATGGTAATGGCCACGTTGGTTTCTTTCACACACAGAAAGTAAGCGTTGCCGCCACAGTAGTCGTTTTCCTTCCACATTGATGTGCAAGACGACGTCAACCACTTTGATCTACACCACCAGAACGGATGGAATGTTACTTCTTATGGCGACAGCAGCGTAAGGACATAGAGGTCTGACACGGTCATCCCACTGAATTATGATGCACAGACAACCGGTTAAAAAAGCCGTCACTCGTTAGCTGTAATCTGTGACAATCACAATAGGGAAGGAAGTATCTGAAGGGAAAAGCGTAAATAAAACGTATATCAATACACAACCTCTGCACAAAACAAAGTTGTAACACATACTTTTATTACTAAATATTAATTTAATTTGGGGAAATGTACTGGCACCCTACAAACGGCGACAATGTGCAATGTCCATAATGGGGAAAAAAATTCAACGGCACATAAACCTTGTAATTCATTAGGAAAAATAAAAAAATGTTTCCCCAAAGTAAAAATGTAATGTCAATTCAGTATATAGGCGGGAAAAATACACTTACATGATGTGGACCGGCTCCATTGCATTGGCTGCAGTCAGACAGTAGTGTAACTAATATTTCATGGTCGGTGCAAACGTTTTTGAAGCATAACCATATCATAATCAACCGATATGTTTTTCTAACTGTTACTCCCTACATTCTTTCTGCTCTTTCCCTGTAACTCAAGGTTAAAAAACAACTGACCCTTATGGCTGTCGACAAATATGCGGTCGTACTGAGCTCGTATTTCAAACAGAAAATGAAGTGGCCTTCACTTCGAATGCAAATACATTCTCATTTTGCACCAACATATCAGCGGCTATTCATGAGAACCGCTACTCCCGTACACGTGCGGAATTGCTGTGTGTACGAAATAAATCAGGTGGCTGCTTCAGATTCCCGCCAGTCTGACCACAGTAATGGTGTTTATGTATTGTAAAATGGACGCAGTAAATTCATTTCGTACAATGAGTAGCAAGTTTCACTGTACCGTACGACAGTGCTAACAAGAATACTTCAATGTTTCACTTTCTACTACAAAGTCTCATTAACGCTCAACTTTCGAAACAGTGTTCCATAAGTGTTACAAGTGCATTGGTGTCTTCTTCGTTTAGGTATATTAGCGGCGATGTCCGCGTTCAACAGAAAATGAAGTAAACATGGCGGACGTATCGAAAGATTAAGACGCACTTCACGCTGTGCCACAACCAATCGATGAAAGCACAACATGGTTGCGGCCAGCACGCCACGGAATAGCCAATTGCAATCTTCTCCACGGAGCGAACAGGGAAGTGTGACAGCGGAGCGGACATAGATATTACTAGTTTTTAGAGACATACTTTTTGATCGTTTTTAAGGGAACTACTGGATGGATTGTAACCAAATTTACAAAAGCACGCTTTTGCGACCAAGCCCCTGCCACTGCCGCAAATTTGGTTGAAATCCGTCCAGCAATTTGGCCTGTAGCCATGCGCAAAGTTTTCCCCCATTCAGTCTATGGGAAAAAAGACATTTTGGGACCCCCCCTGTAACTTTGCCCCCCCGGTGCAAACATCGCCAAACTTTGCAAAACAATACACAGAGTAGCCCATATACTTTCTTTGCAAAGTTTGGTGAGGATTCATCCAAGTGCAGCAGAGTTATAAGCCGCCTAAAAAGTGCTCTTCCTATGGAAACAGCAACTTAACCATAACTGCACAGCCACTACTATATATGATACCAGACGAAGCCCGAGCAGGGTGAAACGCGTTGTTCTTCTTTTTTGCACTAAACTGTTGCTGCCTTCTTTGTCCATGCACTTTTAACTAATAAAGGACAATTTGGCTGCACAGGAAACATTGACTGTCTGTGGATTTGTTTAAGATATTGAGTTTTTCATTACGAGCACAGCCAGAGTGCCGTTGGGCCCCTAATTGAATTCCAGTCTTCTTTTTTGTTTAATATATATATATATAATACACAGCCACGGTAGTGGCTGTGTAGTTATGGTTAAATTGCTGTTTCCATAGGAATATATATTACACGGGCTGTGGTAGCGGCCGTGTAGTTATGGTTACGTTGCGAAACTCATAGGAAGAACACTTTTTCGGCAGTTTATAACTTCGCTCACCCTGGACGAATCCTTACCAAACGTTGCAAAAAAAGTATTTGGCCGGCTCTGAATTATTTTGCCAAGTTGGGTGAGGTTTCGTGCAGCGGGGGCAAAGTTATAGGGAGGGTTCCAATTTTTTTTTTTCATAGACTGAATGGGGAAAAAATGTGCGCACGGCTACAGCGGGTTTTCACCAGATTTGCGGCAGGAGCGGGGGCTTGGGTCAGAAAGCATGCTTTTGTGTGTTTGGTAGAAATCTGAACAGTAATCTTTTTTGCAAAATACTGAAATGTACGTCCCAAAATATTTGTGATATCTGGGTCTGCTCTGCAGCCCCATTTCCCTGTTCGCTCCGTGGACCGAGTGTCATTGGCTTGCAGTACGCCATTCTGTTGGTGAAGAGCACGCGCCTGGTGGTTGGCTGGAGGGAAACGGGCTGTGCATCAAAGGTTTTGGGAAATGCCGCCGTGGTGTATCAGAGGATAGTGTTATGGTGTGTGTGGCAATGCTCTAAGCTATTGTGTGTATGGCTGGGCCTCTTGTACGTAGCAGTGTGCATACTAAAATTAGTCATATCTGGCTCCGCTCCGGCGTCCCATTTGTCTGTTCGCAGCCTGGTCAAAACTTTGATTGAACTGCAGTGTGCGGTGACAGGATGTGTGAAAAGTGTTCCATGATGGCAATATGTTATATCGTAGGTCAATGCGGCAGCAAAAGGATCTGAAAAACATAGTGTACAGCATCTGGTGGTGGGAAGAATGGATGGAAAGGGTGCAAGAGTGAGAAGAGCTTCACGTGATATATATCTTTATACAAGACGACAGAGGTCTGTCAGCGCTATCCGTGTATGCTCCAGCAATGCGCAGATACCTCAACAGGCAACTATCTTGTAGGGTCATTGTAGGCAGCCTGCGTTATGGCATGCGAGCTACAGTGGCAATGTCTTTCTGTCATGAGTGGTGGCAGGCACATTTGCAGAAGGGGAGTGCATTCCAGGACACATGAGGATTTAAACATAGCTTGTACTATGATGTGCTGTGTGAGGTAAGTCCGTAGCCTCTTGGATGCATGGCTGCAGCCCTAGCACAGATAATGATGTGCGCTGCTGAAAAGGTATATCCACTGGTTGAAAGTAGGTGCCACATTGTTGCTTATTTATTGTGTACGATTTGGCTGCAGTGCACACAATGGTGGTTGCATGTGTGTGGTGATTGGTAGAAAAACCTACAGCTGTTGGTGTTTGGGTGGAGATGGTGCAGTTACCAGTCGTGCAGTGTCTCCAATGGGTGTTTAAACGGAATAGTGTACATATGGAAGAGGTCCCGGTGCAAATGTTTCTTCTATGAGCTTGCGTAGTGTCCATTGCGCAGATTAGTAAGTGTTGCAGTGCAGTACGCACCATTGGCTCTATGCACGTACTGGAGTGGTGGGAGCAGGTCCAATGTTGTGAAGATTTTCTTGTTTGGTTGGCATGCTTATAATGCTTTGTGATTGGAAGTGGGTAGCGGTGCCAAACACAGCAAGATGTTTGACTGTGACTAAAGACTGTGACTTGTCTAAGTGGGCAGTGTATAAAGTAACACTGCCCTCTTAGACAAAGACAATTGTCTGGAGTAAAAGGTTTGCATTTGAGCTACTTTGCAAACCACCTGTCAACTGTGGGTCATTAAGACAATAATGTCAGACATGTCAAAGTAATGTTGCCCTCCAGCACTAAAACTTGACATCCCCTTGACACCATGGCAAAAAAATCAGAAAGAAAGCCTTAATGACATGAACATGTCAATTCATGGAATTATTTGTGTGGAAAATTAGGGATTTGCGTGCCATTCTGCGTGCGAAAAACCTGTTTGTCGATTCATGGAATAGACTGTGCAGCCCTTTTTCATTACTTGCGGGGACTTCGCACAGGCTTCGTACAATCTGCGAGCAGTTGAATGCCTTGCGCGAGACACCACGCAGAGCATGGGGGAGGCCTGCGCAGAAGGCGGCTTGGGGGGCGGAACTCAGAAAATGAGGAAGAACAAGAGAAAAAGTGGGCGTTACGAGGGAGGTGCCGGAGGCAGTCCATAGTACGCCCACTAATGTGCATGATAAAGCGTATTCATGGAGGTGACCGTGAAACTTTTGCCTGCGAAATGCCCATCCCTCCATCTCTTTGCCTCCCGAAGGCAGGCATACAAACACTTGCACATAGGAATTGCAAAGTGGAGATGGGTTTGCATGTCGGATTTAGGGGTGCATGCACGCAGCTGGGGATCCGGTTGGATTTAGGGGTGCACGTACGCAGTGTAGTGTGGTGTAGTGTGGTGCGGGGGTTTGCGCGCAGATTTTTACCCGAGTTACGATACATCGTATGCATGTTTTTGGTGTGCCGGGAACAGTTACGAAGGGCCCATGCAGGGTCCCCAAGATGCAGGGCCCACTTGCAGGGGACCCGATGCACTGTGTATTCACGCACAGGGAAGCATGCAAAGGTAGCTGTTCTGGCTGTTTTTCCTTTGCATGGTGGCATGTCGAGGCGTTCTGGACGCGACTTGCATATACGGTTACTTTGCACAGAAAATTCCATGAATACGTGGGGTGTGAATTATCTATACTGCGTGCAGACTCGTGCAGTGTTGCTCTCGACACCTGGCCTTTACGGATATAATGAGCACTATTCCATGAATCGGGCCCCTAGACTTTTCAGTACAGCATTCACTGAATGATGGTCATTGCTTATTGTTGCCTTCCCCCTCAGTTACCAGCCTAGGAGGCAGATTAGCACCTGAAAAACAGGGGAACTGTTTTTATGCAAGCAGTCCTTTGGGAGTTGAGCACATAACACAGGTGCTGCAATGGACGCATTTGACTAGTTTGATAAAAACCATGTCTGCTTACTCACTCTCACCAAGCACTCGTTGCCTATCGGCTTCCAGGTCATTTTAGCCATATATTTAGTCCATGCTTTTACATGCAATCTGCTTTTTTCTCAAATGTGGATCTTGCTGACAAAGCTGCAGGAAATTGCTGAACATTAAATGTTAAGTACTTTCTTCACCTTCACTATAAAAAAGGGCCACTGTGCAGCCAGTATGAAATGCAATTTTCAAAAGAAAAAAAAGAATGAGTCGTGGAGAAAAGTGAAATGTAATAGTCTTGGCTCTTCGTTGGGAAAAAAAAACACTCTGTAAATTGCTGTCCATATCTCCTTCGAGGGAGCATTCTTTGTATGTTGAATGAAAAAATATAGACACTGCTCACAGTAGCGGATCCAGTGTGGCCATTGGGGGTGACCCCGTTTGGACTGCTTCTCCTTGTCCCGGAGCCTTCCTGCCCTGCTCCCACTGGGCAAGCTATCTAGGGCACTATTTGGTTTGAATTGGACCCATTAACAAAAAAAAATGCACACAGACCTATGCAACCATGTTAGGTCCGCCTGCTGCTGTTTACAGCAGATCACCTGCATGGTAAGGTATGTTAGAAAAGTGTATGCGTGCACCCTTGCATGTTTCAAATGCTGCGTGTGTTTTTGTGTGTGTCTTTGTGTGAGCAAGTGTAACTGAGTCAGTGTGTGTGCAAATGTGATGGAAGAATGTCTTTGGTCAGAGATGTAAGGGGCTTGTGTGTGCACCAGTGTCATGGAAGTGATATACAGCGGCAATACTGCTTTATGTTGTGGGTGCAGCATCATAAAAAAGTTATTCACAGTCTGAATACTACCATATGTTGGCGGCACAAAATCATGAAAAAGGTACAGTGACAATGCAAAATGCATTGTGGCCGCTACATCATTAATATGATTTTTCTTGGCAATATCCCACATCGCCATCTTTGGAAACCAGAGATTTTAGTAGGAGGCACAACCTTGTGTGACCTTGCCAATATTACATTGTGTTATCACAATGCTGGTGAATTGTTCCATTTGTTGGCGCTTCTCTGGGGTATTGGCAAATCGAAAGGATAGGTATTTGCAATGTATTAGCTTTGTCTTATAGCACCACACTTGACATTGTACTATTGCCTTGTTCTATCAGCTTTGCTTTATAGCCCATTATAACAAACCTGAGCGGCTGTATAAGTAAACCCTGTGTGTTGAGGATTGTCCATGTTGTGGATCCCCGAGGGGCCGTTCAATGTACTTAGTCATATCGGTCCTCTGTATCTTCTTGTTGCGCTGGTCAGAGTGGATGCTTGCATTCCTGTAAATGCTCATCACACGTGAAGTAACCCCGTATTGCTTTTGTAACTGTCAAATCATGTATGGCATGAGATACGGCCCCTCTGGGATCCACAACATGGACTATCCTCAACACACCGGGTTTACAGATACAGCCGCTCAGGTTTATACACTATCCATACACCCACTATGTCTATAACTACAGGCCGAGGTTCAGGGGTGCATATACACTGTTCAGACTCCACATCGGTTTTATTCACAAGAGGTATATTACTCGGTTGGGTATACATGTTACTGTGATATGCTTAGATCAGTACCCACCTGGCTTTTCTAAGCACCAAATACTCATAGTGAGCCTGGGTCTAATGACACTTTGACACTCAGCACCTCACTAAGATGGCGGCCAGATTTCACAGTCATTCCATACTGAGCTTTGCCGTATTGGTGAGTCGCCATAGAAACGGATGCAGCGTCTTGTACTACAATCCACATATCTCCCGGCGGTCACTTACTAGACACGGAGCAGGAGAGAGGAAGATCTTGACTTAGAAGTACCCAGGTAAGAATGGTGGCACTATTGTGTTACCCGGCCAGCTCTTCGTGTCACGATCGAACAAACAGACCACAGCACAGGATGGGTCACACAGGGATGGTCATTGCACCAATCCCGCCTAACACGAAACACGCCTTATTCAAACTAAATTTCTATCCGACAGGACTACCAAGCGGATGTCCAGGGACCATAGAGGACCCTCCTGCCACCTCATCCACTTGATTTAACAGATCACAAAATTGGGGTAAGGCTCTTTTTAGATCGCTCTCTACAGATTGGGAGTGTTAAAGACAATACACCATTTTGGAAATATTTATTAAATAGATATATCCAGCCTACATATTGTGAATTCACACAGTAGTGAAGTCTTTCCTGTGTCTATGTTCTTCTCACAGACACAACTAGGATACCTGAAGTCTTAGAATCCACAGTCCCATTTAAAGGACTGCGTGGCCGCAGCCAGAAGCGTGGCCTTTTTGCGATACGCCGTGTGACAACATTGAAGCACGGTAAGTTTGCCCTCTTGGGGGCACCACTTAGCTATTTATTAAGCTTTATACACATGTTTACCCTGGACAAGCACACTGAGTATTTTTCATTTGTTTTATGTTATAGAGTCACACCACAGGGAAGGTTGTGAAGAGTCCGGATCACAATTCCCGATCCTGATGAAAGCCGTTGTTATCAATAGCTATATCAACTGCTATAGGCCGAAACACAGATGTGTCGATTGTTTATGAATATTTGTTACTGCCACAGACACTGACACCAAATATCTGATGTTTAGTTCAAGGCTAATGTCAAACCCTGTACACTACACAAGGGGATGTATATTGTTAGTCACCAGACAGTCATAAAGTGTATTAACTTATGTGAAGTGTGTTGTATATGTTTCTTTGTTGGGAATGTATTGGGCTCACTTATCTGTGGAGACGATTTCGCCTATATGTAATGCACAATAATAACTTTCTGTTATAAATTGTTTTCCAATTGTGTGTGTCTTTTTGTACAACCGGGGTCACCCTGATCAATTGTCTATATACAGCTGATAGCCTGGCAGTACACGCTACAGGCAATTATCTCCTGAGGGCCTGGAAAAGGAGGTCGGTTGAATGAGCATAATTTCCCACAAAAAGGTATTTTTATTATGTAACAGAACTAAAGGAGCCAATACACTTCACAAGTGTAGCGGTCAAGCTGGAGGATGGTCCAGACAGCGGCCTCCTCCATCTATTAGTCCTGTAGTATTTTAACTGCATTTGCACTTCATGACTGTTATGAATGCTGCGGATCTACTTAAACACAATTGGCTGTTGTAACTCTGGGGGCTGTTCTTGTCTAACTAGCTTGGCTTTGATCTGCTGAATAAGCCAGCTTTTTAGTAGTCATTTGTATTGTATTGTTCTAAGGGTTTTAAGCATTTTTAAAATGTGTTCCCTCTGTATTATGTCTAAACTTTGTGTTGGGGCAGTGCCATTGAAGAAGACTGTGCATCTTAGTACGTAACTCGCAGGCCGAATACAAATCCCCATTGTGCATGTGCTTCCTATCTTAGGAGATGAGTGTACACGTTCAAGCTGGCAGTTTTAGCTGTTTTAGTTTTCGCATTATTTTTTTCACCTGAGGGATTATATCTTATTATGTGCTATTTTTGTATGTGTATTTTTGAGGTGTCACTGTACATAATGAATTGTTGGTGCTATCTCTATTTGTGTATTGTTTTATGGCATTGTTTGGCGAAATAAAGCTGAATTGATTGAACATTGAACAAGTGATTGTGTACTATTTCAATAGGCATTTCTCCTCGTCCTCCTACCTTGAGTAATAACCAAAGTTGAAGTGCTTTTTTGAGAAGCTATCACTGATTTCCCCTTTACATGCCTATGTTACCCTTGCTCTCTTTACCGTCTTCATCTTGTGGCTTTCTTGACTGTCTCATTTTGTTCCATCTTCCTTTGTTGTTCCTCTGCACTTTTAGGACACATGTCTGCCTTTACTTATCATTGTCCATGTATTTGCTTCTTTCTGCATAATTGTTTTTTTTATTTAAAATGTTCACACATTTATTTATAATTTCTGTCTAAATTCTAAATCCATCTCATCATGGTCTGGTTCGTTTCGATAATAAAAAAAGAGTTCCACTTCAGACAGACTCTCCCGATGTTCCACACAACAAAAAAGACTTCAGGTACGTATAGTGAGATTAAGAGTCAGAAAAAGAGGGCATTAACAAGAAGGGAGGAGACAGCCTGAAAGACAAGTGGGGGCTCATTAGAGCAAACCATCCACCATTGGCCCAGCCAATCAAAATTATAACTACACCATCCTTAATTTATGGTTTAGCAAGATCAATATGGTGCAGAAATTGAGTCACTACAATGGTTTCGCTTGTCCTTTGCCCTCCATTAAACGATTCCACCAGACCTCTTCTTCATAGGCGTGAAGGTCCTTGAATAGATGATTCATGCGGATAGTTCTTTCCTTTGTAAGGCCTATACAGTTCAAAAGGAGATGTCTCAAGGTTTCCTTAGAGTCAGGTCTCTCATAGAATCTACATCCGTCTGTGTTTGATGTGCCTCTAAATGCTCTTATTTCATTCGTTGTCAAAATGTTAAGGCGTGCTCTCATAAAAATTTGATAATATTGTTTGCTCGGGGAGATCTTCAGATATTGCCTTGTATGGTTTAATTTTCTACTTACTGGTGTTATGTGAGCAGCCAGCTAGATCTTGGGTCTTTATCCAATCCAGAGTTTCCAGTTTCGTGGCCACTTTTGTTGGATTATTCGTTAACTCCACTTCTGAGGAGCCTATTTCCTCCAAAGTCAGAGTGATTCTCTCTTGGCAAACCTTAAATGCGTTAGAGTTTGCGTCAAAGATTTCTTTATATATTATATTGAAGATATGTGAATGGTCTGGTATGATCACCTTTCTAAAAAGCATCAGTCTGTTCCTCTCAACAATGGTTTGCAAAGATACAATATATAGTTCCCTTCTTATTAGAGCCATTGGGGTAGAAGATGGTAAGTTTAATAGCTCTCTCCAGAAATAACTTTCCAGTTTCAGCCACAGTCCGTCTGGTAAGTTTAAATAAGCCTCAGCCCCGTATGTTAATGATGGAATCACTTTTGCCCGATAGTATTGAAGGATTGCCTTCAATGAGAACCGGCAACATTTTCTTTCAATCGCCTTGGGTGTTCTTGCATCTTTAGTTCCGATGGATCATTACTCATGATGAGATATTTAAATTCATAGACCATCTGGAGTTTCACACCTTCCAGATGCCAGATAAAGTTGGTATTTTGTCTAGTGATTTTTTGGAAAGACATTGGGCCTCATTACGAAGTTGGAGGTAGTCATGGCGCTATTAGCGCCATGACTACCTCCAATACCAGTACCGTGTCCGGTCCCGTTCAATGGGGACTTACCGGTCTATTCCGACCTTTGCGGGGCCGGTAAGTCCCCATTGAAAAAGCCATTCCCTATTCCCATTTCAGCCCCCATAGGGCTCAATGGGTAGGGGGAACGTGCTAACGGTACCGCAAATTGGGGTACCATTATTAGTTCTGAAGTCCCTTAACGGGTCCCTTCCATAACGCCTGGTAAAACCAGGCATTAAGGAAGGGACCCGCTAAGGGACCTCGTAGTAGGGCGGTAAGGGATTACCGGCACCGGTGCCCTTACCAGTGCCAGTAATCCCTTACCGCCCACCTCGTAATGAGGCCCATTATCTTTGTTTTGGTTGTGTTGATTTACAAATTGTTCTTTTCAATATACAGGCTCAGATTATCCAGCGATCTTTGTAGACCTATGGGTGTTTGGTCTAATAAGACCTCTCCTCCCAATTTAGGTGGGTATGAACTAACTAGATTCTCTGAGTCTTTAAAGTTCCACGGGCATGCATTAAATAGGGTGGGCGCCAGAGGGCACCCCTGCTTGACTCCTCTTGATGTTTGTATGGGCTAAGACAACGTGCCCAGCTGGTTTAGGCGTACTGACACGGACATCTCCGTGTGTAAAGCTTGGATTTGTTCTAGTATGGTTCTGGTGCATTCTTTGGCTTCCAGTTTCTCCCATAAGAGCTCCCGATTAACCTGGTCAAAAGTTTGGACCAGGTCAATAAAAGCCATATATAGGCCCGGTCTTCCTCCCTTGGTCCTCGATTTTAAGATGTTGATCATGAATATGTTAGCCAAAGTTCCTACGTTTGTTACAAAACTGGACTCGAACGGGTCCATTAGGTCTTTGTCTGTAGCCCACTTTTGAAACAGCTCCAGAAGAGTTCACTCATATACTTTGCCAACAACGTCTAAAAGCACTATTGGCCTGTAGTTCTTTGGAAGGTCTCTTGGTCCGTTTTTGTAGATTGGGACCATAATGGCTTTTTTCCAAGATTGAGGGATTGTTTTAGTTTGAGTGATGGTACTAAATACTATGCTGATGAATGAGGCCCATTCCTCTGGGGCTTCTTTTAAATGGGCATTTGTCAAGCAGTCAGGCCCAGGGGCTCTTGAGCTGTTCAGTTTCTTAATTTTCATTGTAATAGATGTTATATCAGTGGGCAAATCCCATTGGGCTTTAGTCACATTGTATGTTCTTGTATTCTCTGTATTTGGGTTTTTAAAGAGCGTTGTAAAATGCTCGTCCCACTTTTCTTCTCTGACATAATTATGGAGCACATTAGTCGAGGTGCTGGTTAACGACTTGATCACTGACCAGAATTCTCTTGAGTTTTGTCCATTTGTTAGTCTTATCATGTTTTCTGCATCTGCTTGATTCATGCTGGCCTTATGAGATCTTAGCCAGTTCTTGTACACCTTTTTATCCGAAATGCTTCTTCCATGTCCTTTTTATCACAAGATGTATTTACTACTCGCATTGCCTTTCTCACTTTCTTCCTTTCTTCTACTAAGATTTTATCATAGATGTGTTTGTTTCCGTTTGGATTTCTCACTGGATTGTTGATCTTATGTCGACAGATATTTAAACACTTATCGTCATCCACCACCATCTCACTGTTGGTTGAAGCTTTCTTGGTGTATGTTGCAGTTAGTCTCCTAACCTCCTCAGCATTGACTCGGAGTCTTATTCTTCCACCTGCTTCTTCAATCTCTGTTCTCATTGTTTTATGTCTTTCGTGGTGGGTTTTCCAGTCAAATTCAAGCAGGTTATGGTCACTATTCTTAGTATGTATAACCTGAAATTTGGTTATATACATTAGGAACGCGCGTGATACAAAAATGTGCTCCAGCGTAGCTGAGAGGGAGTTCTTTTCCCAGGTCGGTATGAAATTTCCGTCGTCTTCTTTCAAGAGTTGAAGATTGTGTAAGTCTCTTGCTTTCATTACTTTTTCCCATTTTATACCTCTTTTCATCACTGGGGTCTTTATCGAAGAGTCCGAGATGATCCGTTGTACTTTTGGATATCCCAAATTAAGATCTCCACATAGAATAAGGTGATAGAGTTGATAGTCTGACACTATTTTATTCATGATTTCGTTAGTTTGCCTTAGGAACTGATCATCACTTAACATTAGCGGATTCCAGTAGGAATTTACTATTATCAGATCTTCTGCGTCTGTTGTTGTTGATTTTTGCTGGCTCCCTTCCCACTTTAGAGGTAAAACTCGGAAGTGTAATGATGACTCTATTACCTTGGTTACTCGTAGTTCTTTATTTGATCGCACCATGATCAATAAACCTGAGGATGGACAGCCAAGAGCGCCTATAGATGCCGGAGCAAGATATGTCCAGTGGTCGAAGTGTAAGAAAAGAAATAGTGGAACTATGTTCCCTGCTGGCCTGCCCCTGCTCCCCACAAACCCCATTGCCACAACCCTTCCCACACACGATACAAAACCCCAAACTCATTTGCCTGCTGTTTAAGTGAATGTTCAGTGCAGTGCACTGAAAGTGCAAGTTTCAACTTCTTCCTACACTGTTATTTTAAAACGAAACCGTTCCGGAACGGTTTCTTTTTAAAATAAAAGTATAGGAGCTGTAAAACTTAATTTAAAAAAGTAGAGGAGCACCGCTCCCAACCGCTCCCGCTCACTTCGACCACTGGATATGTCACATATCCATCCTGTCATGAAATCTCACTACCGCCACCTTTGGACCTCCTGGTCCATTCAACAACGTGCCAGTATGCTTCCACGCCCTTCCAACATGGCGGATGCCGTTCTCAGATCAGCGGTATAGTTTCTAGCTCGCTTAGATAAGCGGACCCGCCCCTGCGGTTCGGGGCGTGTCAATTCGCTAACAATTCCTTGCTCGAGTGTTGTTCCTCGCGCTCGCTCCTAGGAATTCCCTTGCTCCCTTGTACCTTCCTGGTTTTCCGCGGCCGTGTCTCTCCACCTGCCACAGTGCTCTCACCCAGTGGTTGCCCTCAGACCGCCTTACCTCTTACCCAGGATTTCCAGAGCATTCCGGGACCTCGACTGCGGCTGCAACTCACCGCCCTTCGCGGCACACCATCCAGGACTGCTCCTTGCGGTTGCCTTCAGACCACCTAACCTCGTACGCAGGATTTCCGGAGCATTCCTGGATTTCGACTGCGGCTTTGACTCACCGCCTTTCGCGGCACTCCATCCAGGACTGCTCCTTGTGGTTGCCCTCGGACCGCCTTACCTCTTACCCAGGATTTCCAGAGCTTTCCCGGACCTCGACTGCGGCTGTGACTCACCGCCTTCCGCAGCACTCCCTCCAGGACTTCCGCGGTTGCCTACGGACCGCCGTACTCGCCCTGAATATTCATCTGTTGAACACTGAACTCCAGGTCAGCTGCTACCGACAGAGTGGCGTCAGAAGGTGCCCGTCCTTACCTCCACGAGACCCGCACCTTCAAGAAACACACGCAGTCAAATCCAACAAAAAAGAAGCTTACAAAGCCTAAACAGGTGAGCCCTCAAACAAGTCGCGACAGTTTGACACGTCCACCATCTGACAAGGCAGTAGAGATGGATCCTTCCATGCAGGATCTCTTACGGGGAATGCAAGAACTCTCCACGGAGGTACAAAATCTTAAGGGAGAGAACGCTACCTTGAAGCAACTGGTCCTGTCCCGAGATCCGGCATATCACGACAGCGCTTCTACGGGTGGAGTTGTAGATAAATACGATGGTTACCCTAAAATGCTCCGGCCGTTCCTGGATTCCTGTCTGGTACACTTCATGTTTAAGCCATATTACTTCTCCACCCCCAGAGCTAAGGTGGGGTTTGTCATAGCCCATCTTTCCGGCAATGCCCTGGCCTGGGCTATAGCACTGCTCTTAGCAGGAGATCCCTTGTTGGACAACTATGATGGGTTCATTAAGGCTTTTAAGAAGATGTTTGATCGCCCAGACCAGGTGTATACTGCACAAGAAAGACTGCTGGAGTACCACCAAGAATCACAGGTTATGTTATCCTATGTTACCGGATTTAAACAACTTGGCAAGGAAACTGACTGGTCTAACGAGGCATGCTTTACCCTGTTTTTTCGTCGTGGCCTTAATGATGAAGTAAAGGATGAGCTAGCCAGAATTGCCCATCCAAGTTTCTTCCAGGCCCTTTTGGATTTATCCCTGAAAATTTACTTCAGAATCCAAGAAAGAAAGGCAGAAAGGAAAAGAATGTGAAGCTCTCCTCCCAAGTTGTCTCTGTTCGCTCCAACCACAAAGGAAAACCCCCTTGCTGAACCTGAACCCATGCAACTGGGAGCGATGAGAGGCCCTATTTCAAACCAGGAGAGAAGCCATAGATTTGACAGTGGGTTGTGCATGTACTGTGCTTCAGATAAACATCTGGTTAGGAACTGTCCCATAGCACCACCAAGGCGTTCAGGAAATGCCAGCTCATGATCCTGAATGGAGCCCAGTTTTGGGAGACCAAGGACCGCTCCATCCCTCCGATCCTGGAACCTTCATCAAGATGCAACCTGGTAGTCCTTGAGGTCACTCTACTCCCTTCCATCGGAGCACCACAGACGGTTCTGGAATTGGTTGACTGTGGCGCTAAGGCTATATTTATGGACGACCAGTGGGCATTCAGGCACAATATACCCAGAGAACAAAAGGATATCATCCAGACTGTTGAAGAGAATGATGGCTCCCCCCTGTCTTCGGGTCCAATCACCCAACAAACCAGGAAAATCATGCTTTCAATCCACAACCATCAAGAAAGCTTACAGTTCGACATAATCAGAGCCGCACACTATCCAGTGGTCCTGGGCATGCCCTGGTTAAGGAAGCATAATCCATATATTAACTAGACTGCTGGCTCTTTGTTTTTGGGCTCTGAATACTGCCTATCGCACTGTTTGACGTCTGTCACCAATTCAGACGTTTCCAAGGTAGACAAGAGGACTAATTCCTCTCTTACCATTTCCAATATAAATCATGTACCTGATGTCTATCAGCAGTTCTCCGACGTCTTCTCCTCCGCCATTGTTCAAACCCTGCCTCCACATAGGCCAGAAGATTGCGCCATTGATACCGAGGAAAATGCTATAATGTTTATTCTATCGGAGCCTGAAAAGAAGGCCCTACGAGAATATTTGGATACCAACCTTGCTAACGGCACCATCCGTCCTTCCAAGTCCCCCGCAGGGGCATCCTTATTTTTTGTACCCAGGAAAGTCACAAAGGAGCTACGACCCTGTCTGGATTACAGGGGTCTAAACCAATGTACCCGGAAGGACAGATATCCCTTACCACTGATATCAGACATTTTGGAAGCACTCAGAGGTGCTGTGATTTTCACCAAGTTGGACTTGAGAGGAGCCTACCATCTGGTCCGAATAAAGGAGGGCGATGAATGGAAGACCGCCTTTCGAACACCATTTGGACACTTCAAGTATCTGGTCATGCCCTTTGGACTTGCCAACACCCCGGCTGTGTTCCAGCGATTTATGGATCAGGTTTTTTCAGACATGTTGTTCCTCTCTGTTATAGTGTATTTGGACGACATTCTGGTGTACTCCAGGAACCCAACACAGCATCAAGGTCATGTCACTACCGTGTTACAACGACTCAGAGAGCATCACTTATTAGCCAAACCCGAGAAATGCACATTCCATGTTTCAACAGTACGTTACTTAAGATTTGTTTTGAACGCCCAAGGGGTGCTATGGACCCTGCCAAGATCGAAGCTATCACATCCTGGCCAGTCCCCTGCTCTGTAAAACAAGTCAAATCCTTCCTGGGCCTTGCACATTTTTATAGGAACTTCATTCCTTCCTTTTCAGCTATCGTTCAACCAATCGTGAGTTTACTCAAGAAGAACACGCCCTTTCTATGGACCTCTTCTCAAGAAGAGGCCTTCACAAAACTTAAGGAAATGTTCACTCAAGAATCTATTTTGATGCAGCCTGACGTTACAAGTCCCTTTCTGGTGGAGACAGATGCCTCTGAATATGCTATAGGCATGGTTTTGAAACAACAAGCCCAAGATGGGCTCGAACATCCTGTGGCTTACCTATCCCGGACCTTGCTCCCATGTGAGACACACTATTCAGTTCTAGAAAAAGAACTGCTTGCCATTCGCCAAGCCTTTGAAGACTGGCGCCATCTCCTCCTGGGTGCTGATCATCCCGTACAAGTGCGAACAGATCACAGGAATCTACAAGTACTTCAATCCATGGAGTGCAGGAACAGTGGACAAGCTCGGTGGGCTTTCTTCTTTGCTCAATACCTATTCCAGATATCTCAGATTCCAGGAACCTCAAATGTCATCGCAGATTCCTTATCCAGATGGCTTGACTACCCTACTCAGGAAAGGCCCAACCTGCCTAAAATGTTCCCTAGCACTGTGTTCATCGCTCAAGCATCTAATATCTTGGAATCCATTAAGAACGAGACTACAACCTCGGACCTTTGGAAGGATTTCCAAGGACACAATCCCTGGGTTCTTAAGTACAAGGATGGGTTTCTTTTTTGGGGATCCCAACTAGTCATAACTACCCAGTCGTTACAGGAACGGATATTACACCTATGCCATGACACCTATTACTCTGGACATCATGGGGTCAGTGGTACCTTCTTTCCATTCAGAGAAACTTCTGGTGGCCCAAGATGGTGAAAGATGTTCAGATGTACGTCCGGGCATGTGCTGTCTGCAACCAGAATAAAACAGATAGCAAAAGGCCAGCAGGGCTGCTCCTCCAACCTGCTTCTCCTTCCCGACCCTGGGATGCCATAGCAACGGATTTCATTGTTGATCTACCCCCTTCCAGGGGACATACAGTCATAATGGTAACCATCGATCTCTTTTCTCACATGGCTCACTTTACGCCATTATCAAAACTGCCTTCTGCCCCTGAAATGGCCGGACTCTTTGTAAAACACATTTTCCGACTACATGGGCTGCCATCTAAAATCATCTCTGATCGTGGACCTCAGTACATCTCCAAGTTTTGGAAACACCTCTGTAAGGTGTTAGGAATCCAACGAGCTCTTTCATCTGGATACCATCCCCAGACCAATGGTATTACAGAAAGGGTAAACCAGACCCTTGAACAATATCTATGCTGTTTTTCCACCAAGGTTCAGGATGACTGGTCCCTTCTTTTGCATCCTGGGTTTTCACCCCTCAGTACTTCCTTTGGTGCTGCCTTCTCCCAGTCCTGTTTCTTCTGTTGATTCATGGACTGCTCAGTTGGTATCAGTTCATCAAGAAGTTCTGAACCATCTCTGGGTTTTTCCTCCAACTTCCTGTTGCCGTGTCGGTAGTTGGATAATTCATAACCCAGCATTAGGAAACTTTCAGCAGCTTGTGATATCGTCACCCTCACAACTGGTGAAGGAATATGAACGTAGACACGATCTAGTTTTCTGCTCACTCTGAATTCAACAATTTTGATATCATCCGTAGAAATTGTTCTTAGAGTGGGTATAGATTGAAATAGGATCATAACATTTTTTCTATTCAGAATTGTTCCATCAGAGTTTCCTATTATTACAAGACAAAAGTTTCTCTTGCTTTTTATCTTGTCCTTGTTAGTGACTCTTTCATCTCTTTTAGTTTTTTGACTCTCGTCTGACTTTCTAGGGGGTTGTGTGTATCTCAAGTTTTCTTTCCCCTTCTGTGGCTTTTTGTCCCATGTTACTCTATCGACTTTTCTATTTCTCCAGTGAGTTTTTCTGGTCTTGTCCTCCTGCATTCTTGAATGTCTGCTGGTGGAGTACGTGTTTCTTAGGTCTCTCCGGGGTGGCGTTCCCTGTTGGCAAGCTCCCTTCGATCTATTTTGATTTTTTCTCATCTGGCAGCCAGTGACATAAAGGGAGTTGATTGACCTTTAGGGCTATCAATTGTGTTCTTTTTAGAGGTGTTTTGCAGCTGTTGGTTGTTCTCTTCAGTGCAATAGACCTCAGAAACATCCTCCTCTGTAGAATATTGTGATAGATCCATCAAGTCAGTTTTTTCACCTGAATCAACGATCACAATTCGCTTACTTGTTGCTAGGTTTAGGGAATTGAGAGCCTCAGCACTAGGTACCTGTCCTTGAGAGGAACGTATTGAGGGGACCCTTTGAGCTAGCACAGATAGGGCTGCTTCCTCATCCGTCTCTTCTTCAGCCCCTTTGTTTACCTCTATCTGAGGTTCTTCTTCAAGTAGTACCCACCTTCTCTCTATTGGGATCCTGCCTGATGATTGGGAGAACATGGGGTACATATCTTCCGTAAGGTTTAAAGTGGTTTGACGATTTTGGGGCTGTAGTTCTTGAAGCGACTTTGTTTCAATTTCCGTGTGCAGTTCCATAACGACACAAGATTTCTTCATTGGCACATGCTGCTTAGAGGGCTTGACCATTCCCAACCCCTTGCTTTTATGTTGGACCTGGCTGTCTGCTCGACATGGCTGTTTTGACCTCAAATTGCAGTGGTTTTTTCCACCTCTAGTAGTTCTTTCTTTCTTGGGGCATCTTCTTCTATCGGTGGTCTATTGAGAGACCTTAGTGTATCCTTTTGCCCTCCTTTCAACAGAGATGTTTGGGAACTATTGTTTGATGTTTCCGATTTTGTAGTTTCCATGCTTTGATTCTTTAAGAGAACTTTGTAATCAGCTTTTTTCTGTTGAGGGCTAAGTCCCAGGGGCTCTCCTGCTTTCGGTGCAGCACTGACAAAGCCCTCCAGAAAAGTTAGCTTGGTATACATCATGGCTCTCAAAGAGGTATGGTCCTTCAATGTATCATTTAGCGCATCATAAAGTTTAGAAAAAGGAGCTAGCGCAATTGTTATGGTAGACATAATTGCCACCAAGTCTGGTTTTTTGCAGGAGTTTCCTTAAGTAAGGTTTCCACGAGCCTTGATGATGTTCGCCTTCTTACTGGCGAAAGAAATGGGATCTGTCCCGGTTCCATGTTGTCAAATCCCTTTTGGCTTCCATTGTTTAGTTCACTGGCTGGTAATAAGTTCTTGTTATAACATGCCCGTGTTGGCAATGTGCCACAAAGAGGGCTTGCAGCCTTTAGATTGTTGTCCACACTTGAACGTTCTTTGGACAAGTGTATGTCAGAGTTAGCAGTTTCCAATTGCTTCCTGGACCGTGCTTTGTGTATGTTCGGGTCCACCTCTCGGATGTTCTTTAAGTGGGTTGTAAACCCTGTCAAGAGGCACGGTTCAGGTTTTCTGTGGAGACTAAAGGACTCCACCCTTCTTTTGGGGTACGTTTGTTTTATCACTTAGGGAGGCGCAGGCTCCCAGCACAAAAATTGCTGGTGTGAGGGGCGGCTCTCCTACTGGGCATGTCTGCTTGTTGCCATCATCCAGGCAAGGTAATGATGCATCCGTTTTTTTAAGATCTGTGTTTTCATTCTGAAGGCCAGGCGGTTTGTTTAGGTCTATTGACAGACCGGCCCACGAGAGCACTTCAAGTCTAGGAAACTGTATCGCAGGGGTTATGTCCGCCCCTTGCAGGATTTCGGTGTCCGACAACTCCCCCAAGGTGGAATTCTTTCTGTGACACTTTTTGGAGAAAATTTTTGAAAAAATAGATTGGGTATACGCATTTTGGCAGTTGAATTTATCTTTATATATTTACGTTTTTTTCCCTCCTTATTTAATTTCTGAGGAGCAACTTTTTTCTTTAAGTGTGACAATGGTTGCGTCAAGCCGTTCTTTTTCATGAGTTTTACAGTCTTCTTTTCCTTTGATTTCATTTTCTTCTGAGTAATGGCTTTGGTTTTAGACTCTTTTTTATTGTCCTGTTGATCATCCAGGTCAGTTGAGTTTAACGAGTTATCCCCTTCTTTCATTTGCACCAGATCATCGTCGGGTCCCAAAATAGAATCTGTCACGTTCAATACTTCAGTATGGTTCTGTGGCAACCCCGATCTTTCTTCAGTTTCCAAAGTGTTTGTGTTAGCCTGCAGAGGCGGACTTTGAAGATTTTCGTAGTCTGGTATTGGATGAATATCAATTTCAATTGTCACGTTGTTGCCACTAGGGAGTTCCGGTTCTGAATCCAATATGGGTGTCCATGGAGTTTTCCCATTAATTTGCACTTTTGGGGTTTGGCCCCTCTCTTCATTTATTGGGGGGAGGGGGGGCTGTGTTGATTTATCAGCTTTGCCTTCCCCACCCCCAAGTTCGTGCATTGATGTTGCTGGGTTGCTGGTTCACATCGCTGTCGCAACTCTGAGTCCATCCAGTTAGGATCCAAACACACCAGAGCCCCTCCTGCACCAAGGGGCCGCGAGCCACCACACCCCTCTCCTCCCCCTCCTCGATCTCTCTGATGCCAGACTCCAGCTCCTGTTTGACCGTAGCTGACAAAGGGGCTGAAGACGGCAGACACGCTCGACTGCCAGAGTTGAAGTTGGCAGTGGGCGGGGACGATACAGATCTTTTGGTCGGATCTAGGGGAGCGGGGGCAGAAGGGGGGCCTGCTTGGGTCGGTCAAGCGAGGAAGGATCTTCTATGGAGGTCTTACCTCTTTTCAACGGACTGCGACGCTCCAGTCCGTTTTCTTGCACACAATGCCTCTGGCTACGGAGAAGTCTCCCTTCTTCCTCATGATTTCTTCCTAATGCCATCTCCCTCCGTGGACTGCCGTAGACTTCCAACTCTCCTGCCGAACTCTGTGGCCGCTCCGCGCCGGCTAGCAGGTTTTGAAGGTTGGCTCCTCCTTTCAGGATAAACAGGAAAAACAGACCTCTAAGCAAGCGAGGTAAATTCACAGGCAGACTGCCGTAGACTGCCAACTCTCCTGACGAACTCTGCATAATGTCCAATAGTTTATCTCAGCTACTTTCTCTTGTTCTTCTATATTTCATACTTGTTTTCTGCCCCATATCACTCTGGTTTCTATTTCTCTTATTCCCCGTGTTCCTGGCTTTCCTTAATCACACTGTTACTCCCTATGCCACTTCTCCCACAAGCACTCTTTCTCAAGTTGCCTCTTCCTCTCCAGTTCTCCCTGCACCATACATCTTTTCTTTCTGCCATGTCCATGCTGTTTCCTTTTCATACCCTAGCATTTGCTTTCCTTATCTCAGGCCCATTTGATATCTCTTCTCTCTTTCTGCCTCTCTAGTCCCTTCTCAGGTTGCCTACCTACCAAACCCATGTCTCTCCTGACTGTCTCTCAGCTCTCATTTGCACTACCCAATCTCCGAGTGCTCATATCTTTTTCAACTCTCAACTCTTCTCATCTTGACTCATTACTTCTCATCTATCACTCCTAATAAAAATAGCTTTGATAACGACAACATAACACTGCACATATTCATACTAATATCAAATTAAATTCTGCAGATTTCCATGGGTCCGCCCAAATATGGCAACACTGATGGGGCGAAATGACCACCAGTCACAGATGCATGGTCTGATAACCAATGCTGGAAGAGAAACACTGCCAGTAGAGTTGTGCCTGGAAGTGGAAGGGACTAACCCCGAAAACTACTCTGCCTGTTCATTCCAGAAATTGAGCTAGAAAAGAGACTATTACAGCACACAGACACATGATATAACTAATAATGTGTAGGGACTGAATGCATGCTTCAGAATGGGGTAGACTTTTTTCCAAGTACATGGGTCTCCCGATTAAGGGTTATGCTTAAAGGGTTCAATGTGAAAAGAGGGATATATTTTTGTCCGTATTTCTTTGATTCTGGCTTTATTGAATGCCGCTCCCCTTACAGTTACTTCTTTCCTGTTCTACCCCTTGAAACACTTGTATATAGGCGCGTTACAAATGCCATATCATATCATATCATATCTTCCCTTCCTGAACTGTTTTTAACCCTTTAAACGTTTTACCTCTGTGCAATATGTTTTTAGATGGACTTTATTTAGGTTGACCTTGCTGACAAATGCAATATTTCAAATGCTAGGATCACTTGTTACTGTTTAAAGACTGCATTGTGTATCAGAGGAATACTGGACTTTAAAAAAAACCTGTAAGACCTCATAGGTGATGCCAGATTAAGCTTCAGTTGTGTTCCGCCAGAATTGTAGTTTTTCCCCTTTTGGGTTTGATGGAATGCGTGAATTTTAGAATTATAATTAAACTCAATGAGAAGACTGCAGGTGATCAGTCTGAAGCTACCCTTAAACAATCTCCAGTGCTGATGGTGTGAATCAAGCTTATATCAAACATCCGCAGTGCCCTTGAGGTAGCAATTATACATATAATAGACGTGTTTTGTCGTATGAAGGAAGGCCACAACCTTTTGCTGCAGTGATGTCGTATCAGAAAGGTCCACAGTAGTACTGCTTTGAGCTTGCTTTTTCATCTGAAAAACTTGGGAGCATGCTTTGGAATGAATGAGGTGGAACTGTGACCTGCATGCCGGAAAGTAATGGAACTACTGCAGTCTTTTTCACTGCAGAGAAAAGTGCTAACCTCCAAACATCTACAAGGCAATCGATTTCAGACATCATAAAAAATGTCTGTTTCTATGCCACCCAATAATTGTCTGCCTCATCACGATTTTGGCGGTAACCCTTAAATGCGGCGGTAATGGGCCCAATGGTGAATGCGGGCTTACCGTTCTGCCAAACCCGTGATTCAACGGTAATACCGCCGGGGATACCACCCAACGCGTGATGATGCTCCCCTGGTGGAATAGGATCATTCATAAATTCCACATTTGGTCAGTGGTGATTTCCCCAATTCAATCATCTTTGCACTATAAATGATACACAGTACTCAAAGAACATTGTTGACTTCTAGAGTAGCTTTGAGGGGTGCTGTTCTGTTTAATTAAATTCCTCCTTCCATTGCTGGATTGCTAGGAAACTAACTTCAGGGACGGGAACAGTTCTAAACTTGAAAACATCAATTTTTGCTGAGACTCTACTGCATTTACCCGAGTCCAGAAAAGCATAAGAGAATGTGACACCTTCCTGATAATGAGACATTTGTAGGACTGCTTTGAAAGAGACATGTCATCCTCTGCATCACTTAAGTGCTGTTCTGTGTGAGCCTGTTGAGGAGCTGTGACCCTGCAGCCCTCCTTTTTGTGCAAAGGCCTAACATCACACCATGCTTACCAAAGCCTAAGCTCCACCCCAAATGCAGTCGGAGTAACTGTCTGGGGCATCTTTTGCAGAAGAGACCAGTGCTTTACTCAATGCAAGGCTTCAGATAGAGTTTGATCTCTGGACTTAATGGCAAAAGCTCCCTCTGCATTTCAGCACCTGACAATTTAACTATTAGTCAGCATGATTGCTATAGGCCTACCCTCAGAACTCTTAGGGACCAATTTGTATAAGTGTGACTAATCAACTTCCGGGGCACCAGTGGTCCAGTGATAAATATCGGTTTCTAAACCATCAATGAACCCCACACCTCTAGTACACCAGAAGGGATCGAACGGATTGGAATACAAGTAAATTATAAGACTTCCTTGTCCAATTTTGGTAACATGGAGGGAACGGCAGGCTTATCTCTGGAAGGTCGTCGATCGTTGGTTAGTTGCAACACAGCGAAAATACAGTTATTACCCAATGATGAAAGGGACTGTCCAGTCAAGATTGTATAAAAATATCTACTTTATTATTACTAGAACAGACAGTTCTAGCAACACTACAAAATACAAACCACACGGTAAAGGAACACAGAGGACAGACAGTTTCACAAAGGAAAGGGATGCACTCTGGATACTGAGAGGAGGGTAGCTGGTAAAGCAAGCAGTCTTACTGTTCAAGATTATTTGGTTTCAACACCAAAGGGGCAAAGGGTCGTAACTGTCCAAAGCTCAGGAGGGTGTTAGCAGGCAATGGCCTTGTCCTTTGTACAGAGACTCTCCAGCACTTCCCACCTATGAAGCTTGCTGTCAGAACCTGGCAGGGCACGCTGTGTGCTGGCTGGGTACTGGTTCTGGAGCTGCTAGACGGGTCCTCTGAGTCCGGTATCTCCCTCTGTTGCCTGGGAGATTTTAGGGGAGGGATCTTGCTTCCCTCTTTGAACTCCTGGGCTTCCTTACCTGGCGGAAGATATAAGGTAGTCTGTACCTTCAGCTCGGGTCCAAATGAGTCCTTCTTCTTACTCCTTGCAAAGTCTTCAGATGATCTGATTAGTGAGGGGCTCAGCCTTCTTTTACAGCCAAATGGGTCCCAGTGATTGGTGCAGGCTAAACCCACCTTAATGAACCATTCCTGGGTCCCCACCAACAATCTTCAGTGATGCTTTAGGTCAGAATCAGAGTGCTTGGCAACAGACAGGGGAAGGATGACAACATGTACTGCTAAGTCCCACTCATCTTCCTGTCTGCTGTACATTAAAGTGCCTCCCTAACTGAGCCCCATTATGCTTGGTCACAACATGGGCCTCCTTTGAAGTAGGAGGTTGCAGGCAGACTTTCAACTCCTATAATTCACATACTTCCCTGCTCTGAAAGGAGTAGTTCTAGACAGAACATTCACTGCCCTTTCATACCAAGGAGAGGTGTTAGTACCAAGTTGACACATTGCATTAAAATAGGTGTTGGTATCTGGTCTCAATTGTCACTTCCTGCACCCAGGCCTTCCCCGGGGCCTGCTAATTAACATTCTTCAGTATTCACCGCCACCAGCAAGGTGTAACAATGGAGATGCAAATCCATGGGGCCTTGAAATGCTAATCAGGCTGACCACGGTCAGAAACTTTTGATGTACTCACAGCTGTCAGTTGTCAGCTACACATGACTGGCGAGGGCGGCGCTGGTAAACGGTGTCCTCCCAGAGTACATGACTATTTTTCTGCTGTTAAGTGAGCAGGGATGGCCCACATATTTTCCGGAGGTTGATCTCCCATTGTTCATTCTTTTAAATAAACAAAAATCAAAAAGCCCAGGTGAGCGCACTCTCCCTGTGTGGATGGTCGAATTCCTCCCAATTACCCTTGCGTAAATTATCAATATTAAATTCCATTTAACTTACCTAAAGCAACAAGCATTTACATTTGCAAGTTTGTGCCTCTTGTGATGAAGCAACCTGCCGGGCTCTGTCTAACATCAGGAGACTGTTTCAGGGGCCGTAGATGATGGACTCATGGGTAGCATGGGGATCTCTAGGGTAATCTTCTTCAGTCTGCATCACTCGACAGGAGACAATCACATGCATGATATTCCCCCCATGGTGGACCTTACTTAAAGCCACCCCACGCCCCAAACAAGAAACCCCAAAGTGAGTAGCCTTGCAGATTCTCAGTGGTCTTGTGGAATCCTAAAACTATTTCCCACGGGTTTTGTGATGATCACAGATGTATCTGGTTCCACAAACTCATTTGTGAGGTTCACCGACCTGTCTGGAGCTTTGAACCTGCTTGTGAAGACTGCAAACCCATGAACAGACTAAACAAACTCAAATACTGCTGGGAACCTGAGTACAGTATCTTAAGCTCCCTAAAACATTGCAACTGTATTTACCTGCCCTGAAAAATACACACAGCCTGAGTCCTGAAACAGGAAACTCTCCCTGCAACTGCATAGAGCTCTGTGAATCCAACATGGCTGTCAGGCCGGTATAGACCTAGGTCAGCCCACTCATCATCACTCTGACCCAAAGTTGATGGGATTAGTGATGTTAAGAGGTGGTGACAGTTTGTAAGAGGAGGTAACAACACGCAGAGTTTGGGAGAGTTTGATGGAGGAGATAACACCAGAGGAGGCAGTGAAGAGTTATAGGAGGTGGTAACAGGTAAAGGAAGTGACAACTAGATCAAATACAGGAAGGCAAGAGGAGACGAGGTTGCCATGGCAGACAGAAGAGGTAGGAGAATGCATGACATGCCAGCAGGGAGCTCAGAGCAGTGTGGTAGAATGCTAGACGTTCCAGTGAAACAAGGCTCACACCTTGTTAGATGTGGTCTTGCAGAGCTAATCATAAGGCCTGACTTAGATGCATTATGTGGGGGTCTAGGTTCTACCTTGATGACTCCCCATGTGCCCCTGCATTGCTGTCAGGGGTGGGTAAAAGTTCACCCTGGAGAGGGATTATGTCTGTGAGGATGCTGAAGGGGAAATCCAGGTTTTGAGAGTTTTGAAATGTAAGATCTTTGCTCTTAGGTCATTATTTATGTTCTTTGTGGGTATGACACATAATGTATATTTCTATAATTCTAGGGCAGTCTTATCACTGTCAATGACAAATATGGAATGTATTTGTATCATCAAAAGCAAGCAAATAGAACACGTGGAGCTCCATTTGACTGGTATTCTTTTCTCCAAAATAAATGTTCTACTTCCCCAAGTGGATGGTGGTCATTGCTGCACATGAAATGTAACATATGACAATAAAATGGCTTTAAAGTAAGGTACAACTTTCACTAGATCTAGTGTACAAATTTCTCCTCTGCCTTCTAAATCTATTTGTGACAGAATGTCGTCTGTGTGGGTGGAATAGCATAAGGTTTTTCATTTTTATTATTTAAATGGTTTGCAACTCCAAAATCAAGGATTGCTAATCAGCCCACCCCTTTCATAATGCTCAGTGCTAGAGATGTGACCTTTTTTAACGTGTCTCTTGACACCACTCATCAGCTGTTTTGTGGTTTGGCAACATAGTAATCTCAAAGTGACATATGCATTCCTGTCATCAGCTGTTGGACCCAAAGGTCTAGCAGTCTGAATCTGCCTTTAAACGGGTGCACTCCTGAATGTAAATCAAATTATATAATTGTGGGCATCATGATTTGGTGGCAGATGACAAATCTAAAAATGATCCGTGCTTGCTTTTGGCATGATAGTCTCTGGGATTCCACAATTACACTGGACAAAAATCTATGAATGCTGTTTTTTGTCATCTTGGTTGCTTGTGACCTTCCTGGTTAGGAGCTCCTGTGTATTCACTGTCTGGAACTGAGTTTCCCCCAAGACAAGCGATATGGGCTCAGACCCAGTAGAAGACTGTCTTCCCTGGTGCATCAACCCAGGGTTACAAGGAGCCAACTTCAACTTGGATTTGCTGGTCATTTTATTGTTAGGTAGACATAGGCATCTGACCTGAGAATGCTGTAGCTAGGTAGTTGACCAGGTAGCAATTACTACCCAATATGAGAGGTGAGAGTCTTGGTTTTTGTTGTGCTGAGCACTCTTTTGGTTGATATTATACTTCAAAGCTTTGTGGGAATAAAAGTCTAAAATCTCACTTCCAGAGCCCAGTGATGTGTGAGTCCCACTAGACTTTTATGGCACTATTTATATAAAATAAAATAGCAAAACATACATTTTGCTTTCACAAATCTTTCGCAGAAGCTCGGTCGCCTGAACCGACGCCTCCCGAACTCAGGCTGAATCAGACGAAATAACTCAATATATACAGCAATTTTTCCTCCAGGCTACCTCTGTTCCTGATCCTTGAGCCTGGGGGCCCCTCTGTCGGTGATGTCACCCGGATTCGGACTTTGCTTCACCCAGTCCGAGGTCAGCTCCTCAGCGCGGCCTCCGCAGTGTCATCCGCGGGGACAGCCCGCCATCCATTTCGCGCCTAGGCTTCCAGCGGGCCTTGGTGTAACCGCTGCATTTACCCCAAACCCTCTCTGAGCTCTGCAGGTGTATCGCCGCCCGCCGCCCAGCTGTATCGCCGCCCGCAGCCTGTATCAACATCACAGGCTTCTCATCAGCGGTTGCCAGCTTGGCCACGCAATCCGGCCTTTTCTCCTTCAGACCTCCTGTCTGCCGCATAGCCAGCACACCCTTCACCTTGATCCGGAACTCCCTCCGCACTGCGGCGGGTGCTGTGCATCTTGCTCAGGCCGGAGCCCCAATGTTCTGCTACAATCCTGACTGGGTTTTGCTCCGCAATGTCATCCGCGGGGACTGCCCGCCATCCATTTCGCGCCTAGGCTTCCAGAGGGCCATGGCGTGAACCGTTGCATTTTACCCCGGACCTCCTCTGAGCTCTGCAGCTGTATCGCCGCCCGCTCCTCTCCATCGCGGGCTCCTCATCAGCGGTTCCCAGCTTGGCCACGCAATCCGGCCTCTCATCCCTCAGACCTCCTGTCTGCCGTACTGCTAGCTCGTCCTTGTCCTTTGGTCAGGACCTCCCTCTGCACTGCGGCGGGTACTGTGCATCTTGCTCGGGCTGGAGCCCCAACGTTTTGCAACATTCCCGACTGGGTTTTGCTACCGAGCCTCCGCCAGCCTAGTTGCCTGTTCCTTCAGCAGTTCCTGTTCGGCCCCCCTTTGCGGCCTCCTCTGCCTCAGTCCTCCATCTCCACCGTCTAGCTAGCCCCCTTCCCCTTGGACTGGTGCTTGGTGCTCCCTGCATAATACAGCCGGCGGCATGCATCTGGCCCGGACTGTGGCTCCTACATGCTGCATCAGGAGTTGCCGCCTCTCCCTCATGCCCCAGTTGGGTTTTGGCGGCTGAGCCATCGCCAACATACTCCCCGAAGGTCCGACATTGGCTCATCCCTGCCGCAACCCAGTGTGGCCTCTTCCCACTCAGCTCCCTCGCAGACACTTCATTCCTCAGAGCCCTCCAATCCTTCTCTACGTCTGACTCCCCAGGCTTTGGTTTCTCAGCCTACCCTTCTTCACTTCTGTGTTGTCCTTGCTTTGAGGGCCCATCATAGGCTGAATTCCAACTCAGCCCCCATAGCTGCCTCTTCCTATGCAGTTCCTGCACTGGCACTCTGGACTTCAGTGCCCATCAGAGCCTCTTCCTGCACAGTTCCTGCACTGTCACTCTGGACTTCAGTGCCCATCAGAGCCTCTTCCTGCGCTATTCCTGCACTTGCACTCTGACTTCTGTGCCCTTCAGATCCTCTTCATGCACAGATCCTGCACTGGAACTCTGGACTTCAGTGCCCACCAGCTCCCCTCATCTGCTGTTCCCCCGTCCCATGGAGACCCCCCTCCTCAGACCCCGGCGACCTCCACTGCATGCCCTTGGCAGCCCCTCACCAGCTATCCCTTCAACCTTCCTCTGCAACCAGCTCTTCAGTCTTCCGTGTCTCTACCTGCCTTCCCCCACTCACTGGGCACCCTTGCCACCGAGGGTCCCTCTTCAGCAGATCACATTTCCTGCGCGGGCACTCTGGTCCTCACTCCCTTACTCTGCTCTCCTCATTTCCCACTCCCCTGACCCCTGACTCACTGCCCCCTCCTTCACGGGCTGGGGCATTTATTCCACAGAGCGCCCACCTCTGCTGGACCCAACTCTGCCCCCAGTGCACCCTCCTGACCTCTGCTCCAACCAGCTGCTCAACTGCCTGCTCTCTGGTCCTCACTGATCTGTCCTCATCCCAGTCCCAGGGTCCCTATATCTACCAGCCCTCCTCTGCAATCTGCTCTCTAACCACAAGGTCACTGCGTGCCCTACTCCACTAGCAGGTCCATTCCACTGTTCTGTTCACAGGCAAGCCCATTCCACAGAGTGCCCCACCCCAGCTGATCCCAACTTGGCTCCTCAGTGCGGCCTCCAGACCTCTTTACCTTCCAGCCCCTTCTACCAGCTCCCCGGACCTCACTGAACTGTCTGCCTTCCGAGTCCCTGCTCCCTGTAACTACCACCCCTCCTCTGCTACCGGTTCTCTGAACCACAGGGTCACTGCCCACCCTCCTCCACAGGCAGGCTATCCATTGTTCCCTCCTCCATCCTGGTCTGTGCCTCCACAAAGTGCCCACATTGGTCTGCGCCTACCACAAAGGGCTATCCAGGCCCTCCACGCCTGACCCTCTAAGGACCCAATCGCCAACCTTTCCCTTCTCAGCGCTCTTCCACCTCTAACTTCTCCCTCGCTCAACTTCTCCCCCAGTGCTATTCACAGTTTCCTTCCCCCTTCTTATTAGACTCCCCACTGCACCTTCTCCCTCCTCTTTCCTTCTCCTTCTACACCCACATTCCCTTCCCTACCTCTTTACCCCTCTCCTCCCTCTCAGTTATGCTTTTGGACATAACTCTTCCCCACCGTCCTCCTTACCCTTCTCCCCATCCTCCTCCCCCTCTCTGCCTCGCCGGTCCTCTCCTACTCTCCTTCTCCCTCCTCCTCATGTCCACTCCCCTCTTTAATTCCCTCCCCCACTCTTCCTGTACTACTCCTACTCTCTCTCACCGTCCTAATCTTCTCTACCCCGCCCCTGTCCAACCCTCCTCCCTCATCAACATTGCTCCCTGGAACGCTAGATCCCTCTGTAATAAGACCACAGCAGTTCTTGACATGTTCCTCCGACTCAACCTTCATTTCCTTTGCCTTACTGAAACCTGGATTCCTCCTCACAATACTACAGTCCCTGCTTCCCTAACCACCTCTTCTTCCTCCTTCTCCCATATCTCTCACCCTACTGACCGTGGCGGAGGTCTTGGCCTCCTATTCCACCCCAAATACCTTTCCTCTCCCTCACCTCCATCTCTTCCTTCTTTCCCCTCTTTCGAGTATCTTTACAAATCCTTTTTCTCTCCTTCTCCTCTCCTCACCTCACCCCATCTCCTTCCTAATCATATATCAACCCCCTGACCATCTCTCTTCCTTCTATGATGACCTCGATCACCTCCTTTCTCTCGTCTCTCCCTCTCCCTCTCCTCTAACTGTACTTGGTGACTTTAATCTTAGCTCCCCTTCTCCGCCCACTCCTCTCCCCTTTCATCCATCCTTGACTCCTACCTTCTTTCCCCTCTTCCTTCCTCTCCTACTCATTCCTCTGGCTCCACTCTTGACCTCATCTTCAACTCTTCCTACCCCTCTTCTGCTGTCTCTACACTTCCTCTCTATCTCTCTGATCATGCTCTACTCTCCTTCTCCCTTACTCCCCTTCCCCTTCCTTCTTCTCCTAAGCCTTCCCCTTCTATCTTATCATGACGTGACCTTCGTAGCTTTGATCCCTCCCTCTTTCTCGAAACTTGCTCTTCTTCTCTCCCATCTCTTCAAGATTTCTCTTTACTATCGGCCAATGACGCACTTTCTACTCTCTCCTCTTCTAGCTCCTCCTCACTCGATCTGCTCCACCCCCTTTCCTTCTTCCGTCCAACCCGGAAACCCTCTCAACCATGGCTTTCTCCTCAACTCCTCTCCATGCGACGTCTCCTCCGATGTCTTGAGAGACTCTGGCTCAAATCTCCCTCGCTTTCCAACCAAACTTCCTACTTCTCTTACCACTCCCTTTTTGACTCTTGCCTCTCCTTGGCAAAAGGTTCCTACTACTCTAACCTTCTTTAATCCCAAGCCTCCCACCCCCGCCATATCTTCCAAACTCTCTCTCATCTTCTCTCTCCCCCACCCCTGATCCCTCAACCTCCTCCACCCTTTCTCCCTCTGACTTTGCAAACTTCTTCTCCTCCAAGATTCTTGCCCTTCGGCAAAAGATCAATTCCTCCTCTTACTCCCCCCTCCCCCTTCTCCCTTCTCCCCCACCACCTGCATGACTGACTTCTCCCCTGTCTCCCCTTCTGACGTCTCCATCCTCCTCTCCAAAGCTCACCCCTCGTCTGCTTCAGCTGACCCTTTCCCCTCCCTTCTTATTCCTAAAATCTACCCTCTTCTTATCCCCTACCTAACTTCCTTCTTCAACACCTGCCTTTCCTCTGCCACCTTCCCCTCTGCTTTCAAGCACGCCACTATCATTCCGATTCTGAAGAAACCTTCTGCAGATCCCCTGATCACCTCTAACTTCCGTCCTATCTCACTCCACCCATTCCTCTCTAAACTTCTTGAGCGCCTCGCCTACTCTCACCTCTCATCCTTTGTCACTAATCTCTCTCTTCTTCCCCCTTCCCAATCTGGCTTCCGCCCTAAACACTCTCCTGAAACAGCCCTCACTTACATCTTTAACTCCCTCCTCACCGCTCGACACTCTAAGCAATCCTCTGTCCTTATTCTTCTTGATCTCTCTGCTGCCTTCCACACTGTCGATCACCCCCTTCTTCTCAACACTCTCTCTTCCTTTGGTTTCAAAGGCTCTGTACTCAACTGGCTATCCTCTTACCTCTCCTCCTGCTCTTTTACTGTTTCCTGGGGAGGCCACTCCTCTCCTTCCCAGCCTCTGGAATACGGAGTTCCCCAAGCTCGGTGCTTGGCCCTTTACTATTCTCAGTCTACACATTCCTCCTTGCTCCTGTTAGCTCCTCATTTGGCATCTCTCACCATTTCTATGCCGACGACACGCAGCTCTTTCTTTTCTTCTCTTCCTTCTCGCCTGACCTCCACCTTAAACTCTCGTCCTGTTTTACTGCCATTAAAAACTGGATGTCTTCTCGCTTCCTTTCCCTTAACTCTGACAAAACTGAAGTAGTTTTCTTCTCCTCCAAGTCCCTTCCCCTTCCCTCTCCTCTTCCTTTTATTCATTTTCCCCGCTCTAATCTTACTTTCTCCCCCTAGGCTCGCAATTTAGGCATTCACTTTGAATCCTCTCTCACTTTTTCCCACCATATTTCTCTCACATCTCGCACCTGTCGCTACCACCTCCATAATATTCGCAAGGACCGCCCCTCTCTTACTTTCTGTGCCACTAAACTTTTAATCTCCTCCCTTATCTTCTCTGGCCTCTTCTACTGCTCCTCCTTACTCTTTGGGCTACCCACTTCACATCTAGCCCCCCTCAAATATATCTATCATTCTGCCATCTGTACCCTCTGTCTCCTCACCTCCCGAGACTCTATCTCTGCTTCCCTATCCTCCCTTGGCTGGTTTCCCTTTCACTCCCAACTTAAATTTAATTTCCTCTGCTTAGTCTTCAAATCTCTCCATGATCTCGCTCCCCCTTATCTCTCTTCCCTTCCCTCTTTCTACACTCCCTCTCGCTCCCTTCGCTCTGCTGACCACTTCCTTGTCACTGTTCCTCCTTCCCCTTGTGCTTCCTCTCATTTCCGCTCTTTCGAACTCCTAGCGCCCCTCCACTGGAACTACTTACCTCTATCAATCCGCTCTATTCCTACCTTTTCCTCATTCCGCACCTCCCTTAAATCACCTCTCTCCACTACCCCTTCCACTCCTTCCACACCCCCTTTGTCCCTCCCGTTCCCCTTCTCCTCTTCCTACCCATCCCTCCCTTTTCCTCCAAGCTCTACTCCACTACTCTCCCCTCCCTCTCTCTCTAATTGCTCTACATACTGTTTTGTTGGTCTGATTCAAAACTCAAATTTGCTTCTACTGTTACTGTTAATTTGTTATCGTTAAATGTACCCTGTTGTTAAAATGTGCAGCGCATTGGCGTAAAGCGCTATATAAACCTAATAAATACAAATACAAATACAAATACATATCTGCTTAGCATTTAAATATAAATATATGTATTCCTCTCTTGCAGAGATAAGATATGAGCATTGAAAATAGTATAGTCAATCAATAACCAATTCCCAATATGAACAACAATGTGCTTGAATATAACCCTAGCATCCTACTATTTTTTTCAGTTCACTTATGGGGCATTAGAGCCCTGCTGAAAAGGGCTGCTGTCTCCTGGCTGTCAGCTGAAGCATCTGCCGACCCCTGCAGATTGCTCCATTGCATAAGGTCACGCCCCTCCGGACCTGTGAGGAAGAGGAGGGGTGTATGAAACCAGCCCCCAGTGACCGTTGCTACAAAGCTCTGCTGTCTCCTGGCTGTCGCTTGGCCGATGCGTGCTGAGATTGAGCTGTGGAAACTAGTACATCACATCCTCATTCTGCAATTCTGTTCGTCAGCAGAGTCTTCAAAGCCTTCAGCTCCTCCAGCGGTTTCTGCACTCTGCCGTCACTTGGGTCGTAGGTGGAGGTACATGCTGCTGCTTTCTCCCCTCTCTCATGAGTTCTAATGTATAACTGGTGGAGCCAAGAGGAAGTGACTGTTCCCCTTGTTGTGCTTACACAATGATGACTGAAACATTGTGTGAGTGTTTGGCAATAAAAGCCTGTGGTATTCATTGCACATCCCGTAATAGTAAGCAACATAATAAACACATAATACACAATGTACACTTTTGGGCACGAGGTCCATGGTTATGCCCCTGGTGTCCATGCCACATTCTTCTTCCCACGACAACGTGGGCCACGTTCGTTGCCCTGTATTTCTTTTCTTCTCCCTTTTCTTTTTCTTGGGTGGGTGGGTTTTGGGAAAAGAAAAGTCTCTGCGTGCACAGAATACTGGTGGTGCTCCGTGCGGAGTACCAAGGAAACTGGTTTCTTTTTGCCTAGTGGCTGCTTATATCCTCCTAAATTCTCCATGGGCTATGTATGTTTGTGGGGGCTTTGTCGTGCCCCCGGTCGGCTGGCGCCAATGACCGTTAGAACCTTGCAGTGACCCATTGTTGGTCACCTGGACCTCCTGCTTCCTTTGGCTGTGCAGGTGCGGCACTTGCTAATGGGCCTTGGCACCCTGATGCAAACCCACCCTGCCTGGCCTCTCAAGGTATGCGGCGGGGGTTAGGGGGGGTGACAAGATCCAGTGTTTACCCATGCTGCCGTTGGCAGCATTGGTTCTGCCCCTCTGTCCCCCTTGTCCCTCTGGTTACTTCTCCATGCTTTTCTAGCCGCGGTGTGTCCCCTCCTCAACGCTGACTATAACAGGTGGAGCCAAGAGGAAGTGACTGTTCCCCATGTTGTGCTTACCCAATGATGACTGAAACATTGTGCAAGTATTTGGCAATAAAGGCCTGTGGTATTTATTGCACATCACGTAACAGTAAAAAACATAATAAACACATAATACACAATGTACACTTTTGGGCATGAGGTACAGTGTTGTGCCCCTGGCACCGTGCCACCTTCTTCTTCCCATGACGATGGGGGCCACTTTCGTTGTCCTGTATTTCTATTCTTCTCTCTTTTCTTTTTCTTGGGTGGGTGGGTTTTGGGAAAAGAAAGGTTTCTGCGTATGCAGAATAGTTGTGGTGCTTCGTGCAGAGTACCAAGGAAACTGGTTTCTTTTTGCCTAGTGGCTGTTTATATCCTCCTAGATTCGCCATGGGCTACACATGTTTGTGGGGGCTTTGTTATGCTTCCGGCCAGCTGGCACTGACGCCCATTAGCACCTTGCAGTGACCTATTGTTGGTCACCTGGACTTCCTGCTTCCTTTGGGCGTACAAGTGTAGCACTTGCTAATGTGCCTTGGCACCCTGATGCGAACCCATCCCGCCAGGCCTCCCAAGGTATGCTGTGAGGGTTTGGGGGGGTGACGAGACCCGTTGTTTCCTAATGCTGCCGTTGGCAGCTTCTGTTCTGCCCCTCTGTCCCACTTGTCCCTCTGGTTACTTCTCCATGCTTTTCTAGCTGCGGTGTGCCCCCTCCACAGCGCTGCCTATAACCGGTGTAGCCAAGAGGTAGTGACTGTTCCCCATGTTGTGCTTACCCAATGATGACTGAAACATTGTGTAAGTGTTTGGCAATAAAGGCTGTGGTTTTTATGGCACATCACGTAGTAGTAAACAACATAATAAACACATAATACAGATGTACACTTGTGGGCATGAGGTCCAGGGTTGTGTGCCCTTGTCGCCTGTGCCGTCACACCTGAATTGGTTACAGGCCTTCCAGGTTCCCCCAAAAGTTACTATCTACATCCTCTTTCCGCCAGACTGTTTACCATTTCTGTGTGGAAATTGTCCATCCCTTTATCTGATAGGTGTGTTCCGTCGTGTGTGAAACAGCTCCGGGTTTGCTAAGGAGATCGCACTGTACCTAATGAAATGGATTCCCCTATTTTTGCAGAATTTTTCTACCCCTCTGTTGAATTTCTTTCTTGCTATGTCAATTGTTTTTTATGAATTAGCTTGCAACCATACTTTACTGGGCAGTATTGGTGAGTAGAAAATCTCTGTCTCTTTCCAGTTATGCGCGATGCCCTCCAGGGATGAACATGTATCTGCTAGTAACTGTTTTCTCCCTTGTTTCACCAATTCGTTGCCCCCTAGTTGTATGATCAAAAATTCCAGGGCGTCCCTGAACTCCACAAAATCTGCGAGCCAGTCATGAATCTCCGACCAGTTCATTCCCCTGTACCCCCATCATGACGTGATGGTGTTTTGGAAAGCCGGTCTTTCCTTTGTCTACTCCGACCATCTCCCTGTTATGAAAATGAAGGAGTGTCATACTATCCAAGCAGATTTGAGAGGGGGGTCATGATCTGTTTGTGAGAAAAACATCATATTAGTTCCGGTCTTGTATATCGCTTTGATCTCCAGCCCCCTTGTAGTTTTTACTTGTTGAGGCCCAAGCCCCTCTTTCCAATCTGCCCCTATTCTGAATGAGTGCGTTCCGTTCTCCTTGTTGTTCTATCCAGCCTTACCAATGGTTTCCATTAGAACCACTTTAAAAAGAAATTGACCTAGGGCGATGCTGTCCCTGTGCACCAGGAAATTCCCCCAACCAGAGGGCTTTGTCTGTTGTACTGGTTGGTGGTACATGCCGGGCAGTTTTATGTGTCCTCTGTGCAAATATTGATTTCCCTCTCGTAACCTGTCTTGGATGTACGTACTTCACTAGTGATACTATCCTCTCTTACCCGTACATCCAATGCACCCAAACCGTCACTGACTTTTGTGCTTGATGCTATCAATTCACTTACCCTGAACGCTTCGAAATATGCCATGGTGTAAGGTGGTTTAAATAACAATGCCTCATATGGGTGTGAGCACACTGTGTCTAGTAGCCCCATCAAAACGACTCGTTTTTCGAAATTCAAAGGGTGCCTTTTATCCTTTTGTAGGCACTCCATCATCCCCCAGCCTTTTATAGCATAGGATATCAATGCACTGCAAGATGGGTCCAACTCACCCTGGATCTTGGCAAAATATGCCACTGCCATTAGATGTCTTTTCGCCCACTCTTTTTTCATCCCTTGTTTGTATGCCCACCCCAGAAACCTGTTAATAACTTTTGTTGTTACAGATTCTACAGGTGGTAAACCCATGGCATTTAGTACCATTTCTAGACACTTACTAAACTGCGCAGTGGTGTTGGTCACCAGTGCTTTCTTGGCAAGGCCTAATAACAACCCTGTTGCAGGGTCTAACCCCATTGCAGTGTCTGTGTTTCTTGCAGGAGGTGAGCTCCTGCTGACACCCGTCTTTGAGGTGTGTGACTATGCTGTTATAGAATCCCGGCTGTTCAGCGTTGGCGTTGATGCTGTCCTTATTTTTTTGTCAGAATATCGCAGCAAACTCTTGGTACTTCTGTCATGGATTTCTGGGTGTTTGGGGACATTTGCCAAAATTTGCTCCACTGAAAACGAGATAATGCGACTGCAATGTTATTATCTGTTGCAGCAATGTGTTTTGCCCTTAATGCAATGTTTTTGTTCAGGGATATGCTGGTCATGGAATTCTGAGCACCAGCTGGCAGTTGGTTGAACTTTTGTTTATGATTCCTACTACCGTCATGTTATCAGACTATGCAATGAGCTCAGTGTTTGCTGCATGGTTGCCCCAAATGTGTAGTGCCAGCCAGATGGGTATAGTCTCTAATAGTGTAACATTTCTGGTCCAACCTACAGCATACCATGTCTCTTGCCATTCCCCCGCACACCATGCTGAGCCCAGTATTGCCCCAAAACCTTTGCTCCCAGCAATATCTGTAAAGAGTACCCTCCTATTGACTGTGTTCAATGGCGTGTGCCATATTGTTGTACCATTGAATTTTGCAAGAAATTCTTCCCACATCACCAAATCTTTCTTACCCTCTTCCCCCAAACTTACGTGCCGGTTGGGGTTTTTTGCAGCCTTTGCCCCTTAGTTCCAAACTCCTTGAAAACACTTTGCCTTGTGGGATCACTCTGGCTACGAAGTTGAGCCTCCCCGCTAATGTCCATAATTTTTTAACTGGGCTCTTGCCTTTACCCCTTAGCACTCTGAATTTACCAAGAAACTCTTCCACTTTCTTAGATGGTATCCTACACACCCCTGCCTCTGAATCTATTTCTATGCCCAGGAAAATTATGTTTGTAGCTTGGTCAGTAGTTCTTTCTTTTGCCTATGGTATTCCCCACTATGCTGTCATGTACATCAATTCTGACAGCGCCTCCTGACATTCCACAGTACCTGGTTGCCCTATCAGTAGACAGAAAATCATCCAAATAGTGTACTACCTGTGCTTATGGCCACTTTCTCAAAAATGCCTATTGAAAAAATGAGCTGAATTGCTGAATTAATGCCCATGATATCGAACAGCCCATTGGTAGGCATTTTCCCATGTAACATTTATTTTCAAATATCAAACCTAACCAGGGTTGAGACTTTTGAAGTACTGGTAGTAATCTAAAAGCAGATTCAATGTCAAGCTTTGCCATTAAAGCCCCCTTGCCAATTATTTTTACTAATCTAAATGCCTCCTGGAAGTGCCACCTTCTTCTTCCCATGACGACGTGGGCCACTTTCGTTGTCCTGTATTTCTTTTCTTCTCTGTTTTCTTTTTCTTGGGTGGGTGGGTTTTGGGAAAAGAAAGGTTTCTGCACATGCAGAATACTTGTGGTGCTTCGTGCGGAGTACCACGGAAACTGGTTTCTTTTTGCCTAGTGGCTGTTTATATCCTCCTAGATTCGCCCTTGACTGCGTATGTTTGTGGGGGTTTTGTTGTGCCCCCGGCCGGCTGGCACCGATGGGCGTTAGCACCATGCAGTGACCTATTGTTGGTCACCTCGACTTCGTGCTTCCTTTGGGCGCGGGGGTGCACCACTTGTTAATGTGCCTTGGCACCCTAGTGCAAACCCACCCCGCCTGGCATCACATGGTATGCGGGTGGGGGGGTGAAGAGACCCAGTGTTTCCCCATGCTGCCAATGGCAACATCTATTCTGCCCCTCTGTTCCCCTTGTCCCTCTGGTTACTTGTCTGCGCTTTTCTAGCTGCTCTGTGCCTCCTATGCTGCCCTGCCTATAACGCACAGTGTTGATGACTGGCGACTGCTGTCTCACGTGTTCTCACTAATGAAGCTTTTACCATCTGTGATATTTGATATATCCATCTGGATCTTGACCAGAAGTGTATTTATAACTATAGGCATTTTACATCTGTTTTTGTGACCTCTGGCCCGTGGTCCGCGCTAATTGCTGCATTGTAGCGGCTTTTAAGATTCCTAAGTACCGAGTTGCCTCCTTTGCCTGCTTGTATGATTCGGATCAGGCATGGCTGGGAGTGAAACTCTTAAATCAGCAGGAAAGTGGAAAACCAGCAAGCCCATAATGATCTTTTTACTTTCCAATTCGTCAAGTGGTCAAACATTGCCTAGGCAGGGAGCGGGGGTGGTGGGAGAGTTGGACTAGCGGTGCCCTCCAAACCCAGTCGGGGGTTCCCTGCTCCTGCCCTTTTATTGTGGCTGAAATTGTAAGGGGTAGCAAATAGGCTGCACATAGATTGCTGCTGTCTATTATTTGTTTTAAAATGAGTAAGAGGAAGGCTAATACCAGAGGAAGGTCCAAAAAAGCTATTTAAGCCTATTGCAGATGTAAAAACATTAATTGTTGAGATCAAAGACCTCCTAGATGACATTGATATTATTGATGCTACTCATGCACAGGAGCAGGGGAAGAATGTGACCTTGACCAACTGTGCTGTAAGTTTGTCGCCTTAGACACCATAGAGCAGGCTTCAGGAAGCGCAGACGGAAATGTAACTAAATCCACCAAATCTAATGGTAATGTCAGAGCACCGACCAAGCTCATTACTGATCTCTTGGCTCCATATGAAATGGACAAGCGGTCAGACAGAAAAATTAGAAGGTAAGAACTATGCTATCCTTATCTATACTTATGTTATTTTAGAGCATTTGCAGAAGTGATCTGTATCTATGGGAATTGTAAACCATCTGAAAGCTGGCTTTCAGGTGGGCATGGGTACCCTGGAGCAATGTCTCTGCCTTGACCTGTTTGTAGAGAAGCATACAATTCTTAACAATATTAAACTGTATGCGATCTTCATAGATTTTTGCACTGCTTTTCACTGTGTTCCCAGGAGCCAACTCTGGTCAGCCTTAGCCGCGTATGATATCCCAACACCCTTGCTGGTTATAATCCAGGCCCTGTACTAAAAAAACAGGGCTGCTGTGCGTTGGGGTGTGGGTGGAGAACAAGCCCTTTGTGGTCCAGCGAGGAGTGAGGCAAGGATGCGTGCTGGACGCACTACTTTTGTATCAATATTTATTAATGGACTAATTGAAGAATAGGTGGCCAACAGTCTGGCTCATCCTAGGATGGGCAGCACGCAGTATCCAGAGCTGTTCTTTGTAGACAATGCTGTCCTGCTCTCAACTAGTCCAATAGGGTTGGAGCATGCCATGACCCTTTTTGCAAATAAATGTGGAAAATTATGACTGGAAATCAACCAAGCTAAGACTAAATCCTTGATTGATTTTTAGACATAGATCGGGCAAGCAATCCACCATTACAATTGTAGTAAATGGATACAAATTAGAGCAGGTTTCGGCTTAGTATTTTTTGGACTTTGCTTTGCTGAAAACGGTCTTTGGACCAAGCACGTGATTAAGGCAAATGTAAATCTAGAGAAATATAGTGGTGGCATTAGAAAGTTCTCCCAATTGTATGGTGGGGGTGCACTATCCCCAGCTCTGGAACTATATAGGCTACAGGATGTTCCAACGGCTCTATATAGTGCAGAAATCTGGAGTTACGTTAGAGCTGCCTCTCTGGGAGTATCTGAAAATAATTTCTTGAAATCCATGCTGGGCCAACCGAAACGATGGCAGACCGTAATCTTGCATTTAGAGTCTGATCTTCATCATATTGAAGATCTCCTATCGCTCAAACCTATTTTGTTTTGGTCTCGCCTGTGGACATAACCAGCTCTGTACAACTACAGAGCCATGTTGATAGATATTATGTCCTTAGGCAGTAGTCATTCTACCCCTTGTTTAAAACATATCAAGTCCCAGTTGTATACGCTTAATTTACATACATTGTGGGATTGACCGACTACCATGGTGTCTGGATCATCAGATCTGGTGAGGAATGCAGGGTTAGTGGCATGCAGGCGTTCCATGGAGGCAGCTTTCTTGAATTGACCTGTGAGCGCTAGTATCTGAGTATTTTGGTTTTGAGTCTTTTTTGGATTTCATCAAACCAAAATACGTACAGTCACTCTACGGGTTGCCACCTATACTAAGAATTGGACCACCTATATTAGTCCAGTGTGCCTGATGTGTGGTGCTAGGATTGGAACAGTTGCTCATTCTAGGTAGCAATGAAAGATAACTCCAGGACTCAGCACCATTAAGTATGCATAGGCTTGGTATTTAATGATCAATCAAAAGTAAGATGCCCTCTCCATGATTACACGTGTTTCGGCTCGCCTGAGCCTTTATCAAATCAGGGCTATTAATATACACAAAAATATATAATATTGACAAAATAATCCACATTAGAGATAAGAGAATACAACAATTATTATGGCAAATGTAGATCAAATTGAGAAATCATTGCACCATCATACCCCATATTAAGGCAGTAGTGAAAACAATAAATTAGAAGACAGAAAAATGGGGGTTGGCAATGGGGAGGATTAAGAGGGATCGAGAAAACAATTCCAATAGTATTTAAACAAGAGAAACAAAAGAGAAAAAACAAAAAATGCCATTATTACAATTGTGTAACTATAAGGTTCTCTGTTGTATGCACTGCATTAGGTATGCATCAAAAACCTGCAGGGTCGCTTATCTGAAAATGGTATGATTCAGATTGGGGGTCGGGGGTTGTGCTGGCACCGTTTATAAAGGTGTCGGTGCAATCACGAGTTCTGCTCGCGGGTGCCGCTCTGCATGCCTGGTCTAACCAGGCGTGCAGAGTGGCACCCGCGAGCAGAACTCGTAATGTGGCGGTAAGGTAACAACGGCAACGGTAGCACTGCCATAACGCCACATTCGTAATGAGGCCCATTGTCTAGTCTGAAAGGGAAATATCAGTGAGCTCCAGTCTGGAACACATCTTGATATGGTGTCCAGCAAGGCAGTTACTTGTCGAAGATTTGTAGCAGCCTGCTGGCCCTTTCTTATCATGGATAGACCATAGTGTAGTATGCCAATCATCTCAAAAAGGGCATCTTTTAGAAATATATGCTTTGTTTTGGAGTAATACAATTGTCATTTGCAGCATAGAAGTCTCTCTCTATTGTATGATCTTCTAGTCTTCGAGGCGCTGTATTGCTTGGAAGAATCTTTTCAGGATTGTAAAAATGATGTCATTGTTTTGCCAGCAGAGATTGCAAATATCAGTAAAGTGTTACGTGCGACCCAGGCTCTATAGAGAGCTACACTAGTAAGAAAACATCTTTTGCTACGCTCATTAGACTGTATATCCCATGATGAAGGCATTCATGAAGCATAGGTTATGGCCTGCTACCATTAAAGACAGCTTAGTTTCTCTGCGAAACACCCAAACATTTACACACACAAAACATCTATCTTTAATTCCACAACCAGCTTTTCATGGTATGTGAAAATCGTGTGCTTTTGTCTAGTTTAGGGAAAGTCTCTGTTTCTGTATCTCTGAGACAGCCAAAATCAGATGATTCTTCATTTCTTTCTTCCATCATTAATTTTGCATCTTTTCCTACCTGCTCTCCAGGTTACTCGAGAGGAAAAGGCATCTCCCTTGTATACAGTTGAATAACTATATTGATCTAGTTTCAGGTTATCACCTAAAACCTGTTACCTTTTAGGGGACAGAGCCAACAGGACTGCTGTTCTTGTAACCACACTTTGATTTTCTTGTATTGGTTGTTTTTATCTAGGGGCAACTGTTCCTTTGTTGTGCAGGCTCTCCAGCAGCAGGCTCTCCAACAGCAGGCTCTGCAGTCAATTTGCCCTTTTCCAACTTCTGTTAGTAGTTTAGGGACAAGAAGTTGATCTGGCCTGGTAAGGAAACTCGAAGGATTGTATAAGTCTGGCATGTACATTGGCGTGCCATGCTCCATTTCATTAGGTTTATTAACATCACCTTGTGATTAGCATTTGAATGTATGCATGCTTCTCGTTACCAAAGGAAAGTGATCTGTCCATTTAACCTCAGAGGAAAGAATGCATTTGTTCAGGGCTTGTTTAGTAAAATGCAGTGTTTAAGGGTGTAGGAAGATGCTGGTTGGGGAGTACATATGTTTATGTACTATTAGATTAATAGTTTACTATACCCCTCGGGATTATTTGCTCTACCTGGGTATACAATGTGCTATTACATGTATTAGAACACCCTAGTGGTGTTTCTGAGAAGCTGATTGGTCAATCTGCGGGCTATATGCACTGATATAGCCAGCAAATTGATTAAGGCCCGCAAATTGAGTTTTTGCAAAGCAAGCAGCTTCCACGTTGGATTCTGCAACCTTGAAGCTGCTTGCTTTGGTGTATATGAAAGTGTTCATATACACCACATCAGTGTTTATGAACACTTTCACATACATCAAAGCAAACAGCTTCAACGTTGTATTCTGCAATGTTGGAGCTGCTTACTTTGGTTTATATAAATGTGTTCATATACACCCATGTTCTCAGCAGCATTTTTGTAAAATAACGAATATGTCATTATTTTACAAAAATGCTCCTGAGATTTCAGGATTGCGCCTGTTACGACAAACAGGCGCAATCCTGAAAGTTCACTGTCGTGCACTACGAGGACGCCCAGGCCCACTTGAAAGTACTGGTGGAGCCTGGGCGTACTGATTTGGCGCAGGGAATCCTGCTTTTTAGCACATTCACTGCGCCAAGTTCAAAATCGGGCCCTGAGGGTGTTCTAATAGCTTTATAGACCTGCAGCGAGGACCGTACCGGGCGTTATGGTCCCTCATACCTCGTTAACTCGGTCTTCAGGGCCCATAACGTGCGGTATGGCCCTCGCTGCAGGTCTATAAAGCTATATTATCACGTGTAGATCGGTGTTGACCTCCTCTCAGCCAATAATAATGTTTATAATGCAACTACTGGGATTGACTGCATTCTTATCATTCTGTCATTAAAGGCAGACAGGGAAACAGCAATGCAATTTCCAGGCATGATTTCTTTCAACAAGACACTTCCTCTCTGAGAGCAGCTTCTTTTTTTTGTTGCTGCAACACACGAAAAAGAAAGCTAAAATGCAGGAAAACACTTTCATTTTCTTATAGAGAAATCATTTACTTTTATATCACACCGAATGCATGCACATGTTAAAATTGCTCCAGTATAACTGAGTTTGCAATTTACATGCTTAACTTATGAAGAAAACCATGTTTAAATACTACACAATAAAAATATATTTAGCCCAAAACTGTGTTTGCCGATTTACTTTATTCCCTATTAAAGCAATGTTTTTACTTCACTATGAAAACAAAATATGCCTTGCTGTTGCCACAATTTGCTAATAACCTTATAGACCTCGGGAGATGTCATTATCTATTGGGATAATGGCCTTGCCCAACTTATGGTCCCCAGCTTCTTATTGGACCATAACTTGGTAGTGGGTCATTATCCCACGATAATGACTCCTGCCTGCGTCCATAGGTCTATAACACATTTACTTATTATCTTCATCAAACCACATCAATGTTACTTACCTGACCAGCCAAGTCTCTCCCAATGCTCTCCCTCATGCCAGTCTCATATAGTTTAAATACTGAATTCCCCACTATTTTATTTTCTACCTCCACAGCGATCAGGGTGGCAGCTTAACTTGTGACATCAACCTCTCCTCTGACTAATCAACAAGCAATATGTGTACACCAATGATACACATCTTTTTTTAAAGCGGGCATCCCATTGCAAAACAAATGGCCAATGTTTCAAAATACAGCAACTTGTGATAATCCCTACAAAAAATGTATTCATTGTAACGCAGATTATTGTACATGAGGCAGAGTTTGCATTGGTAGCCAAGAACATAGATAATTCACTCTGGGCATAGGCAATATACTCAGTATCAAAGAGCAAATGACCAGCATCTGCTTCCTCGACTATTGGGAATCCTATACCTTTAAATAAAATCTGTGAGTTATCCGTTAGTGACGTTATTCTGAACAGGTTTTACTTTACCAACCAGTGCAGATGAAGAAAATATAAGATCAATATCAGAATAATATCGATGAGAAAATGATACAATGAGAATTATCGAATTAGAAAATAATGCAACCAAAACTGCAGTCTTTGTTACAGACCCTATACCCAATGCATTAAAGATTTGATCTAAACTTAAATTCAAATAGTAAGCTATCACAATGCTCTTGTATGTTGAATTAAGGAAATTAACACACCAGGAGATGTACGCTGGTTGAACAATGGTACAGTGTATGATACAAAGGAGGATTCCCAATTATTTAGTAAGAAGGTCTTGGGTTGGATGAATATCCATAGGTACTAGGGCAGTAACGAGAAAAGATAGCACAATGCTTGATAAACTAATGCTGTGGATGGTATAACAAAGTGGGGTGCTACAGATGTTCCTTGCACCGCAGGATGATCATTCGTTAACAAACAGGTCTTGAACCTAATAGTATTAATCGGTATCCTACCATGGACACCTACTCTAAAAACCATGGTCCAAAGATGAGACCAGCTGGAAGGTCAGCCCTGCAGTCAATGAGTCTTTAATGTCTAGCCCTAAACTACAGCAAAGGCTTTTTCTAGTTTGGCCCCAAAAAATGTTCATACACTTAGTATTGCAAAGTGCATCCCTATTCTAGCATAGCAGACAGCAGATGCTTTTCTGACAGTATACTCCTGGGGATACTCATGAGTCTGCCCTCCTGCATTATCTCCGTCCACATTTGCTAGGCCTCTAAATATCCTCTTAGTCCTCTTTACGTATCCCACTTCTTAGGACTCTCCATGACCTCTACTAGCCGGTAATGTATGATCAAGCTTATTGTAGGGATAAGGAGAGCTTGGAAACAATACAGCATATAATATTAGAATGCCCTGAACTGACACAACATCGTTTAACATACTTTAGTAAATGTGTACATAGAGTGGATTGTGCAGATCATATGAACCTATGGAAATGGTTATTGAGTGGATCATTTACTTCTTTAAATATAGCCGTTTTTAAATTCATGGCACAATTTATCTTGACTCTTGTTGTAAGCTTTCCTGTGCAAACCTATGGTTTAGGATTGAACCTGTAAAGTGTATGTGGTTACATATTGAATGGATGAATTAGTAGATGATGTGTTTATTCATAGGATGTTTTGTAATGCTTGTCAACTGAAATGTTTTAGTGTTTTGCAAAGATTGACTTTTAACCCCAAAAATAAAAAATAAAATACATATTATCCTTCCAGTGGCTCTTCTTCATAGGCCCCTCAAGGAAGTGCCCTATCCTAAGACCTTCTTCCTGGTCTCAGGTACAACTGATATCATCTGGCTCTAGGTTCTCTTCTCAGCATACCTCTAGCTTTTGTGGTTGGGCCACCTGGCATAACTTTGCTAGAGCAACTCCGGCACAGCTGAAAATAGGTGACCCACCTGTTCACAGCCCGTCTGTGTATACAGAGCGTGGTGAGAGCATATCTGTTTCCCCCAGTCTTCACCCCTTCAGCCTTTTTCCAGCCTCTTTTATAGTACTGGGCTAATAGCTGTCTTTGTTAGCCAGCCTGGGATTAGTATTTCCAGTAGCAGATTGATGCGAGCATTTTAATTGGCTTTGCCTTTCATGGCATTTCGTGTGAAATTTCTCTTCATGGTTATTCCCCTCTTTGTATTGGACCAGCTTTTTCTTTTCTATTCAAATGGCTCAATGGTTTGATGTGCGACCTTACATATGGGCAGGTTATAGCAGTTGTGGGTAGATTAGCTAGTGGGTGCACTCTGACTCTCCTAATATAATAATATGTGTAAGGATTCAACACCTCAGCGCCATCAACACAAAAAAAGCCTCAACCCCAGCCTCCAATAATGAGCAAGTTAATCTGTATTTGGGTGGCGTGTCGTGCCTAGCTGGCAAACTATTGATCGCTCAGTATTGGGTATCTTAATATCATCCCCTATTAGCCCAGTTATATAGTATGATGCAATCATCAAATAGTTACACAGTGTGTCAATTCATAAACTACATTCAAGACAAACTGTGTTACTTTTTGATGATTGCATCATACTATATAATTAAGGGTGTCAAATACAAACACTGTCTCTTACATGATTAGACAGATTCAACATAGTATGGAAACACAGGAGACTTTAAATGTAACTAAGATTGAATATTTGTCCAATTTTCCAATCTTGTGAGGCATTTACAATATCACCATTTGGGTTTAATACGTTCCATTTTTGAACTTTGCCATAATCACATAAGCAGGACTATCACGCACCAAAGAGCAGATAGGCACATTTGACAGCTCTTGTAGAAACAACGCTGAAGCCATTGTTTACATAGAGCCTGGCCGAGTCTCACATTTGTTTCCACGAACGCGACGCAACAATGACGGCATGCGCACGTTTGATCTGATAAAAAAACAGCAAACATGGCGCCCGTGTGCTCGTCAAGCCGAGAGGTGCCAGGGATAATTCCCCGCTCTAGGAGGGATACCTATTATGGGGCTTTACATTTAGATAATGTCAAGGGAATTTTTTTGGCTAACACCTTAACATTATGCCACAATTAAAGTTGGCAGAAAGTATGCAAAGTAAAGAATATGTTACCTGTCCACAGGGACTCCGTATTTATTTTAGGGGCTAAAGCACAATGTGGGAGATCACAGAGTAGTGTTCCCACAAGCCAATTGCCAGCAGGATACTAGGGCAGGCACTGTGCACTGCCAATCAAGACACTGCATTTATGGGTTTTGCCCTTCCTCTTTTAGGAATTCATAAGGGATTCTCTATATAGACGCCACAAATCCACTGGGAGAAATGACTAACCAGAGCACAGAGAAGAAGCAATTTCTGAAATTAGTCTACACCACTCACCTTAAAGAACTACTATTGCAAGCAAGGTTAAGTGATGTAATGGTTATTGCTGCATTACTATTTGCTTAGACATGAGTTTTGAATGCAGAACCAACACAATTAATTTCACTCTGCACCTTGTTATAAAGAGATCCGAGGTTTACGTTCTATGTTGAGTGAGCATGTTCAACCTCATAATAATTGCTACAAACACAACAATATAGATGCTGAGCCCTCAAACACCACATGGGGACACCACGATATATGGTACCAACACTGAATGCTATTATATGGGGATATGCCACCCTGGAAACTTGACACAGCCTGCCAATTTTTAGATCCACTGCCAAACAACATTTCCTATTAGTGTTAAGAGCAACACCCTAAATAGATGCATAAACCGCACCAAGAAAGGGGATACTTGTACTATGCGACACGAATTTGTCACTAGTAACTTGCTAATGTAGGACAAGGATCACCAACAGCACTAGCAAAAACACACTAAGACAATCGCCATAATGCTAAGAAATTTGGGAATGCCCATTTATCATATGCCTGATGTCTGTCTCATTGGTTTCTGTCTGTTTGTTTCCTGTGTTTTTACTGCCTGCACGGAAATAATGAACATGGTATGTAACGGCAAACTTATATAATTCTTTTTTTGAATTTGAACTGTATAATCTGATGATTTCTACTTTTAAAAACACATATTCAAACTAACAGCCTTGAAGGCGACCTGTGGTCAAAACACGTGTCGGCTGTAAGCAGGCATTGGCTGCAAGCAGGCATCGCCATCAAACTACGAATAAACTACATTCAAGACAAATTGTGTTAATATTTGATGATGGCATCATACTACATAACTGGGCTAATAGTGGATGATATTAAGATACCCAATAGTGAGCAATAGATATTCTGCTGGCCCGCGACCCGCCAACCAAAAACAGATTAACTTAAATATGGGCAGCAGTTTAAGTGTTATCTTGGAGCTACAGATGAGCATGAGCGCAGCTCAGGAGCACTCCGTGGCAGTCTGAGATTCCCCAGCAGGCAGAGCCTGCAGATTCACCTGGCCATGATCAGTCCAAGTGGTATCTTCAATTAGCCTCAGAGGTCAAGTATTTTCCTTCTTGTTTGTGGATCCATGGAGTGATTGCTCTCAACGTCTGGAGTTCAGTGAATGCTTGCGGTTTGTCTTTCCTCTGTCTTTTCCTCCTCAGTGTTCAACCTCAAAGGTATCATACGGTTGTTATGCAATAAACCAGTGCTTTATTCTGACGTTGGTGTCTATATGATATTTTTGTTGAGCCAGCCACATCAATGGAGCGTGGTCCGTGATAAGAGTATACAAACGTTCTTCCTCCCAGATAGTGTTGCATGGTTTCAATAGCCCATTTGATGGCCGCGGCCTCCAACTGAATGGCCCCGTCATTTCTCTCTCTTGGAAAGAGCTTGGTACTTGTGTTGGTATGGGATGCTCTTTATCATTGTAAATGTGGGAGAATACCACCCACAAACTGACGTTAGATTCTCCGATATCTGTACCAGGAAAAGCTTTGCAAAGTTAGGCATTCGCAACAATAGTGGATTACAGAGACTTTGGACCTCATTACGAGGCTGGCGGTAGCCGTGCCTGTGCCGCTGGTATTTATTTTTTTCCAGCGCCCAGAAAAGGGCAATTACCGGGTCATTATGACCTTGCCGGACCCAGTAATTTGCCTTTTCTGAGTGCCGGAAAAAATTCTTCCCCATTCCCACTTGAGCCCCATAGGACTCAATGGGAATGGGGAGGGTGGTAGCAACGGTACTTTTATTAACGGTACCGTTGCTAGCATCAAGTTCTGCTTGCGGGTGCCAGTACGGCCACAAGGTCAAACCTGGTGGCTGCAAGGGCACCCGCGAGCAGAACTCCTAGACTGTAGCAACAGTGCCGGTAGCGATACCGTTGCCGTTGCCTTACCGCCATACTCATAATGAGGCCCATTGGCACTCATTACAAGTTGGCTTGTGTGGAATTAACGTGCCGGTATTACCATATACCGGCACATTTCAGCACTGGCCAACTACAAGTTTGCCGGTGAGGTGCCTGACTTACCTCCAGCTAGAATTAAGTCAGGACCTTGCTGGCATAAAAATAGCTATTATTACTGGCACTGGTATTACCAGTGTTGGTAATACCGGCAAATCGCCCATGGAGTCCAATGGGACTCCGGGGAATGGGAATTTTCAACCTTCACTTGCACTCATAATCCGTCGGTAATACTGCCGGACTGAGTACCTGCTTATATCATATGGTCAAATCCAGAGTGGAAATAAACTTGGTGGTCCAGGCTTTTAATGAAAGGCATAAATAAGTTTTCAAAATTGATTAGAAGAGTTTGTTACTGGTAATGGTAACCGGTAACAGTATTACTATTTGCTGGTATCCTGGTGTAATTACTGCCAGGACACCAGAAAACTTGTAATGAGGGCAATTGCTTCAATTTCTGTAAGACTTCTTGGTCTTCCTTTACCCAGGTTAGCCTGTGGTGTAATAATTGTTTAACTTGTCAGTAATTGGGGCTGCTATAGTTGAAAATGCACTGATACACCTCTGCTAGTACCCTATTACACCTAGAAAGGATTTAAGATCTTTCTTTGTAGCAGGTGGAGAATGATCTCATTCACCTGCCATCCTTTCCTCCAGGGGTTGGACTATTCCATTTCCCAGGAAAAACGCAAAGTACTTTATTGCATTTTGGTCCAGATGTCATTTGGCCAGATTCACAGTAAGACCGGCTGCGCTAACAGCTCACGAGGTGACTTGCGAATGGTGCATGTGTTCAGGACAGGTCATATTATAGATGATAATATCATTCAGATTAACCATACAGACGGAGCAAAGTAGTTTCACAATAAAGTTCTTTTATCATTGGAATATGGCAGGACCTCCAGGAAGCATGAACGGGAGCAGAGTAAACTGAAACAAGCCAGATGGTGTTAAAAAGGCTGTTTTTCCACAGAGTCCTGGGGTTCAGGAGGATCATGGAACCTGCTTATATCATTTGGTTAAATCTAGAGTGGAAATAAACTGGGTGGTCCAGGCTTTCAATGAAAGGCATAAATTCGTTTTCAAAATTGATTAGAAGAGATTTTTAATTCAAATGTTCTTAATTAGCAAACAAACATATTTGATGAACAAGTTTGTATTTGTTCAATTGGTTTTAATGACACCAGACGTTATCTGTACCCAATATCTATAATTAGCAACAACAGAGGATTCTGTGTACTTCTGAAAAAACACCAGTCAGATGAATATCTGTAAAATGTAAAGTTCACTTCATGAAAAGACACCCCCCGTCAAAATGAATATGATACAAGACACTGAAAACAGTTTTCAATGCAAGGCTCTGTGCAGATGGGTGTAGCCTGTGTTATTCAGGGCCGATCCCCATGTACTTTACACCATTCCCATCATGTGCTGTGTTAAGTGAGGTTTACATGTTTCATGAATCAAAAAGTTCAATGCGTGAATATAGTCACAGCCACCCACTAACAGGTATTGTGTTGCATCAGGCAGGGTAATTTGAAACTTAGGAAGGACAAGACAGTGTGGGGGTCATTACGACCCTGGCGTTAAGGGTTTAAAGGCACCGTAAAAGGTGTCAGCGCCGTTAAACCCTTAACGCCTGATTACGAGGTCCCTTTGTGGGACCCGAACTTAACAGCTGGTTTTACCAGCCGTTAAAGTAGGGTGCCGCAAAGGGACCTCGGTGCTAATTACGGTACCGCAATTTGCGGTACTGTACTTACCGCCTTCCCCAAACCCATTGAGCCCTACGGGGCGAAAATGGGAATGGGGAAGGGCCATGGTGAAATGGGGAAATACCGTCCCGCCAACCTTGGACTGGGGCGGTATATCCCCATTTCACCATGGCGGACTCGTTACAACACCAGCACCAACCATGGTGCTAATAGCGCCATGGTTTAGCGCCGGGGTTGTAATGAGGGCCTGTATATCTGTAATTGATATTATAGCAATAACACCTGCACGAGGGTATTAATAATGGGTCTCGGCACCATTACCACCCGATCTGGCCTGCCGGATCTGGTGTTATTGCTATTAGCAGCCCTGGGTTTCAACCCGGAATGCAACAGCAATGTGTTTTGTTTGACTTAAGATGGGCGGCATGGAGCCGGAAGGCTTCCTCCATTTGCATGGTGGCCTGCCGGGACACAGAGAGTCGCTGCGGAAGTGCCGCTGCAGGAATCAGGTAAGTGGGGTAGCTGGCGTGAAGGGACCAGAGACCAGAGGGGAATGGGGAGGAGGGTGGCTGTAAGGTAGCGGGCTGGGGAGCAGCCATCAGGTTACCTGCAACATGGCCTTAGATCGTGGGATTTAGACTGCGATCCAGGCAACCTGATTGGCTGCCTCCCCAAACCCACGTGCTAATACCTGTATTCAATATAGCAATACATACCATTTCTAGGTGCTGGGTAGGGCCAGTAAAATAGCCCTCTGCCCGAACACAGTGTTATCAGTCCTATGACCCCTGAAAAGAATATTTATCACTTTTAGAATCCCGGACCACCACGCAGGGTGCTGATACTTTTTTGCCATTTTGAAAGGGAAGCAGGCTTAGTGTAATTCATGCATGTCGGCTTCCCTTCAAGACAAATTGCAAACAAGCAAGTCCATAATTGGAAATAACTTTCCAGGACCTGGATGAGGACTGGGAGGTGTGCAGGTGAGACGGGGGGTTGCCAGACTCCAATGGGGGAGTAGTAGAATCAGGGTGATTCACTGTAGAGGAGGCCATGAGGAGATGGAGCTCGGGGTACCAGAACCAGAAGCAAGAGGACAGTCTGGGGCGAGGCACAGGGGGTCAGCCATGCATGGTGGCAGTTACTTGCAGATTCCACCAGTGTTGCCGGACCCCTGATTAGCTCATGTCTCTCCCCTGTGTGCCAAAATATAATAGAATCATAATCGATGATCAAAGAGACATTTGGAGACTATTTATGGTGTATGGTGTTACAGTATGCCTGTAGATGTACAGCCTTGATGAAGCTATCTACTTTGCATAAATATCTAGTTAGATTTGTGTATTCATTAAGTCAGAGCAAATACATAGCTAGAGACTAAGCGATGGCATTGAAGTGAATTGTGTAGCAGGCAGAGAACTGGGAAACACTAGGCAGAACATGGTATTATGTGGACTGACACTTTCAGTGAAGCGGTTTTAAAGCAACATTTTTTTGAGATAGAATGTCACGGAGATTGTGTTTAGCTCATGGGTTAAGCACTAGCTGCACAGATACATGTAACCAGCAAGTCACAGAACTAGGTTTTCTATCAAAAGTATGTGGCTGTGTAATAATTTACATTTTCAAAGGGGTTCTCTCACACTTGTCAATATGATGCCCCTTCCCCAGCACAATTGAATATATAGTTCACAATATGAGATTTAGATACACTGACCTAAACTGAACTTTAATGAAAACCATGGAGACAACGAGTGTTGCAAATAAGGCATACAGTAATTATGCATTATTTAACAACTTATAGTGTTAGGCATGTACATGTATGACATTTTTAAAATAGTCACCATACACTTGTCATTGAAAAACAGAATACATTTAGTTAATATAAGTATCATACTGATTACTGTTGATGTGTAATTTTGTGAAAAAGAAACCATCTTTCATGGCTAACACTCGCACGCAGGTTCTTGCCAATATTAAGAGTCGAGTTGATAAGTACTGCTGCACACTCTATTAGCCCCTTTGAAGTTGCTGTGAAAAAAGGAAGGACAATTTGGGGAGCTCTGAGGGCAAGAGAAGAATGTAGGGTGGGCTGTGATTTCCTTGAACACAGTAATTTAAATTGCCAGCTGTGGCAAAGTAATTAACATACCTACAGAATTGCATAGCAACTCGTGGTGCAATACTTTTTATTTTATGCCTTCAAATTAGTTCATTGATGCATGGCATCGAATAATCATGAATGGTAATGTTAGCATTTTCCTTTCTTAAGTCAATACAAAACCGCCAGGATCCATTGGGTTTTCCAATGTGGACTGTGAGTGTGGACCACTGTCTGTCAGATAGCTAAAACACCCTAAGATATAAACTCTTTAATGATCTATCAACAGTATTCAAGTATTTGGTACGACCTCAGGTGGAGCTGTTGACCTGAAGGGGTACAAATGTAATGTGATAGAAAAACGCAACTCTTCCAGGATTTGGTGAGAAAACAACCATGAACTGATCTATCACATCCTGAAGGTCTTGCTTTTACTGAGACGCTAGGTTTTTTGGGTTACGACTTAGTGGGCCTCAATCCAAGTCTCTCAGTCTGGAAATAAGGGTGCCGGTAGTAACATACCGGCACCCGGCACCCTTTCTGGACCTCCAGACTACAAGTCTGCCTGCAGGGGCCGGTGCTCCTGGCAGGTCTAACCTGCCGGCATGGTTTTCACAGAAGCACCGGCACTGTAAGCAATGGTGCCCCCCTGACATCCTGGGACGTGGGATTTGTAATATCCCATTGGCACCGGGAGCTCAGGCGGCGGAAATAGTATCACAAGGTTACGCTTGAACTCGTAATGAGGCCCAGTGTTTTCTCACAGGCCATGGTTGTAGCCAGGAAGATAGTCTTCTATCTGGTTGTCTGCCCCAATAGTTTCTTTGCCTCATTACGTCAGTGATTTCATATAGCTGAAAGCTCATTTTCAGAGATGGGAAGTAGGACAAGAACTTTATATCAAACTTTAAAGTTGTGGCTTTCTTCTTATACATGGCCTTTGGTTTTCTTGTGCAAGGATCAGACTTTGCTGGTTCTTGTATAATCATATTTATACTTTTAAGTATTGACCAACCTGCAAACTTTGTTATAATACTGCATCTCTGAGAGACGGTGAACCCAAGGAATCTTGGTCCAGCTATCCTTTTGGACACACATCAGGTACGGCCCGACCAACCCAGTGCTCTGTTGCTCGGACTCCTCATAAAAAAAGATGGGGAGATCTTCCAATTCACCACAGAGAGTGCTTGATAAATTGCTCACACTATTCTTATCCCCCATACTGACTTGACATTTCCAGAACCCATGGTCCATGTCGATGCACTATACAACATTGTTAAACAATTCAAAAGTGCAACATAATACCTTTCAGCAAAAGCCCACCCAACTCTATCCCAGAGTCCAAACCAAAACTCCCAATCCTCTTTCTCTTGCCCCTTCAACCTCAATCCTCCAGCACCAAGGAGGGAGATGATTTGTCACAGAGGAATTCTGTAAAATAAACACGTTCTTTCTGTTTACTTTAAGGCTCACTAATCTTTGAATGAACAATACAACACTCTTTTTTTTAAACCAGCCACTGTGTTTCGTCAGCTCCTAATGTTGCCTGTCTCTGCACAGGCTCTTGGTTTTTGGGACGGTAACTCTATTTTACTTTTTGTTCTGGCAAAGCCTTATCATTTTCTCTTTATTTTGGACAGCTGGAACATGTTTTACTCCTGTAGCGACACTTTCTGGAAGCTGACCGACGAACTGCTGAAGTTCAGACACACCGCACATTTTTAAATCATTACAACGTGCCTTTATTTATTATTTATTATTTATAACATTTTTGTAATGCCCAAACCCAAGGGTATCACAGTGCTTGGTACAATAGCAAAAATGTAGGGTGAATAACAGAGACCAACGTTAGTCATGCTTACGCAATAGGATGATAGGTGTTAATCACACTTATCAAAGAGACACGTTTTTAAAGGTTTTCTTTCCAACAGTTCCTATTGGAACTCCAGTGCCTGGATGTTGGTTGATGTGTCATCCACAGCTTTCTGAATGTACTGAGTCTTCTGATCTAAAAGCTCTAATGGATCCCGGTGAGCTCCCATCTTCTCCTCCACTTCCAGTATTCACACATCGACCCAGGTGAAGGAATTCTGTACCTGAATCAAGCAGGCTTCTAAAGAACATGATTTGCTTGGGTTGCCCTGTGTAACTTTTTGGAAATTGAGAGGGCCTGAGAGTCAAAATTGCTTGCCTGACTATTTTTCTTTCACATGCTTTTCTCACCATCTCCAGCACTCCCATTATTATGTAAATGCTGGTTATCTGTAGACTGGATGCTTGCCTAAGATGCAAGAGCATCCAAATCAGCCGAATTCTACATCTCAAGATCTAACTAAGAAGCAGCCTTATATTATGTGCCCCTGATAGTGAGGTAGGTGGGATGCCCAAATCCCCACACTGAACAGAGACTCCCAAAAACTGTAGTGTTCTCAGAGTTTCACCATCAGTCCCACCTACAAGCAAAGAGCTGGTTGGGATGTACAAACTGTGATGTTCTGCACCAGAGGTGTGAGTAGAAATGCGCTAGCATGCAGGCTGGACACACTCCATGGCCTCACTGACTACATCCAAGCCATTGGTGGCAAAATTATTCTGAGCTGTGCCAGAGGGGGAAGGGGAATAGGATACATTTTTACATCTCCAATGTACGCAACTTGTAAGCAAACCATGAAGCGCCCCCTGCTCTGCCCATAGGAATGTGCATGGTTATCTCACAGGGAAATGAGATTAAGGCCAGCATCAGTTTATGAATTCTAAACAATTAGGAACACCCTTGGACTTGGAGAGGAGACACAGATGCATAGCCCTCAATATTAACAAGCTTGTCAGTACCTGCATGGAATGAGGAGAAACATCAATATATTTGCTGGGATCACATTTCCTGCTACTCAGTGATTTACCTGATGTGTTCATTGATATGTTGGTTGACCATTTCTGCCCTATAGGTCCTGGTTAGGCCGACAGCTCTGGATCATGAATTAGGCTTAACCACTGAAGCACCAGAAAGACCCTTGAGCACTTGCAGCCATTCAGATCAGATAAGATCCATAGCTTTTTTCACTTATAGCAGCCCGTCAGCTCCAAATCTCCGAGTCATCTTCACCCTTGAGTCATCAGCTGAGGCCCTTTTTTGATTGTGAGTGGCATACGCTACTGCAGACTCCTGTTTGGAGATTATGTGCCACTGGTCTCTCAGCACAGCTCAATCCTCATTGCTCCCACTTGGCTTCCATGGAGGCTCCTGCATGCTTACACCGCCCAAGCCCATTGCATGGTGGGTGATATCAGCCTCCATCTGTTTTACTGTTAAGAGGACACTGACGCAACTTTACCTGACAGACCACAGACCACCCAAATGATACAAACAGGGTGTTTTCCCACAGCCAGCTCATCATTCACCCTCCACGATTAGAGAGAATGGGAGGCTGGAAACAGCTATTGAGGTATGCAGAGAGGTATGCGTATGCAGTGGATCCTGGCAAAAGGGATCACACAGCGGCCATCTTCCCTGTGGCATGTTGGTTCTTGGGATAAAGTTGATTGAAAAGATGTGGCCCAGAGCCGGGATTACAGACATCGCTGCTGTAGGCTGCAGTGGTTGTATCCCTGGGTACCTGGAGTGTTCGTCCAACACCATTAAAACATATGTGCCTGATCGTAGAGGGAGGGAAAAGTCTATCGCCACCTCTTACCATTCTTAATCTGGCAGTGGTGTCGTTTGTAAGGTTTCGGGAACTGTGTGGAGCTGTAAGCTGAGGCAGGTGTTACAGGATCTGAAGGAGCTTTATATCATGCTGTCCATGTTGGGGAACCATACTTTTTGTCTGAAGAGTCTCTTGGTGGACACAATGCCTCGGTGTCCTTCGTGGGCCACTTCCACTATTTGTTGCTGTTGAGTGATGGTACTATTATCCTGTTGCCCTTCAGTATCAGGTCTGATTGTGAGAATTAAAGTTTTCTTTTACTCGGCCCACTGGCCTTAATAGGTGCATGCAAATTGCTGTGCTCGAGGATGCCATTCCCACCACTCTCCGCCATCGACCGCTTTGGATGCATGTGGTTATCAGTAACCGCATTGTGTGTTCCATTATGTGTCGTGCAATTTCCTCCAATGCAATCGTGGGTGGCCTGGCATGGTGCACTATATAATTAACATACCCCTCTGCTTGATCACTGGTTGACTGTGGACTTGGTAGCAGGGCAAGAGGTCCTCTGGGTTTTCTTCTTTTGGTTTGTGTAGCATATTTAATCTATATTCCTGGAGTTGCAGACCCCATCTGGCAATGCAAGGAGACTTTTGGGCTATCAGTTTCCCATAGATCGTGACGAGGGCCTGATGGTCTGTGATGATTTGTGAAAGGCTTGCCTTAGAAAAAGAAATGAAAATATTTGCAAGCCCACACCATAGCAAGGCTTCATTTCTCCGCCTGAGAGTAGCGTTGTGCTGCGTCCATTAGGCTTTTGCTGGCATATGAATCTATCCTCCTAGAGGAGTGGCCTCTTCCATTGCGTTGGGCCATTATAGAGCTGAGTCCCACTGGGCTGCCGTCTACTGTAACTTCTGTGTGTAGGTTGGGGTCAAAATATGACATGCACGTGTCTGACGCTATTTCACTTATTGTGTCAAACACTTCCTGATGAGATGGGCCAAATGAAAATGTGAGGGCTTCTTTAGTCAAAGCCCATAGTGGGGAGATGACAGGTGTAAAGTATGCAAAGTGGTTAGTGCAATAGCTCGCTAGAAATAGGAATAAGCAAACTTGTGCTGTGTTAGTTGGGCATGGGGCCTCCGTCAGGGCTGTGATCTTTTCTGGGTCTGTCTCGATGCCTTTCTTTGAGAAGATGTGACCAAAGAATTTACGTGTTGTTTTGTTGAATGTGTACTTTTTTGAATTAAGTGTCAAATTGGCATCTTCAAGTGCTTGACATACTCAGAAGAAGGTGGCATCAGGTGAATTTTGTGGTCTTTCATATACAAGAATGCCTGCCATCACTGTAATTGAGGCAGTGCGAAATGTGACAGATGACTTTCCTAATTTCATCTTGGAATATCTCCGCCACTGAGGAGATTCCAAAGTGTAATATTTTATAATGGAAGAGCCCCACATGCATTGTGAATGTCGTGATGTAACGTGATTCCTTTTTCAACTCAGTATGTGGTACCCTTTGTTAAGGTCCAGTCTGGAAAAATCATTGCTCTGTTCAGCAAGTGCATCATATCGGTGATGCATAGTGACTGATGGCGTTCACTCATGGTGGCTCGGTTGGGGACTTGCATGTTGATGCATAGTCGTATGTGGCCTTTGGGTCCTTTCTTTGGGACTGGAAACATTGGCGATACCCATAGGGTGGGCACTGTGGTATGTTCAATGATGTCTGCCTTAAATAATACCTGCAGTTCTTTTTTCCACCTGGTGCTGGATATTGAAGGGTATTTCTCTGCGGTTTTGGGCCAACAGCTTGATGGACTTGTCGATATCAAGGTTCAAAGCCATGAGTTTTTGGCAACTTATCTTTGCTCCCATGCACACTAAAGATTGCATTCTTTACTGGATGCTCACTACCAACACTAACATCACAATGCCGACTATCTTCCCTATGTCCTGGTCAGAGCACCACTTTATAGAATTTAACCTCCTTCATACCAAACGCCCCACTGCCCCCTGAAAAAAAGACACACACTCAATCAGTATTGTGGGATGTTTTTACCCATGCATCCAAGCCCTACCATAAAACTGTGCAGTACTGGCATGGAAAACATCATGATGGCCAGAACTCCCCAGAGAGTGCACAGGGAAAACATGAAGAATAGGCTGCCACCCAAATTTGCCTATGTTGTGAGCACAGGAGGGCACTGCCTAAAACCACCATTGGGCTACACACACAGTAGCCTGAAACCATTGGGAATGGCAATGCTGATTGCCAAAAAGCAACTCAGAACTGTGGGGAATTCATTTTCTTAATCCCAAAAATGGTTGCATTACCAGTACTCACCACTATCAGTGTTTTAAAACCACCAGACCTTTGTGTAAAACTGAACAAATGAAACAAAACCAGACCAAGGAAAGACTTGCTAAGAGGTGGATACAATGTAAAACTATATTCTGAAATGACTTGAAGGAAGTAATTATTTATTGTATAGGTATAAATTGTCAGTTTGATTTGAATGTAGAAAACTGGGAACAAAAAGTGACATTTAGCTGAAACCTGGCTTAATGAAACTGAATTCTTCCTGACAACTACCCCCGACAGGAGTTGAAACTGGATCAACAGCCACTCTTCCCAGGCCTAGCTGCATGCTGCTGCCCCTTGCCAAAAGGAGTTGACACCTCTCTGATTAGATTAGGGGTGGAGCACCTGGGAACTGGAAGGGACCGAACAATGCAACTTCCTTGACTCAGGCAAATGTTATATTGGGGGCGTCGTAAAATAGCTTCCTCTTGGGAGAAACTGGGGGGCAGCTGTGCCTCTGTGAACAAGCCCGCTTGGGGGAAGTGGATAAACCAGTTATTCCACCATGTGATGTGGGAAGCCACACCCCTTTTTGACCAGGGCATAATTTAAAAAAAGATGGATAATTCATAGTACGGACTTGTCAGAATTATATACGTAATACCATTATTCTTGTGATTTTTCGGTGCACATTTTAAGAGGCGTTAGGACCCTGTGGTGTATTCTGGGGGGTTGCTAGCGGAAAATAGGGTCTTACTCCAAATGTCTGCATGTTAAAAATCTGACACTTCATCAATTAATGTCCATACTCCTTGAGCACATGTGTGTAATTTTGGGTAAATGTCCGATATTGCAAACCAGTTAAAAAGCGCAAAATGTTGTCATTTTTGAATGCAAACCCCCAGGAAGATCAGAGGGGCGGAGAAGCATGGACCATAAGGAATATATAATGTGTACATGTAATTTCAACAAATTGTGTATCTGGGAAAGATGTATTTGAATCAAATATAGATTTGTGGGCAAATTGACCAGGGGAGGATCCTCTGACCCATAAACAGACCTCATCATGATGACAATCCATTTCCTTCCCCCAATCATGGGAGAGGGGAGAATTGGGCCAATGACAAGTAGAGAGGGGCAGGCCTAGCTAGGCCCAGGCACACACCCATTTTCAAAACACATAAAAAGAGACTGCTGGGACCGGTAGAGACATTCAATTCCATTTGCTGCGGAGCATGCTGACCGACGACTTCACATCCAGGGATCCAGACCTCAAATCCATCAATCTCCAGAACCTGTAGCAGAAATTAACTCCAGAATTTGTAGCAGAAAGGCCTGAATCCACCAGCTGAATCCTCTTCAGCATGCCTCAAAACTAACCAAACTATTCAACAGCCGGGCGAGCTGTTTGAAGTTTTGCCGAGAATTTTTGCAAGAACCTGTAGCAGTACCCAGAAAGCAGTGTTACATCCAGAATCCAGAGAGGCTAGACCAGCAGAGCAGAGCTGACCCGGATCGCTGTGAGCAGAACCGGTGCCTGATTGGCCCACCGAGCAGACAGAACCACAGCCGGACGTGTTGACCAGATCCGTGACGAGGCCTAGTTCAAATTTATATTGTGAGTGCCTAGCAGAACTTTGCAGAACCAATCTCTTAGTTAAAATAATCTAATCCAAACTATTTTAACCTAAGTAGAACTGCCTCCTAGAAATCGTGTCATCTGTCATTTTTAAAGCTGCACAACTGTCACCTGTCAATTCTGCAGCTGCAAGCTGTCCCCTGTCATTTAGAGTTTACTTTAAATCCGAAAAACTACCTTTATTTAATCGTCCGTATCTCTGGAACCGTTTGGGCTAGGAACGAATCTAGGCTTTCCAACGAACCTAGAAGCGACTTCCTACTCCCTATACTTTTCCCGTAATCGCGAGACAAGCACTCGCGAAATTTACCGCGATTTGCGATTTGGCCCGATTTCTTCATCTGTAGAAATCAGCAGCTTTTTGCTTCTCTTTGCTAAAATTCGTTTGCAATCTGCTAATCATTCATAGAGTATTGTTAAAGTGAGCCTGAACTAATATAAAGTAGCCATCACCTATCCTGAACCTCTAGAGGGAATTAAAAGCAATTTTAGCACCTTTTCACTTCCTTGCAAACCACATTAAAGGAATTCGCCTGTGTTTAAAACTCATCCCTGTTTTCTCTAAGCTTGCTGGGAGAACTGGAACTGTGTATTGCATTATAAAGTGTGATTTGTTGGGATTCTTGAAGACTGTTGTGTGCTCTCCTTCCATTTCGTGAATTGCATAGGGGGGGAGTGAATTGTCAAAAGAAAAAGTGATCATAATACCTTTTGCTAAAATCATAACAAGTTATTTCTGTACTGCATTTTATTCCACCTTGCGTTTCCTTGAACCATATATAGCATTCTTTCCCACCTTATTCTTCTGTTCCTATTCATAAGTTACCTCTTGCGGACTACTGCTCATATTCTGAAGTGTGATATCAGTTATCATTTGATTTATAAAGTGTGATAGATATATATTGTTGAATTGTCCAAATAAACCTTTTAATTTGCAAAACAAACCTACTTCTTGGCTCAGTGGGGTCAGGGGGATTCTAAGAGGGGGGTGTTATACAAGGGTTGTCATCCAGAGTACTGAACTGGATATAAAAATACATCAATAAGGGTTTTCCTCAGCATCCCAGACTAGGCATTGACTTAGCTGTAGTGTTGATTGAATATCGCTTACAAAAGTGGGGGCTCGGAGCCGGGATATTCTGGGTTAGATTTACCACTTGTGCAGATTAATACAGTGTGCCAACTGACCAGATACACATATCCGGTTAGATCACCACGCTGTTTTACACTGTGAAAGCATCCCTCAAAGGAACGCTCTAAGGAAACGGTCTGTTTTGCAAAATAAAATACAAACTTCTGTAAGTCAGGAAGGAACTCAAATTCCAGAATGACGACCTTGGTAGATATGAAAATAGCCAGAGAGCACTTCTTACATAAGCTATTTGTGAGAGGTGAGTGGACTCATCAGGACCAAACGGTCTGGTTGCAGGCAATCACGCAACAGGTCACTGAAACAGGGTCAGATATATGGGGAGATCAGGGTCCCCTACATGTGGCCCTGAGTGAACTATATATGGCCCCTAAAGCCAAAGATGAACATAATAAAATTGTAAGGATAGCAGCATATTTGTATCTATATATGGGAGCCATGCAGGACAAATGTGCTGAAGGCCAAGGTCTGGCAAATAGGCAACAGATGGCGTTAGAGAAGGCCCAATCTGATCTGACTCTTCTGAGCAGAGGCTGCTCAGGAGCCAGGAGTCAGAAAAGGACAGCAGACAGTACATCACTAAAATAAAGGAGGATATGGATGTGCTGCAACAGGAAAAGGCAGACCAGGATACCAGATTTCTTGCCCTGCAGAAGGAGTACCGTGAAGGTTTGGACTCCCTACTGCAGAGCCAGAAAAAGCTGGAGCAAAAATTAGATTTCAATAGGGCATGTGCCGAGCAGGTAGTCACCCTGCAAAGCCACCTAGATAGGGAGAAGGCAGAGAACAATAAACTGATTTTGAAAGACCTGGATACCCAGGCAGAGTTTGACCAGGAGCGCCAGAAAGCTGGTGCCTTCCAAAGGCAAAGGGACGACCTAGCGGCACAGATGCAGGCTCTTAGTCAGGAAAGGGATACCTTAGGCCAGGAAGTCTGCCACTTAAAAAGGAAAATGGAAGAAAATCACCTGGCCCTCCAGGGACTGGGTGACCTCCAAAAAGAACACCAGAACTTGTTAGAGCACACCAGGAGGGTGGAGGATGCTCTGGCAAGAAAGGAGCAGGCCAATAGGGACACAGCTCAGGAGGTAACCCTCCTGCAGCAGAGACTGGCCCAGTACTCCAGGACCAATCAGGAGGCACAGAGAGAAAATGCGGCTCTCTGTCAGCACAATGATAGGCTCCAGCAACAGGTAGCGATGCAGGAGAGACTGATAGAGTCTAGTAAGGCCTTAACTGAGGAACTGAAAGCGCAGGCTCTTGCATTGCAACAGGGAGCAGGGGCTGATAGAGACGAGGTGCGCTGGGAAAGGGAAACGCCTGAGCATAACCTCAGGAGCCCTGGTACCAGAGGCCTTCATCGCTCCCAGTCCCTGGACTCTGCCACCCCCATGTCCCCTTGCGCACATGAGCCCAGGGCCACGGAGATGGCAGATTACTATCCAGCTAGAAGTATGGGGCTCATAGGCCAGTACCTCCCAGGAATGGATAGGCGGGCATCCGGGTATGGGCACCCAAGCACAGTGCAATTTAGTGGGGAACCCCAGGAAAGTAGGCCCATTAAGGGCATCCTGAAAACCTCTGCCCAGTTAGGTCAGTGGGGGGGTACCCATCAAATCCTGGCAGCAAGGAGGGGTCTGAAGACTCCTCTGAGCATTACAGGACACAGGAGACCAGGTCCCCACATTCTGCCAGCCATTCCCAGGCTCGCAGAATCCGGGAAAACCTGGAAGATCAGACGGTCACCTCTGGGAGCAGCGCTTCTGAGTCGGAGGATGAATAGACCAGGGTGACCCGAACCAAAAAGGCCAATAAGGCAAAAAGGGTCTTGCTTAAGGACCCATTGAAACAAATAAAGGCAATAAGGAGTGTCATCACGCCTTATCATAAGAACGTCAAGTATTCTGTTTGGGAACACTTGGAGCTCTATGAGCAAATGATGGAGACTTTCCATTTGAAGGACAGCAAAAGCTGTATTCAATATGTAAAGTGGACCTTCTCACCAGAATACTCCAGTTTCTTTGCGGGGCTGGAGGATCAAAACCATTCAAGGTGGTCCACATACAGGGCGGTCATCTTGAAACATTTTTTTGTGCGCAGAAATCCTCAAGAGCCTCGCAAGGCAGCCTACAATTTGCAATGTGGGGAGGATCAGGCCCCACAATAGTTTGTGCAAGAATTAAAGCGTGCTTTTGCGCAGACCACCAGAAGGGTGCGCACGGATAGCAGAGAATTTATCAATACGTTTTTCCATGCCTTACCCAAATACATAATGACCCAGCTCGTAAGAGATTTTCATGAGAAAAGATCTTTAGACTGGGTCATTGAACAGGCTACCCGGATCTATGAGGTGCAGAAGCCCATCGAAAATAAAAATAATGCGCCGAAAAACCCCAAAACCAACAGCACCCCTGCTGCTGCCAAGGTGGCAGAGGTAAAGGTTGCCCCCGTTTTAGATTTGGAGATGGGGGGGCCTAAAAACCTGCCTGCACCAAATAATTCACAGCCCAGAAGGCCCTCGGGCCAGTCACAGACAGGGAGTCGAGGAGGTAGTCCCTCAAATGGGGTCCCCCGCTCCCCTGACTATGTAAGTCCCCGCTACAAGGGAAACCGACCAATCCTGGGTTATGTGTGGACTCCTCCAGCCCAAGGGGGGGATCCAGCCAAGCACCTGACCCGGGGAACTTCCCTCCTAACTTCCCCCAGGAGGGCAGAAATTCACCAAATCCTGGGCAGAACTTTTTCCCCAGGTATCCACCCAATTTCCAGCCCCAAAATCATCCATCCTTCTTTCCCCAATTCCCTGAGCCCAGACAACCTAATCCGGGAGAGGGGAGGCCAAGGGTGGAGGGGTACCAAAATCTTCCCAACCAGGGTTACTACCAGAGAAGGGATAGCTACCCTTCCCAGGATCAGCCCAGGGGAGAAAATAGAGCCCCGTATCAGCCTGAGCGGGTTTCACAACTTGAGCGCCAGGTCCAAAATATGGCACGAGATCTTGGTCACATACGGAGGGCTCAACAGAACCCTCAGATGAGCATGCCACCGCAGAATGCCCCAAACTCTGGACCTGGTGCTCCAGAACAATGACGGGGCAGCACCCCGATAACCCACCGGTTCCCAGGGAGGAGGCACAAGGGGAAGGGGGGTGTAAAGCCTTGGAGGAAGCTTCCTTCCCAACTTGTAAACAGCCCCTGGAAAACCAGGAACCGGAAACAAAATCTCCTGCCCCTGAAAGCCTGCCTCCAGAGGAGCAGAGGGGGGGTAGGAGAAACAAAGGACCCAAACAGACCCACTTTGTGGAGGAGGTACAGGTCTTCCAATTTGAGGGAGAGGGATCCTCAGAAGATCCTGGGAAAAAGATCTTCTCCTTCAGAGATGGGGGAACTCCTCCCAAGAAAAAATGGGTCCCAAGGGATTCCAATCCAGACTGGGGAGATGTGGAGACTGAGCTACCGCCGCCCATCATCTCATCCCAGAACCGACAATACCAAAATCCCAAGGGTCAAACCCATCCTGATGACTGCCTCCAAAAAGGGCGGGGCGGCCCAGAACCGGAACCAGGGGAACCCACAATGGCTCTGATCTCCAGTTGCCAACTTTTTCTTTCAGATTCCCAAGGCTCTCCACAGAATTCTGCCCAAATCTCTTCGCTAGCAATGTCCAAAACCAGAAAGTTAGCCCACCAGTTGTCCAAAATGTGCATTATCTGTGTGCCCTTGAGGGGAAGGAGGGAAGATACTATGCCCCGGTACAAGTACAGGGGCAGGGTGCAATTTTGGCACTGGTGGACACTGGATCCCAAGCTACCCTTCTGTCCAAAAGGGCCTTTGAGGATCTAAATGCAGGAAGGGGGGAGAATTACCGAATTCCTCTCACCTCTCTTCCTGGACAACTGCAGAACTTTGACGGGAAGGAAATTCCCGTTGAGGGTACTGCAGACTTGGACATTAAAATTGGGCGACACAAGGTGAAACACCCGGTCATAGTAGTGACTCCAGAGGGCACCCCTTGTTTACTATGGAATGACCTCCTGAGAAGGTTGTCACCCCTAATAGATTGTGTAAACAAGGTCCTCTGGACCCAGACTAGCCGACCAATAAAATTAAAACAGAGTGTCAACCATGTTAGTTTAAAAGGCACCTGCCACATGGTTGAACAAAAATCTGACCAAGTAGAATTTCACTTCCAGAATAGCCAAATTCCAGACGTGACAGTAATAGCAGTAGGACAACAGACTGGTGGTAGGGGGTCCTCTCTATTTCTGAAAATCAACCTTCCTTCCAGTTTAAGGTGGTATTCCACACTCGAAGGAAACACCCTGAAATTCTCTACTAATCCACAATCAGAAACCCCCACTCCTATAGTCCAGAAAGATGTGAAATCAGCTCAGAGCCTGGCTGATATTCAGCAAATTGGAGAGCAGTTGTTCATCCCTGTTCAGTTAAATGATGGGAAGGACTCTGTTCTCGCTCGAGTGTGTGTGAACAAGGGTAAGAGCTTCATCAGCGAAGCCATGCTCTGCCAACTCCCAAAAGATCCAGCCATTCCCACATTCAAACTGATAGACAAATGGGAAATGGACCTGGAAGCACCTAATTCCAAACATCTCCTGCCAAGCAGGTGTATGCTCAAAATCTCCATTGGCAACAAGAGCATAGTCCATAATTGTTGGGCCGTGCGATACGTCACTGCCGCCTTTTACTTAGGAAGTGACATTCTCAATCGCTTTGCCATTAGTTTGGACCTAATAAACTTCAAAGCTTGGTCCGGATTAGCGGATAATCCCATGGGCTTTGATGATCCAGAAAAAGCATTTAGGTCAGCTCAATTGCTACCTTATGCAGTTGAAATTCAGATCAAATAGGCAGTCACCATCCCAAAAAGGACTCGACAATTCAATTCTCCCTGGAAGTGAAAGTTAAAAGAGGACAAAAATTGAAAAACCTTGATGCTTATATCCATCTAAATGCTTCTCTCCAACAGCAAGGGTTAGGGGTAAACCCAACACCATTAGTCAACATAGAACATGACACCATTCCAATAGAGGTGGATAACAGCGACTTAAAGAGTAATACTCTAGCCGCAGGCACCATTTTTGGAATGCCGGTTTATGACCGACATTTTTCCATTGATCTAGGAAATGAACTATTAGGACCAATCCCCAAGGACTTTGTACACTTCTTGCCCATATGGTATGGAAGATGTGACTTGTGACTTCAGGAGGGATGAGGTGATTTTCCAGATCCATGAGGGGTGCCTTTCCCACCTGAAGCCTCCAGTCCAAATCAGCACTCTGACCAGGGACTTCTCCACCCAGCTGGAGGAGGCCTCTGAGATAGCCAAACCAGAAGTCTTTCCAGGCTTCAGGCAGATGGTGGAAGAGAGAGTCAACCTAGCTGATGCCTGCGTGACTCTGGAACAGAAGCAAAAGTTGAAACAAGTTTTCTTGGATTTCCAAGATCTCTTTGCGGTAGACTCATATGACTGTGGTCGTACCGACATCCACACCACAAAAATTCCCACGGACCCTGGAATGACTCCAGTGTTTGTGAAGCAATATCATTTGCCTCTCGCATCAATGGAGTCCCTTACTGAAATAATTAAGAACCTTGAGTCCCGGGAATAATCCGTCCAGTACACAGCACCTTCAATAATCCGGTGCAGGGAATATTGAAGCCAAACGGCCAGTGGAGACTCTGCGCCGACCTTAGAGAGCTCAACAAACGGGTCCATACTTCCCGATGGCCTCTGCCCTACATTGACCAAGGGCTGGCCCAGATCCAGGGGTCACAGGTATTCACAGCAATAGACCTGACCAATGGATACTGGACTGTTCCTGTCAGTAGGGAGGACCAATACAAACTGGCTTTTACCTTTGGGGGACAGCAGTACACATGGACCCGGACTCCCTTCGGAAACCTCAACTCCGGCAATGAATTCAACATTTTCCTACATAAGGCCATGCCCGACCTGGGTGCGAGGGGTAACCTGGCTTATGTAGATGATGTCCTCATCAAAAGTTCATCTGTGGAAGAACACATAGCGGAGATCCGTTATGTTCTGACGCAGTTGAGGGCCGCCGGAGCAAAACTTTCCTTCCAGAAAGCACAGTGGTGTAGAACCCGTGTTAATTTCTTGGGGCATGAGATTACTCCTCAGGGTCTCTGTCCCCAGGAAAAGAAAGTGGAAGCACTTCAGAAACTGGAAGACCCCACAACTCTGCGGGAACTAAGGAGCCTCCTTGGACTGACTAATTACAGCAGAAAGTTCATTGAGGGCTACGCAGAGATCACTAGACCCCTGATTCATCTCCTGAAGGGGGGGATCAAGTGGGAATGGGGTCCAGAACAAGCCGAGGCAGTAAGACAACTCAAAAAAGCCTCTCACAAGCTCCTTGCCTGGCTTACCCTGTCAGAAACAAGGAATTCTTCCTGGAGACAGGGTTCTCTAATACGTGCTTGATGGCAGTATTATACCAAAAGCATGACAAGGTCAATAAAGTAATCTCCTATGCGAGCAAAACTTTATCCTCTGTGGAGGAAAAATTCAACGATTGTGAGAAGGCACTCCTGGCAACGGTGTGGGCATTGAAGAATTACCGCCCGTTTATACAGGGGGAACACATCATAGTGGATTCTCCACACCAGTCTCTGCAATATCTCCAAAGTGACAGAATCCGGGCTGGAAATGTGAGTAATTCCCGAATTACTTCCTGGATTCTGTCAATGCAAGGCTTTCCTGTGGAGGTCAGATATGGCCAAAACAAGAAGAGTCCCCTCGCGCAAGGTCTGGCTGACTTGCATGATCGTGCCAGAGAAAACTGTCTCGAGGACGAAAGTCTAAAAATCAAGGACAACATGGAGGCATACCTTAATTCCCCAAACAAAGTCTTTGAAGAAGACAAGTGTGAGGGAATGCCCACTCTCTATGTGGATGGATGCTCGTACCATGTTGACAACAACGGGGAGAAAGAACTGGTGGCCGGCGTAGGAAATGCCTGGGTGAAGGAGTTCCCAGAACCCTCTGCTGGATACAAAATTGGTCCCCGAAGTAGTCAGGTGGCAGAATTGATGGCTGTGCATCAGGCCATCCACACTGCTGTCCAACATCAACTCCACGAACTGGTCATAATCACAGATTCGGATTATGTACGGAATAGGTCCGTGGAGCACCTCGTTAACTGGAAAACCAGAGGCATGTTATGTGCTAATAACAAACCCTTGAAACATGGGAAGTTAATTCAAAACATTGATGATCTGGTCACATCGAATGGGATGACCATCTACTGGAAAAAGATCAAGGGTCATTCCAAAGTAGAGGCACCAGACAAAACTGGAAATGTCTTAGCTGATCAGCTGGCCAAAACCGGGGCCATCCAAGGGGATCTAATAGAAATAGAGTCCCTGTTGGGGGAAATCCAGGTCACTGCTATCACTAGGTCCCAGACAAATGCTCACAATGATCTTTCAACTGCACAAAGGAGTAAGGAGACCCCTGATGCTGATTTAATTACAGCTCAGAAGGGGGATCCAATTATTGGTAAGTTTTACCAACACCTTGAGGACCCTGAGAACTTTCCCCTGACGGATACCGATTACATTGGGAAAGAGGACCTAAGAGTGTTGATGAAATGTCCAAAAATGTTCCTAATCCAAGACGGTTTGTTGGTAAGGAAATCCCAAGCTGGCCATGATCAGTGGGTGGTTCCTACCTCATTCCGAAGCCCGATGTTAAGTCACGCCCATGATGCGGCCACCGCCGGTCATAGGGGGTTTCACACGACACTAGAGGTTGCATACTGGCCACACATAGGGCAGGACCTCGACCAATACTTGAAGGGGTGTCTTGTGTGTGCGCAATTTCAGCCATCATCCCTCACACACCGTGCGCCTCTCCAAAAGAGGGGGATGACACTGCCATGGTTAGATTTGCAAATCGACTTTGTAGGACCTGTGATTCGCTCGTCTAGAGGAAACAAGTACATGTTGACCGTTACATGCTTGTTTACCAAGTGGGTGGAATGTCTCCCGGCCCCAAATTGCAAGACAGAAACAGCAGCTGCCCTGATGATTAACCACATCTTTTCCCGTTTTGGTCTACCTCAAAGGATTGAGTCAGACAGGGGTAGCCACTTCACCAGTGAAGTAATGACAAAGATGTGGGAGATACTGGGGGTCAAAAGGAAGTTACATATTCCTTACAGGCCAGCTTCTTCTGAAGCAGTGGAGAGATACAACCGAACCATTGTGAGCATATTAAAAAAGTTTGTGGCAGATTCTGGGCCAAGTTGGGATATCCCATTACCTCTGGTCCTAATGGCCATCAGATCTACCCCTTCATCTGCAACTAAAATGTCACCATTTGAGTTGATGACTGGACGCAAGATGGTGCTTCCCCAGCATTTGCTCTACAGAACCCAAGAGCAAACGTTGATAAATGCCTCCACAACTCATGAGTATGTGGAGAATTTAAGGAAACACCTTCAGCATGCTTTTGCATATGCTCAGCGGAATCTAGAAAGATCAGCCGAGAGCATGAAGACCCACTATGATTTAAAAACTACCCGAAAGTAATATAAGGTGGGTGATCGGGTCTATCTATACAATTTCCAAAGGAACCAGGCCAAACAGCGAAAATTCTTGCCTACATGGAAGGGACCGTTTGAAATTATAGACAAGATCTCCCCTGTTGCCTATAAGATCTGCATCCCCAAAGGCAGTCTGGCGGAAGGGGAAGACAAATGGGTACATATAAATCAGCTAAAGTGTTGCCATCCCAGGCACACTCTGCAACAACTGGAGGAATCCACTGGAATCCCAGAGAGGGCCGCTCCAGAGTAATTCAGTTCCAACCCTAAAATATTCCACATATAGCATATAAAATTCTGTGATCCTTGTATATATATATATATATATATGTTCTTGTCTCCTAATTTAAAAAAGAAAATGTATATGTTCATATCTTCTGATTCATAAAATGTATATGTTCGCCACACCATTAATAGTGGTGACTAAATGTCTACGAATAGGTATTGCCGCTTTGCTTTATCATCCTAGGAGAGATGAAACCATGGAGACTGATCAAGGAGGACGACCGGGGACCGGGAGCAGAGACCCGAGAGGCCCGGGGTACCGCCCAATCCTCCCATCAGGACCAGCAAGGAGAACTGATTGATCGACTGGAGGGAGGAAAAGATGCTGAACTGTGGCATCCATGGAATTGGAAGAAGAGGAGGCTAACATCCCAGATCTTGCGAGTTCCATCAGCAAAAGGACAGAATGGCCATCGCAAGAGGGGGGGCTTGTGGGATGTTTTTACCCATGCATCCAAGCCCTACCATAAAACTGTGCAGTACTGGCATGGAAAACATCATGATGGCCAGAACTCCCCAGAGAGTGCACAGGGAAAACATGAAGAATATGCTGCCACCCATTTTTGCCTATGTTGTGAGCACAGGAGGGCACTGCCTCAAACCACCATTGGGCTACACACACAGTAGCCTGAAACCATTGGGAATGGCAATGCTGATTGCCAAAAAGCAACTCAGAACTGTGGGGAATTCATTTTCTTAATCCCAAAAATGGTTGCATTACCAGTACTCACCACTATCAGAAAGCCGGCGGTTTAAAACCACCAGACTTTTGTGTAAAACTGAACAAATGAAACAAAACCAGACCAAGGAAAGACTTGCTAAGAGGTGGATACAATGTAAAACTATATTCTGAAATGACTTGAAGGAAGTAATTATTTAATGTATAGGTAAAAATTGTCAGTTTGATTTGAATGTAGAAAACTGGGAACAAAAAGTGACATTTAGCTGAAACCTGGCTTAATGAAACTGAATTTTGCCTGACAACTACCCCCGACAGGAGTTGAAACTGGATCAACAGCTACTCTTCCCAGGCCTAGCTGCATGCTGCTGCCCCTTGCCAAAAGGAGTTGACACCTCTCTGATTAGATTAGGGGTGGAGCACCTGGGAACTGGAAGGGACCGAACAATGCAACTTCCTTCACTCAGGCAAATGTTATATTGGGGGCGTCGTAAAATAGCTTCCTCTTGGGAGAAACTGGGGGGCAGCTGTGCCTCTGTGAACAAGCTGGCTTGGGGGAAGTGGATAAACCAGTTATTCCACCATGTGATGTGGGAAGCCACACCCCTTTTTGACCAGGGCATAATTTAAAAAAAGATGGATAATTCATAGTATGGACTTGTCAGAATTATATAAGTAATACCATTATTCTTGTGATTTTTCGGTGCACATTTTAAGAGGCGTTAGGACCCTGTGGTGTATTCTGGGGGGTTGCTAGCGGAAAATAGGGTCTTACTCCAAATGTCTGCATGTTAAAAATCTGACACTTCATCAATTAATGTCCATACTCCTTGCGCACATGTGTGTAATTTTCGGTAAATGTCCGATATTGCAAAATCAGTTAAAAAGCGCAAAATGTTGTCATTTTTTAATGCAAGCCCCCAGGAAGATCAGAGGCGGACAAGCATGGACCATAAGGAATATATAATGTGTACATGTAATTTCAACAAATTGTGTATCTGGGAAAGATGTATTTGAATCAAATATAGATTTGTGGGCAAATTGACCAGGGGAGGATCCTCTGACCCGTAAACAGACCTCATCATGATGACAATCCATTTCCTTCCCCCAATCATGGGAGAGGGGAGAATTGGGCCAATGACAAGTAGAGAGGGGCAGGCTTAGCTAGGCCCAGGCACACACCCATTTTCAAAACACATAAAAAGAGACTGCTGGGACAGGTAGAGACATTCAATTCCATTTGCTGCGGAGCATGTTGACCAACGACTTCACATCCAGAGATCCAGACTTCAAATCCATCAATCTCCAGAACCTGTAGCAGAAATTAACTCCAGAATTTGTAGCAGAGAGGCCTGAATCCACCAGCTGCATCCTCTTCAGCAGGCCTCAAAGCTAACCAAACTATTCAACAGCCGGGCGAACTGTTTGAAGTTTTGCCGAGAATTTTTGCAAGAACCTGTAGCAGTACCCAGAAAGCAGTGTTACATCCAGAATCCAGAGAGGCTAGACCAGCAGAGCAGAGCTGACCCAGATCGCTGTGAGCAGAACCGGTGCCTGATTGACCCGCCAAGCAGATAGAACCGCAGCCGGACGTGTTGACCAGATCCGTGACCAGGCCTAGTTCAAATTTATATTGTGAGTACCTAGCAGAACTGTGCAGAACCAATCTCATAGTTAAAATAATCTAATCCAAACTATTTTAACCTAAGTAGAACTGCCTCCTAGAAATCGTGTCATCTGTCATTTTTAAAGCTGCACAACTGTCACCTGTCAATTCTGCAGCTGCAAGCTGTCACCTGTCATTTTGAGTTTACTTTAAATCTGAAAAACTACCTTTATTTAATCGTCCGTATCTCTGGAACCGTTTGGGCTAGGAACGAACCTAGGCTTTCCAACGAACCTAGAACCGCCTTCCTACTCCCTATACTTTTCCCGTAATCGCGAGACACGCACTCGCGAAATTTGCCGCGATTTGCGATTTGGTCCGATTTCTTCATCTGTAGAAATCAGCAGCTTTTTGCTTCTCTTTGCTAAAATTTGTTTGCAATCTGCTAATCATTCGTAGAGTATTTTTAAAGTGAGCCTGAACTAATATAAAGTAGCCATCACCTATCCTGAACCTCTAGAGGGAATTAAAAGCAATTTTAGCACCTTTTCACTTCCTTGCAAACCACATTAAATGAATTTGCCTGTGTTTAAAACTCATCCCTGTTTTCTCTAAGCTTGCTGGGATAACTGGAACTGTGTATTGCATTATAAAGTGTGATTTGTTGGGATTCTTGAAGACTGTGTGCTCTCCTTCCATTTCTTGTATTGCATAGGGGGTCAGTGAATTGTCAAAAGAAAAAGTGATCATATTACCTTTTGCTAAAATCATAACAAGTTATTTCTGTACTGCATTTTATTCCACCTTGCGTTTCCTTGAACCATATAAAGCATTCTTTCCCACCTTATTCTTCTGTTTCTATTCATAAGTTACCTCTTGCGGACTACTGCTCATATTCTGAAGTGTGATATCAGTTATCAATTGATTTATGAAGTGTGATAGATATATATTGTTGAATTGTCCAAATAAACCTTTTAATTTGCGAAACAAACCTACTTCTTGGCTCAGTGAGGTCAGGGGGATTCTAAGAGGGGGGTGTTATACAAGGGTTGTCATCCAGAGTACTGAACTGGATATAAAAATACATCAATAAGGGTTTTCCTCAGCATCCCAGACTAGGCATTGACTTAGCTGTAGTGTTGATTGAATATCGCTTACAGTATTTGGTCAGAAACACCAAGAAACTAACACATGAACTCCTCAAACCCAAGATACTCTCCAGACTCTCCTCAATACGCTCCAATGAGCTGGATAATCTAGCCAACCACTACCACCATGAGCTACGTATCACCATTGACGTACATGCCCCTCTTAAACTGAAAACTCCTAAACCCCACAAAGCAACCAACATCTGGTTCTCTGATGAGCTCATCACCCTCCACAGAACCAAGAGATCACTAGAGCATATCACAATCAGACACCCATCTCCAGTCAATTCCTCTAGCATAGCTATCGCTACCATGGCTTACAAGAAAGCAATTATTACCAACAAAGCCGCCTCCTATGACAACAGAATAGCTAACGCAAGCTCCAACTCTAAAGAACCCATTGCCATTATAAGACAACTTGAATCACCAGTCCCCACCATTACCCACACCAGAGCAGACAAATACTGGTATACTACCATTCAAGATGCCCTTGCCAACAAACTTTGCCTGCTTTGTGACAAAATTAACCTTAACAAAAATCAACTTGGAGCCAAACTGGCCTCCCTCACCACCCACCTAGGTGCAGCCCAACCTATCCCAACTGCTTCAGCCTCTGTGATAGCCTTCACCTTTGCCTAAGTATCCCAAAACACAGTACAGTAGACAATCCAAGTCCTTAAACCATCCAACTGTATGGGTGATAGTTGCCCAGCACATATAGTCAAACTCTGTGTCCCTACTATGACCCTTATCATAACTGACTTTGTCAATGCTTCCAAAGTGTTCGCTGTCCCCAACAGTATCAAATTTTCCTGGTTCATGCCCCTCTTCAAAAAACCATCTCTGGACTTTGCTATACCCACGAACTACTGCCGCATCACTACTGTGCCTTTCCTCCTCAAGATACTAGACCGTATCGCTATGTCCAAGTACAACAATTCTTAGAGCATAATCTCCTACTCTGAGCCAGACAGTTGGCCTTCCGGCCCAAGCACAGTACTGAAACCGCCCTACTGGACCTTAAAATACAGTTGAATAAGATTTGTGACTCTGGCAACCTAGCCCCCCTCTTGCTCCTAGATCTTTCGGCAGTCTTTGATCAGGTAGATCATGACATCTCTGCCAGCACCTCAGCATCTATTTCTTCTTCTCTGAGGAAGCCATTACTTGGATCAGATCCTTCCTCAGTGACCGTACCTCAAGAAGTTTCATAGATGATGCTGCTGCCGATCCCATACCAGTCCCCCTGTGGGTCCCCCAAGAATCATGCCTGTCACCCACCCTTATTTAACACTTATACCAAACCACTCTTTGATATTCTTGATACTCTTGGCAATGCCTACACAAACTTCGCTGATGATACGCAAATCCTCTTTCCTCTCTCATGCAACTACATTGAGGAGACTACCACTACAAACAATGTGTATAGTGCCATACAAAGCTGGACGGCCATGCACACCCTCTGTCTTAATGACAAAAAACTGTGCTACTCATTGTTGGCACCCCCAACACCTTCAATCCCTAGACACCTCCTGTTCCTCCATTGGCATCGACAGTATCACTATCCCAGTCCTCAAACAAGTAAAAACGCTTTGGGTTTACCTGGGTGCCAAGCTCATCATGACAAAGCACATCAACTCCCTTGCTTCCTTAACAGCCCACACAGCAATGCTCATATCCCTGAGGAGGAAGTTTCTCTCCACTAACAACTACCTCACACTTGCCCTCATACTTAGTAAACTAGATTATTGCAATGTTCTCCTCAAAGGCATGTCAGCATCCAATCTTGCCAAGATCCAACTCCTCCAAAATAAAGTGCTGCGTGCAGCCCTTGGACTCCGCTGCTCAGACCATATCAGAGCAGCACGCCGCAACTCCCACTGGCTACCCATCAAAGCACGCATTGACTTCAAGACTCTATTGATTGCCCACAGCTGCATCTACAACAAAGCCCCCCTGTACCTTAACAACACCAGTACTAGGAAACATCATAAGTGACACCTTTGCTCCTCCGGTAACAGCTCTCTTAAATGCCACGATTCAAACGAGTCAGAGCAGGAGATGCAAGCTTCAGTTTCACAGCGCCCGTCCTTTGGAATTCCTTACCACCGACCATTAGGAATTAACCTTCCTATGCATCATTCAAGAAACCTCTAAAAACGTGACTTTTTGAATAATATGACTTACTTTGTTTACTGGGTGGTTCTTTGCCATCTCTCCCAGACTGAACTCCCAGCGCCTGCCTCCTCGCTGGCCTTGCACCACTGAACTTTGTCCTTTTGCCTGCTTTTCTCTTCTTCTTTGCCTGGTACAAATGCTGTGATACATATGGGTTTCGGCTTTACAAAAATGTTATAAATTAATATAAATAAATAAATATTTGGTACCCTTTTAGTTTCCCTATCCTTTTGAACAATGTCTGGATCGTTGCCTCTACTTTTGCAGCTGGCGATATATATTTGTCGGCCATGTATAATATGTGGATGAGCCCTGTTTGTATGGATGATTGGAAGATCAGTATGCACCCACATGTAGCTTCTGCATCTACGACGTGTATTGTGATGCGGTCAGCCTTTTCTTTGTAATTACAGGTGGTTGTAAACGACCTTTGCATGGTAATGGTTATTTCGCCCCATAGCCACAAATGTTCACCTGTGCTTTCCATAGGCGTGGTGTCTGTTTGAGCATCAAGAACACTTTTTCTGGCATCACGTTCACTGTCGCATCTAAGTTTATGTGGAAGTCATGTTTCTTGCCTTGTATTTTGGGCCTCATCATGAGTTGGGCGGTAGCTCTGGAATGCAGCAGTAACGCTATTACCGCTGCATTTAAGCGTTGGCCCAAACACGAGTTTGGCCCTGCCAGGATGCATTCACCTCCAGCTCTGAGCTGGAGGTGAAAGTCCCGGTGAAGTGGGCATTTACTGCACTTATAGCGCTGGTGCTATTTGCGCCGGTGCTAATAGCGCCCCCAGCCCCATTGGGTCCAAGGGACTCAATGGGGAATGGGGATTTACTGCATTACTGCTACTCGTGATCTGGTGCTATTAGCTCTGGACCGAGTTGCCGTAACGCTATTTATGTTGGAGGCATCCCAGCGCAATTACCGCTGGGATACCATCAACCTTGTGATGGTGTTGGGCTGTGTGCTGTAGCTGTGGGTTTTCCTAGTGCATATAGGTATCCTCGTTTCCTTCCGAGATGGATGGTGTGTCTGATTCGCTCTACGACCTAGTTTTCCTCTGTAACCAGTAAATGCATTTTCTGTCTTTTCTGTGATTCTCTGGTGATGGCGAGTGTCTAGGTCTTCGACTGCGTCTCTTTCGTGTAGTATTTCCATTCTGAATGTCTGTGCTTTTCTTCCCTTGAGTGATGAGGAAGGGATTTGTGCCTTTGCTGTTTATATTCCTTGGGCCATTGACTATTCGCTCTGGCTACGTAGCACATGGATCTAAAGTGGTCTTCCCCTACGCAGGCTGAGCATTCGTGCCCCAACGCCAGGCACGTGCCGTCTTTTAGGAATTCACAGCCGCAGCGGAAGTATTGATGTTTGTCATTCGTGGTTCCTTATAGAGATGTGGGTTGTGCCATGATTTTGTGTAGTGCCTCTTCCTTAGTGGTGGATGCTGGTGTACTCTGTAGTTTGCTCAAGGCTGGACACCTGGTGCTCGAGGGCTGTGATCGTCCTTGCCAGCACTAAGATTTCTGTTAGGGTTTGGGACTTCTGTAGAATCCTATTCTTGAAAGGTATCGATTTGCATCCAGCAATAATTTCTGACTTTATCGCTTCATCATTAGGGTACAGGTGAAACTCGCAGTGTTTTACTCTGGCACTTAGCCGTGTTACGAATGTGTCCATGGTCTCACCCTGTAGTTGTTCCGTGGTGTGGAAGACGTGACACTCATAATCTACATTTTTGTGAACTGCAAAATGCTCATTTAGGATATCCTTCAGCTGGGGATATGTGTAAGCAACATTGTCTGGCAGTTTGAAGATGATATCCGTCACCTCTTGCCCTTTTATGCGTTTGTCGTCTTGTGGACATAGGGCATCCAGGAGAACGTTGAATTCTCGTATCCATCGTGTCCATCGGGGATTGATATTCGTGGTGTTTGTTGTGTCAAATGAGAGAATGGATGGTATGGGAAAGGTGTCCTGCACCTGTTGTGCCAACCCCAGTGGAGCTGGTTCCAGAATCTTTTCCGCTTGTGGCTGGTCTACCATTTTACTGTATAAGTAGGAGCACAAGCGTGCCCTTCGCTGTATCTGGTGCAGCTAATCTATGGCCTATTAGTGCAATACGTTGTCCCTTCCTGTCCACAGGGATCTACGTGCTCTGTACTGTGCTATTTTGTATTTCCTTCCCCTTTTAATGTATTTTGTTTTGATTTTTTTTGTATGCCAGTTCCTCACGGGGACATGATGCACACAGAGTGTGGCACTTCCGCTCCATTTGGCCTCACAGGGCATGCTCCAGTCTGTTGCCGCTCCCTGTCAGTGCTTACTGGCAGTGTTAGCATTCACTGGGTCTGCCTAGTGTCAGGTTTGCTGCGTAGCCATGTCGGTGGCTGCGCTGTGTTCACTGCTGCTGTTTGCAAGCGTGGCTAGGTGTGGCCGTGTGCTCTCATTGCTGCTGGAGCTAGTTGCGTCTTGCAGTGCACTCGGCTGCTCTACATTCAGCAGCGTTCGGCTCGATCATCTTTTCGCTATGGCGGGTAAGGCACAGGTGATTGAGGCAAGTCCACACCCTGTAATGGTTTCCAGTAAACTGATTTATTGAAACGCCGTCATTTCCTTCATGACGTGCGATCATATGACCTGTTCCCGTCTCCACGTGCTGACAGACATGTCTGAGTTCAGACACTGCGGGTCTCATTACAAGGGTGGTGCTCGCGTAATGAAGGGTGCCGGCACCCTTCATTACAGGAGAGCCGATTACGAGGTTCCCTTTGCGGGACCCGGACCAGATGTCTGGTAAAACCAGACATCTTTTCCGGGTCCCACGAGGGGAAGAGGGAGGTAATAATGGGCCATTCGTAATGTGCCCATTATTACCTCCCTCCCCATTCCAATTGAGCCCTATGGGGGCTCAAATGGGAATGGGGAATGGTTCCTTCAAGGAGGAACTACCAGGTCCTCCAATGTTGGAATGACCCGGTTATTCCTCATTGAAGGAACCCGGTAATGGAGCTATTAGCACCATGGCTGCCTCCAAACTCGCAATGAGGCCCTGCATCTACTCTCTTGGAGATTAGAGATTAAAAGTACTTCCGTGCATCTTCAGGGGAAACTCCAACTTGGGTGGATTCATTGTTCCATCCATCCAAGGCGCCTATTCTGATCCCTGCAGAGGTTATGGTGGGAGAAGCACGAATGTTACTGCCTCCACGGAATTGTGCTGTTCCTGTCAGATTCCAATGCTTAACCCACGGAAGAATGGTTTCTACAGGTTTGCATGCATCAAAATAGTGACACTGAATAAAAACCCAAGGAAGAATCGTTTCTGCAGGTTTGCACGCATCTGCTTTATTTTGCACCCCTAAAAGTGACAGTGTCAGTCTCTTGTATGGATAATGTAATTTCTGTAAAAATGCCTTGAATTACATCCCTGTGTGTACTGTCATACTGAATACTGTCAATATTAATGGATCATTATCCTTTGCTGTTGTATAATATAGGATTGTGTGCATCGAGACGTTGCCTGCTTCACTAGATCACTGCCCTCTTTTTGACATATCAGTGAGTAGAAAACTGCTTTGAATACACATTGCGACACTATAAATAATAAATAACTCATTATGCCGTTGAGTTTCTTGGAGGACGCACCTATACTTCTAACTTTCATGGCTTCCATAGTGTACCCTAATGATTGATGTTTACCTGGATAAAATTCCGATTCACGCCGTCTTGATGTCCTAGCACAGAGCTCACGTTTTGGGAGTGCTGGACATTTTAAATTCCAATCAGTTAATTGTCACGTCTGAGAAATGGGAGTTTGAGAAAGACTGGACTGTTTGGAATGCATCTTTCCAAATATGCATTTGCATTTATTTAAGAACAGGATGTCATTTTGAGCAGAAATGACTTACAGAGTAGACCATAACAGAGAGCAGAAGCCGACCTATTATAAGGTGCTTTATATAATCTACTGGATTGGTGCTAGACCCATGGGAGGTTGAAGCTATATTGGATTTTCCTCTCCCTCCTTCGGTCAGGGAAATCCATGTGCTTTCTTGAGTGTGCAAATGTTTATATCCAGTCCTTGCCTACCTATTCTTATTATACCTTTGGCATATCTCGCCTTCTAAAAAAAAGAGAACATGGCAAAGAGTTTTTCTTCAGATGTTCATGCTGAGTAGGCTTCGAAGTTCTAAAACAAGCCGTTTCATGCGGGCAAACTTTGAGACATCCCACCATGGTTAGATCTCTTATAGTGGAGACAGATGAAGCTTTATGAGATGCTTTCCTTCAGCTGCAGGAGGAGTATCCAGTGAAACAATCTGTTTTCCATATATCCCATACTTGGACTTCTTGCAAGAGAAGACATTCGGCCAATGAGCTGTGAATAGCAACGAAGGAGATCTGCTCAGAGTGATGACATTTGTGGTTGGCCCCCAGATTTCCATTTGAAATGTGTGTGCAGTCCTCACTGAAATGTACATTAAGGCAGTGTTTTTGTGGCCTTCTGTGTGTGGTGCTGTTCACAGGTATTTGTGTTGTTGTCTCCTCTTTGCTCAGAACACGTCTTATCATTAATGGGCAGCAGGGGTGTCATGCTGGTCACTGGGCCTTGAAAGATTTCGTCACTTTGGGAAGTGCCCCCGATGCTATCCCACTCATGATACTCCTGTTGGGTGCCAGGGTGAGATGGCTTACAATTCCTTATCCTGGTAACTTCATGGGAGAGAGGGGGGAGAAAACAGAGGAGGTCACACCATAACTAGAGCCCTCTCAGTACAATGGTACAGAGTTGAATAGATACTATAACACAAGGATTTCATGCCTAAATAGCCAAATTAGAGAAGGGCATTGCTTACCTATTACACAGATCCTAGACATGTTCCTCCGAAAGCCTCCTGAGTGTTGAAGGTGAACAATAAGGGACTACTGGAAAAAAAACACTCCCAATGGAGAGGGGAAAATGAATTACCTCACACCTATATATGTCTTTAGCATTAATGACAGATCCTGATCGGGACCTTTAACTCCAAGATAAAAGAAGTACATAAAACATGAATTCACTTACGTGACGAGCAAAACAAGGAAAGAAATAATTTGGAGTAATCAATAAAACAAGTACCTAAAGATACATGGAAACTTTGCCTCAATGTACAGGAACAGAACAAGGAAAGAATGGGGAGTAACCTGGAAAAGGAAAGCTATGGATAAGGGTGAGAAGACTCAGGGGGAGGAGCATGCGCTGGAGGAGAAAATGTCTAATGACAACTAGCATTGAGTGCTGGCAAAGGAAGTGTGTATTCACAGTAATTGGGGGTGAGAAAGGAGAGTGGGAGGAGTTAACGAACAGAGGAATGTAAATTCAAGGGCAAAAAAGGCAAACCAACAATAATACAAAGAATCCCAGAAGTAGAACAGAACACATTATTTTTTTTTTTAATTTGTATATGTTCAAAAAGTGAACTTTACAAAAACATGTTGCTGAAAGAAAGGAAAGGAACAAAATCACTGCGACTACTCAGGGTAGGCCCCTCCGGATGTTAACAATTTCATGGTGTGTTCCAAGATTTTTGTGGTTGCTAGGAGCCACGATGTACGGTCTCCTCCAATCAGTCTTGGCCACCAGGTTTCTTCGTCCCACCCTCTGTCGTCCCCGATTAGGTGTTTGAAGTAAGTTGCTCTCAGAGTTACAGTTTTTGGACAGACCAGCAGCAGGTGTCTAATTGATTCAGTCTCAGCTGCGCACAGACGGCATGTGCTTGAGTCCACTAGTCCTCTGATGTACCGGATTTCGTTGGTCTCTAGAAGATTCAATCTGATCCCTAGGAGCGCGTTTCGGGCCCCCCTACTGGGGAATTTTTGCAGGTATTTCATCGGCTCGTTGAGTTTGCTGACAAATGGGGGGAGGTGAAGAAGAAGTTTGTTCTTAGATGCTGATTCTTGAGTTTGAAAAAAAAACAACTAACACAGGAACAGACTCTGGCTATTAAGAACAAAACTTTAGAGCCACCCACTATAGGATTCATCACTAAATTTGGAAACGATCATAAACATGTGAGAAAGATTTTGGCCAAACACTGGCATCTTTTGAAATTGGATGACCACATTTCTAATTTTATTGACGACAAACCAAGAATCATCTTTAAGAGAGCACAGACACTAAAAAACAAACTAAGTCCTTCAGACATACCAAACCTAACAGAGGGAACATCCAATTGGTTACAACCCACTAATGGCTTCAGGAAATATGGAACATGCACCATTTGCAAACATGCACATGAAAAAACTGATTGTTTCAAGAGCAGCAACAATAAGACCATAAAAATCGAGCAACCCATAAATTGTAGGATGAAATATGTGGTTTATGCGATTATATGTGTATGCAAATTAGTTTACATTGGGAGCACCATCAGGGAACTCAGGACTAGGGTGCATGACATCCTGCTAAAATTGAAAGCCAGGACCCTAGACTTCCTCTTGCTTGTCATTGGCAAGAGAAACATCAATTGGATAATAAAGCTGATATCAAGTTCATTGGCCTTCAAAAAGTAACCCTCGGAAGACGTGGAGGTGACAGAGAAAAGAGACTCAGACAAACTGAGGCGAAAATAATTTGCAAACTCAACTCCACAGTACTTGGACTTAACACTGATAATGAAATGGTGTCCTTTTTATAACAATAATTAAGTTGTAACTATAGTGTTTAGAAACATGTTTACTATCTCATTCACACTATCATACACTAAGGCCTTTCCGACTATGACATTATTCGATATATTAACACAGAAGCATTTCTCTTCAATTCTGCTTTGCTGACATTTCTAATACATTACCATTAAAAGTCCTTGATGTGCAGACTTTTTTCAAACTTACTACTTCACTTTATGTGTTTTGGGGAAGGTTTCCCAGCTGTCTCTTCAGCCTGTGAAGCTCTCGTCTTTTAGCCACAAGTGCAGCATCGTAAGAGTGTTTAGGTTGAATGAGCGAGGAAGACTGCTGCTTGGTTTTCGCCCTGTGTTGTACCAATAGAGGAACGTAGTCCAGGTTTTCTTTGCTCTCGGTGTTCCCCTTACAGACATATTTGGCCTTCAGGGCTGTAACTGCTCGTGCTGTCAAATTCAGTCTGTTTCCGCGCACATTTGTTTCCACTGCCAGAACATACGGCGCGGGCTGTGTAAAGTGAGTGACCAATGACATTGTGAGCTGGTTGTGGTCGCTAGCTGTTGTTTTGCGTACTTCAAAGGCTTTCACCTTCCCCAAGAGTTGTCTTGATGTGTAAATGTAATCTATGGTGGCGTTGAGGGGAACTTGTTCCCAAGTTGGCAAACGATGGGCATTCGGGAAGACAGAATTCAAGTTTTCCAGGTTTCTTGAGGACATTAGGGGTGCCCAAAGGTGCCCTCTTTTTGCTGCTGGCGTCAGGTTTGAAGCTTTGCCCGGTTTTATGACTCCCTCACTCCATTTGACGTTTAAGTCCCCACAGATTATGATGGCTGAGACCTGATGCATAGCTTGAATTTCATACACCAGGTTTTCCATCATCGTTGGGTAGGACTGTGGGTTTATAGCTGCCGGGTTCCAGTACGTGTTCACAATCGCAATTTGCGAGGATCTGGAATGGGAGTTTTCAACCCAATCAAGTAGGACTGTCAAGATCGAGAGGTTGGCTAGAAGTGTGGCCTTGTGTTTTAGGCCAGTTCCCTGCCGATAGGCCGTTAGACGGCCCGACGTCGGGCGACCCAGTAGCCCTTTGTTAGCTGGGGCCAGGATGATGTCATAGCCGTCCAAGGCAGGTGTTTGGACCTACCAAGTCTCTTATAGACAGATGATATCGAATGATGCTAAATTCGCATCTCCCATCATTGTAAGGTGTATCCGCGGGTATTCCGGGAACAGAAGTGGAGGAGTGTTGAATGGTGGTTGACCGTCGGATGATCTAGAGGCCCTTCCAGCCGACCTGCGGGTTGCTATTTATTCATTTGAAACAGCACCTTGGGAAGCCAGGCCCACAACCCCTGTCGTTTGTCGCTTGGTTTTGCCTTGGAGGATACCACTTGTGTTGTTACTCTCGTGTTTGTCCTGTTTCTCTGCAATGAATGCTGTATCAAGTCCCCTTCGGATGATTTACAGTTTTTCCTGGGGGACCTAGCGGTCTGGCAATCAAGGGTTTTGGTCAGCTTGAGCAACCTTGATTTGTCCCGCCAAGTAGACGGGGGAGTATCTTGAGGCTTTACATTTGGAGTGTCCCCAGTTTGAACTTGTCCCGCGCTTCTTTTACGTTCTTGTCCCTTCTCCTTTCCAATGGTTTTATCCTGACGGACCGAGTTTTTCTCGAGGTGGTCCGAATCCCTTGGGTGTGAGTTTGAGCTTTGGAAATTGATGATATATCCTAGAGCGGACAAATCCTCTTTTGATCGCACTATTTCCCTTTTCACTCTCTTGGAAACAGTTTGGATATTCACTTTGGCTCTGTCATGTGAGTGGTAGGGGTCCACTATCTTTAGATTGGACGATTTTATGTCACAAAGTTTTGGAATCAGGCTGAATAGTGCAAGTAGCCCTCTTTGGTTATGAATGATGTCGTCCTTGTTGCCTTTGTGCTGTTCCATCTTAATTGGAGACTCACTCGAAGATTTGGTTTCCTTGCGGTAGGACTCTGTTCTTGAAGAGTAGTGGATCGACGAGCGCGCCCCCCTTTGATCTTTTGAAGTAGATACTGAGGGATAATGTTCTCCTTTCTTTGCGGAGCGTTCTGACTGAAGCCCCCCTGGAGTGTAGTGGTCCGATGTTGCACTAGAGGCCGCTTTGTTTCGACCCGGCACGTCTTTCGCTCGGGGAGAGGCGAATGACACTGCTCTAAAACCTGGAGGGCTGTTGGAGGGGCGCGCGTGCCATCGGAGGAGATTGTTCCTGCGATCCTCCAATGTCAGGAATTTGTGCCCTGTGTCATCTTCGCTTGCGTCTTTAATTGTTGAAGTCTCCTGCAAGTTCCCCTGAGCACCCAGGATTGCCGGGTGGGGTGGCTTCTGTGTCGCTGTCCCCCCCTCGACCGGCCGTGCGGGTTGAAGATCATCAATATGTTGAGAGAGTTCCATTAGATCTTTTTCTGCTAGGAAGTCTTCTGTGGAGCGCGGAGAAGAGACAGTTCCTTTTTGCTTTCCTGATGGCAGGGCCACCATATGAGTTGGATTTCCGGTTTTCGTGGGTCTTTTGTCAGCACATGGAGCTGGTTGCTTTGCTGGTGGTATTTTTTGAGTTACGGGTTTTCCTCCTTGGTCCAGTTTTTCTAATCTTGCTGTTGAAAAGATGGGATAGGAGCCATCCTCTAGTCTCGCAGATGAATTTCGGAACTGAACCGCTTGTTGAGCGTCGTCCGTAATAACGATGACCTCGTGATTGAGCAAGTTCCGAGGAGCAGGTCACTCCAACTGATGGAGAGCGATGCTAGAGGGTAAGAGATGTTGTTGTGGAGGCGGGTTGGATGATTCAACTGCGGTCACCATTGGGTCGGGTGTCAGACACGGAGCGACTATTGTGGGCCCACGGTCCGCATTTAGCTTCAAGGATTTTAGTTGCCCATCTAGAGCTGTGATATAGCCTTCCAAGAAGGTCAGTTTTGCAAGCATGGAGGCCTGGATCGAGGTGTGATCCTTTACGTTTTCATTGATGCCTTCATACAATTTAGTGAAGGGATTTAGGGCGATTGTAACTGCTGATATTATAGACAGAAGGTCCCTTTTATTTTGTCCTGAGGAGTCAATTGGAGAGCCCGCTAACTGGGGGCGCTGTTTGGAGACTGGTGTTGAAGCGGAGCTTTCGTTTAAGAGGCGTCTCACTACCGGCGTAGACGGTGGATCTGCAGGACCACAGCTGATCCGGTCCAGGGAGCGTGGTTTGGAAAAATGAACCGGTGGGGCCCCTATTTGCCTTGGGCAGACCGACTGATTGGTTATCACTTGGCGGCGTTGTTCTTGCAATGGAATATCGGGCGACTGACCCATGGGGCCACCGACCACCCCTTGGACTCGGATCACCGTTTGCTGAGTAAGCTGTGTCCCCCCCCATAGCTGGAAGTGCCGGGACGTCAGTGATTTTCGGTGAGTTTGGGTTCAATGATCCTTTCTTGCTGCTCCGCAGGCTTGGTGGATTTGCTGGTGTCGGATTTCCTAGGGAAACCGCCTTGTCCGGGTCACAGTGCTCAATCGATGGAGTAGAGAGCACTGGACCCTTTTCAGGAGTGCACACTGGGACCAGACGAGGTTGAGAGGCCGTCTCTTGAGGGACTGAGGGTGGTGCCCGTGGGGGTAAGCTCAGGGCCAGGGCGCCCGTTCCCAGGATTGATGAGGGGGGGCGCACAACTGAGCCCCTGCCAATTTTCCTTTGTCTTTCCGGGATTTGGCAAGATTTGATCGCTTCCAGGATTTCTTCATCGGTGAGGTCCTCTTGTCTGGATTTAGGATCTGGGGCAAAAGCCTGAAAGAAGTCTGTTACAAGGCTTGCCATTGAGGGTTTTATTGACTCAGGGTTCCATGGTTTTTTTACTGCTTGACTGCCTATATTGATTTTCGAGGCCTGAAGATTCAGGGCCGATTTTTTATTTTTCCTTTTTAGAGGCTCTTTTCTAATGCGTGATCTCGATTTTCTCGTGGCTGGAGACCCCCCTCCATTCTGCCTCGTTTTATTGCATTTGGCGCCCCACCTTCGTATGCTGATGGTGAGTTGGTGTTTTCTGGGCTGTTCGTGGGGAGGGCAATAACATCATTCTCTGGACCCCCGCTATCTGCCCGGGGCCGAGGGGGGGTACAGTCTTGGCTTGGTGGGGCTGATATGGGTGAATTGAAGTGCACTTGTGCCTTGATTTGCAGTGTATGGTCGTTTCTGAGTGGCATCGGGCAAGCCTCTGGTCCCGTTGGATGTGTGGCCTCCCTCTCCTGCCTTGAGAGCCCTTGGGCCCGAGACTCCTGGGGATTGGATGAACCCACGGCTTCCTTGTTGGGGGGCGTGGCCACACTCATTCCTGGGTTTCCCTCCCGCGTGGCCTCCTCTGCCAGGGGCGGGGTGCGGGTCCTGGCTCCGCCCCCTGAATGGGCCGCGGCTGTTTCGGCTTGAGCGGCGCCATTAGCACGGCCACCCCCGCCGAATGCGGAGGGATGGTGTTGTGCTCCTTCCCTGGAGTGGGCCGTCGCTGCTGGATATCCGCTGCTTGTTTGCAGGTACTCCCCCCCCCCCGCTCACGGGACTCGGTCCTCCCTCCGGAGGCCACCGGGACCCGGAGCTGTTGGGGGGGAGTCTGCAGTTGCGAGGACACAGGCTGGCACACTGGAGGATCCTGCGTTTGTATCCACGGTGCGGAAACCGGTATGTCCTGATGGGCTCCCTCCACTTCTGCCGTACTTGTTTGCCTTGGGCTGTTTTGCGTTGTAGCTCTTTCCTCCGTGGAATGTTGAAAAATGTCTGCGCGCCTGGGACGGGCGTGAGGTGTTGGTAAAGCCGGCATTTTGTTTAATTTATGCGACGGAATCAAACCTGGCGGCTGCTGACTTTGCTGCGGTTTAGCGTTTTTATGGCGTTTCGTGCAAAAGCACTTCTAAGCAAGCGACCCTCCTCTGCTTCCCTGGGGTCGTGTTCGAGATCCTGTGGATTCACAATGTCCGGCGATTGCACCATTGCAGCCATGCACAGACTGCCAAAGACTGCACACTCGCAGCCACACTCCGCGGCCCGAACCGCGGTATAGAGTGGGTCTTGTAGAACCACAGCAGTGGTAGCACCTCCCAGGAACAGTAGAGAGTGAAGAGTGACTGCCAAAGACTGCACACTCGCAGCCACACTCCGCGGCCCGCTCTGCGGTATGGAGTGGGTCTTGTAGAACCACAGCAGTGGTAGCACCTCCCAGGAACAGTAGAGAGTGAAGAGTGACTGCCAAAGACTGCACACCCGCAGCCACACTCCGCAGAACAAATAAAACAACAGAATAAGTCAACAAATATAGCAAAGGAAAGGTTACAAGGAAAAGATGACGGTAAGGTAACAAAAAGGCAAACAAAATCCAAATCGGACCTTTCCAAATAGGGTGGGGAAACTGAAATGCATACCAGCCCATGCAGCAGGGAGGGAACACATTGTCAGGCAAATGGTAATAATTCCATAGGGATTGTAAAGGGGAAGCACCTAAAATAACCCTAAAGCTCTTTCTGCCATAGCTCTACTAAACGAACCTGTCACAAATGGATGGAACCAAAGAAGGATTTTGTGGTGGCTCCTCACTGAAGGAAGAGGCCAAGATGGAGGCAATTCTTAACGTGACACCCCAGGGTTTATTCAATCACTATCAACCATTGAACCCCAACCCACACTCTCAAAGCTCTGAGACATCATCTTGCAGATGTTCGCAGACCCGTACGCTCTTGCACTGCAGAACCACACATGCTCACAGGTCAATATCACACACCTCACTCCCTTACAACAACAACCACTTCATTAAACAGAGGTGGAACTGAAAGGGAAAAGTAGAAAAGAAAACCAAATAGAATCGAAACAGAAAAGAAAACCATTTCATGGAACATATTAACAATTGAACGAAATTTGTAAATGAATCACAAATATAATCATCCAACTTCCTTGGCAACCTTCTGATCCTGCTGGAGCAACACACTCCATCCTCCACAGATGCAGCATCACTGCTCACTGCTTCACCCTCAACGAGTCTCTCTCACCACCACCAACCTCCTCTCTATTTTGGCATCGCCAACTGTACACTCTTATCACGCGCTGCTGCACCCATTCTGTCAGGTCATCCATCACCCATCCACCACGCACATGCCAGATCTTGGATGGCAATTCACCTCTTGCTCCACACTGTCATCACACGACCTGACATAACCTCGCCTCACACCAACCACCATCATAGGAGTTAGAAAAACAGATAAGCCCTTCTTCACAAAATGGGGACTCCTTACCCGCACCATGTCACCCACATGGACATCACACGCCTCACACCACTCATTCTGCTTGTCTGTCATGACCTTCTGCCTTTCCCTCACCAAAGCTACACCAGCACCCAGATCTACCTTGAACAGCGCACCATCGGCAAGTCATCCAGGCCTGAGTTTTCCATCTGTCTGCCTGCCCCTCATAGGTTTGAAAAGCGCACATCCCATGAGCCTGTTCAGCGTGTCCCTGTGTGCCAAACAGTTAGCTAGGGACAACTGGATCACCTCTTTGACAATCTTGTCAGCGTGTTCCACTAAACCATTAGGCCTGGGGTTATATAATGCTTTCCAGTGATGTTGAATACTCCTTTCCCTCAAAAAGTACATCATCTCTCTTGACACAAATTGCACACCATTGTCAGTGAGAATACTCTCTGGCAACCCTTCCCTATCAAAGATCTCTTCCAGGAAACCCAACACCTTCTCTGTAGTGACTGACTGTATAGGTGCAAACTCAATGCAGCTTGACATGTAATCTATCAACACAAGGATGTATCCATCGCCCTCACCTAACATTTCGAATGGCCCCATCATACCTGATGCTACTTTACTGTACACATTGTCCGGAATAGGCACAGGATGCACTGACTGCGCCCTGACCACCTGGCTCTTATCACTTACAGTACATGTTGCACAATCCCTAACTACATGCTCTGCATTGCTGTCTAAGGCGGATCGCCAGTACGACTCTCTCAACCAGTGGAGTAACTTTGCCGAAAATGTTGGGGGGGACATGACATCTAAATGAAAGAGGCCCCTGCCAAATGGGTGGGACAAAACGGTGTGTCACAAAAGTTGGGAGGGACAGACACACTTGTCCCCCCCCCTAAAAATATGCTGACGCTCTCAACCTCTTTTTTTGTTAAAGGCTGCCCCAAATGCCATTCATGGGCCAAGGCCACCAGTCTGCCCTACACACTTGCTGGGGGTAACAAACTGTTGCCCCTCGTTATTCCCAGGATCCCTCTGCTAACTCGTTGAAAACTAACAAGTACTTCTTGCTCACCTCCAAATCCTTGACAGCAGCCCATCCCTCTCTTATACCCTTCTTTACCATGTTAACTCCAAGTCCTTTTCACTCTCCTCCCACCATTATTTTTTGTATAATCCTGGAATCGCACAAGCCACTTGTGCCTGCACCTTCACCCCTTAACATTCTGCTTCCCCAACACTCATTGGAAAACAGGACAAACAATCAACAATTGCATTCTCCTTATCGAGCAAATATTCTACCACACAATTATTATCTTGAAGTTCCACCATACGACGTGCTATCCTGGGTGACACAGACTTAGACCCCTGGTGGTAACATGAACTAAGGGTTTATGGTCTGTCCTGACCACAAGAGGCAAACCCCATAATAATGTCTGAAAGTGGATGCCGGCACACTGCCAGCGCCTCCCTCTTGATCACAGAGTACCTAGTCTCAGGATCACGCAAAACCCTGGATGCAAATGTAACTGGCCTGTACTGCCCCTCTTTCCACTGTGCCAATGCGGCTCCCACTTCAACCTCACTAGCATCGATGGTCAAAACAGTCCTGACCTTAGCATCGAACAAAGGGGCTCTGTCCACGCATCTCCTCACCATGTAAAAATCCACCTGATGTTCCTCGGTCCACTTGAGCACCATATGCTTCTTCAGTAGCTCTCTCATGTGGACAGTTCTCTCAACATAACCAGGAGTGAATTTCACATAAAACTAAGCCATGCTCAGAAAATACCTCCACTGTTCCTTTTATTCCAACACAGGCATCTTCTTTAACACATTCACCAAACCCTCCCAGGGCCTGAATCCATGCCCATCGATGATGTGCCGAATGTAGGTGACATACTGAACCTTTTTCTGAAATTTAGACAACTTCACTGTCAATATTTTCTCTTGTAAAACTTTTAACACATTGTGCACCCTCCAGTCATGCTCCTCCTTATTATTGCCCAATACCAGAATATCATCCTGAAAATAGTTTACCCCAGCCAAACCACCAAACAATTCCTGCATCAACCGCTGGAACATTGCTGTTGTGACGCTAACCCAAACAGTAACCTACGGACCATATATGCCCCAAACGGTGTGACAAATGAAGTTAAGTAACAAAATGTCTCATGCATGATTTGGTGTTAGGCCGATGATAGGTAGAACGTTGAAAATCATTATGTTTGTCCCATAGTGGTCAATAATTGGTTAAAGTTCGGGAGAGGGTGTCTGTACACCCAGATGTTGGCATTGAAATCATGCAGGTCTACACACACCCTGAGGCCTCGTTCTTCCTTCCTTGCCAACACCACGGGCAACAACCACTCTTTCAATGGCCACAATGTTCCCTATCTAGCTAATCCGTCCAACTCCACTTTGAGCCCTTCCTGGGCAAACACTGAGACATTCCTTACATTGTATGCAACAGGCTTTGTCCCCCCTCTTCAACACAATCTTGTGTGAAAAGCCATTCGATTTTTCCTATTTGTCACTAAAAACTGCCGGAGACACAGACCTAAGGCTCTCCCCTGACATATGTGGCTAAGCATCCACACACAAGACTGGTATGGCACTTTCTGGGCATATTTAAATGTCTAATGCTGGCTGCTCATCCCAATCAAGTACACTGGCCCCTTTGTTTGCTATGTACAAGTTGCCTCGTGTTTGCCTGCCCTTGCATTGAATATCTGCCCACTCATACCCCAACACAGTGATATGGACTTGTCCACAAGCACTGGGATTTATATCAGCAGGTGACAGGCCATCCATTGATTTTATTAAAGTTTCATTGTACAAACCCTAGAGACACCATGGTATGAAGGGATTCAGAGTCCACCATCATTTGTAATGTCTGCGCCATGGACCTTCACCATATCCCACAGTACATACTTCTTCTCCCCTTGAAAGTGCAGCAACTCTTTTTCTTGCATCTCCCGCTTCTTACTCCCTTCCAGCTCATCCACCATGTTGACATTTAGCCTTGGGACGCAAAACCCATCTTTGTTTACTTTGCACTGCCATGCAAAGTGTCCCTTCATGCGACTGCGCCTGCACTGCACCAAAATTGATGGGTATTGCCTCGCTCCTGTAGAGTGACTAGTCCACCCACACTTGATACAACAGAGTTTCATTCTTGCACAAGTGCTTACTTGCCCTTCCGCCCTGTTCCTGCTGTATCTGTCACCATCCGTTCTCTTGTTAGGGTTCACGGCTTGCACAGCCTGTGCACTGCTCTGTACCCCCTCTTTGTGGGCCACCACTCGCATGCTCATGGCAGACTCCTCAAATGCTCTGGCCAGTTCCAATGCCTTCTCCAAGGATGTATCCCTAGTGATCCATAATCTCTCCCTTATTTTGGCATTGCATGTCCCGTCCTTATAAGGTCCGTGGTGTATTTGTCCAGCACGTAAGTGAAATGATATATTGCAATGAGTGTCCTCGGTCAGTTGCATAGCCGTCAATTGACTCCTCTGCCCCTTTCATCCTAGAATAGAAACTGGTACCTCTCCAGTACGACATTAGTCTTCTTACCAAATCTTTTGGGTGAGTTTCTTCAAAGCAATCTCAAAGGCGCTGACAATGCCCTTGCCACCAACCTCCACCCCACCCCACCTGCACCACACAATCCTCACAGGGCAGGTGTCTAAAATATGGAGGCCCTCCATCCCTAGATGGTTCAACAGGGCTGCTTCCTTCTGATCATCTGTCTAGTTTGCTACTCCTGCCACCTTGAGATACACCTTAAATTAATCCAGCCACAACTCCCATGGTATGGCTGGTTCCCCTGGTCCGGCAAAGAAACGTGGGGTTGGGGTGGGGGAGGTGTTGGGATGCTGCAGATTGTCACCCCTCCCAGATGATTCAGATTGTGATAAATATAATAAAACATGGAGAATAGGTTCAGGACGGTGTAGGGGGGCACATTATGGAAGAGATTCATTGGTGGGAGTGGGGAACTAGCCAGTAGTTTTTAAAATATAATTATGCAAGATACATAATGCATGTATAAACATGGCAGCCATAACATAATGTAGTGTTGCATTTAGGAATAGGCCTGGATTCTCACAGGCCGTGTTGAAAACACAGAACAACAAGGCCTCATTCTTTGTGTGACCATTCCCTTTTGATTAAAGAAAAAATATGGACAGTAGAAACACACCCTTTTGTCAAAGATTTAGTCTATTCTAGTCAGTATTTAGTCAATGGGTTACTAATTACAAAATCAATTTGAGGTGCAGAGGAGATAGATTCAACCTTGACACCTAGGTTGTCTAAATACAGACCTGTTTGCACTACTCGCTGCCTGAACGTATTTCTCCACCCAGAGACGTATAAAGTTGTTTTGAATACAGATGCACCTGGAACATTTTTTAAAGATAAAGAAAAAGTCACAAGGTTAGATTAGTTATTCTTCTACCAGTGTTTGCTATTTTTACTACATTCTCACTTATCAGGCTTTCCTACGTGACACATCACTTGTCTTTGACTCTTGAGCTATTTTAAGCACTGGTGAGATGAATCTGCCCCCCGCCACTTTTAGTGGTTAGGCACAACATACTGGTACATTAGCTCCAACAATTCTTGGCATTTTGTGAGCTTGGAGCAAATCGATTATTTGCATGATGTCTCTTTAATTTATGCATTCACTACGAAAATGTTTTTGGCTTTGCATGTTTTTGAGATTTGATAACATTGTATTTATTATTGTTTTTGCATAATCCTTTTCTAGAAATTGAATTGCCCCTGATGAAGAGTGTGACACACTCAAAACGTGTTGGGCCCCCTTCGACTACATCATCATGAATAAAATGAAGATTGTTATTGTGACCAAAACTGACTGAAAGCTTATTTTTTCCCTAACTGTTTCTCGTCTAAATTGTTCTCTTTCCAAAATATGTGACACAACTATTTACCTAACTTGAACTTAAATGATGAATTGTTGGGATGGTATTCCAGACATACGGTAGTGTGCAGGGGACGTGAGTTCCCGAATTGGGAACTTGTTTGTCTCTTCTTCATTCCCTTTTGATTTCCAAGCACGGCGAGAAACGCGCATGTACACCCACACCAGCTAGGCCTTTGAACAATTGGGCAGGAAAGCGTGTAGCTGATCAGATGAAGGTCTGCAACGTGAACTAAGATTTAAGACACTAGCTTCCACCAGAATGATGGCCATTTTATTTGAACTACCTGATGTGAAGGAAAAGGTGGTCCTAGATCTTTTGGGAACTGGATTGATTAGTGGGACACTAAGTTTACTCTTGGGGAGGCGAACTGGTAAAGGGGAAAGCGAAGAACAACATGATCTATGCTTCATGCCAAGCAGAGCCAAGAATGATGCCCATACAGTGGGGAGGGTATGATAGGGGCACCAAAGTATCTGGGATGAGAAAAGGGCTGCTTTGTTTGCCGGGACCAGACTGACCTCGAAGTTAACTGCTGAGTTCATGTTGATAACCAGGTGTATATCACGTGATTTGGATTGAAGCTAGGGTAGTGCCAGTTGAATGTAACCAATTGGCATGAAATCTCTAAAGATGGACAAGGACACCACAACGTTTGGTGAAGATGCGCGAGAAGACAGCAGAACCAATTGGAAATTTGACTATATGTTATTATTGTCATCCGCCGCTGCCGCGATTGGTGGATTCTTCCGCGTTACAGGTGGCGGCACAGGGGCGGTGTGTTTTAGTCCTCTTTCTATGGTCATCATTCTCAGCCATTTCCGTGGGCGGTGCCTGCCGGGAGTTTAAACCTTCCTTTTTCCCAGCAGACTCCGAGTTGCAACCCGTATCGGAGGTATTCCTTCCGGTTTATGTGCTCTCGAGGCTTGGCGCTCCTTGCTTTGCTGCGGCATTTCCTCGCTCTGCTGTACTCCGCTTCGCTGTTCTCGCGAAGCGCTTTTGCTAACGCCTGCCTTTCTTCCTTTGGGCGCTCTCCTGTGTTTTCGTTAGGTCTGGTTCTTTTATTTTCTCCGGACCTGCCTTTCTCCATCTTACCTGTTTCTGTCTCCCTTCTCTTCCGCCTTTCTGGCTGGGCTCCCCGGATCCCTTTCTGCCATATCTTCCTTTCCTTACCAGATCCGGCTCTCTTTCGGAGCTACTGGGCAGACTCACCCGTCACCGGCTTACCTTCCGGAAGTCTCATCTGCCAGCATTGTTTTCTTCATCGATCCTCTCAAAGGCGCTGCCCGATCTTCACGCCATTCTACTCGTTCGCTTCTGCTCAGCCTTCACCGACACCTACGGAGAGGAAAAAGAAGAGAACTCAAGTGTTATGAAGGGTTTTTTCTTCCCGATTGGGTGTTTCCCTTCCTCCGGCTTGATTCCAGAAAAGGGGCCACGGAACTGCTGTTTCCTAGCGGTAACTGTGGCTTCCTTCGTGACAAGCACATTCATCCAAGAAGGGAGAAGGATTACCTGGCCAGGCGAAACCTACAGTCTACGGACAACGATTCCGGCAGCTCAGGTGAGGAGAGTACAGAAGGAGGGAAGGAGGAGGCAACGAAGGGAATTAAGGGAACCAAACAACCACAGATTGCAACGCCAAAGAGTTATAAGATGTCAGCTGAAGAGCAGGTCCAGGAATTATGGAAAGCCTTTCAAGCCATGTGCCAAGAATTACAGGGGGTGAAGACAGAAAACGCGCTCCTCAAGCAGATGGTAACCGCGAGAGAGCCCTCCCCTCCAGAACTACCACCCATGCCACTTTCTTCAGGCAAATTCAACAGCTCTCCAAAGAAGGTGAAAGAATTTTTGGAAGCATGCACGGTATACTTCACTTTCAGGCCCCGTACCATCGTAACGGATCAGGCCAAGGTTGGATTTCTAATTTCCAACATGACTGGAAATGTACTAACTTGGGCTACTCCATTGGTGACCAATGGCAATGCTATTCTTCAGGATTATGTAGGGCTTCGGAATCTACTCAAACAGACGTTTGAATGCCCTGAACTGTCTTTGACGGCCTGTGAAGATCTGCTGGACGTTAGGCAGGGAAACTTGGATGTCCTGTCATATATCTCCTCGTTCAAGACCCTGGCAGCTGGAGCAGGATGGCCTGAGACAGCGCAGTACGCCATTTTCCAGAGGGGTTTGAAGGAAGAGATCAAGGATGAATGGGCCAGATCTCCTTGCTCACCCACCTTTTCGGACTTATTAGCTGCCGCTCTTCACATAGAATATCGACCTCAAGAACGAAAGATAGAGCGTCGCAAACAAAGAGGTTCCGGGTCCTCATCGGACTCCTTTTTGCACTCTCTGCCTGGTCACTCCTCAGCGACAACTCCAGACGAACCAATGCCACCAGGGCCCCTTTATCTGCTGCAGAGAGAAGGCGAAGAAGAGAGAAGGGTCTGTGCGCATATTGTGGATCCGATCAACATCTTCTCAAGGACTGCACTGAACTACCAAGTAGGAGGTCGGGAAACAAACTCCCTCAGCACAAATAGGGACCAGTGTCTGAGGGTAACCAAGCTCTTTTCAACGTCCCTATGTTTGTTTATCCATCTCCTCCCCGATTTCCGAGAAGACTCCAGATTTATGGTACTTCCAGTGATCCTAGACTTAAAAGGGAAACAGGTGGAAACCTTAGCCCTGTTGGATTGTGGCACCGCAGGAAACTTTATCGACACTTTGTGGGCCGATAAGCAAGGGCTACGCCGGATTGCCCGCAAGGAGGGACAGAAGGTTGAAGGAGTAGACGGGTCCCCCTGTCTTCAGGTCCTTTGACACATACCACAGAAGATCATTCCATGAGAATCTATCAACACTCTGAAATCTTGAGGTTTGACATCATCAGGGCGGCACACTTCCCTATCATCCTGGGCATCACGTGGCTTTGCAAACACAACCCCTAGGTCAATTGGACTGAAAACCAGTTGAGCTTCCGTTCCTCGTTGTGCCACAAACTGTCTCCCTGTGGAGGGCAGGGAAGACCTCCAGCCGGTAAAGATGTTCACTAATCACCACATAGGTATCCATGCTCTTCCCAGCTTTTGCTCCTCCTTTACAGAAGTATTCCAGGAACGGTTGCATGCCAAACTGCCACCACCTCGGCCCGAGGACTGTTCTATGGATGTGGAACCCAATGCCCTGGTTCCGTTTGGAAGATTGTTTTTCCTCACGCAGACTGAGAAACTGCTGTTGCGTAGGTATTTGGATACCAACATAGAGAATGAACTCATCCAACCTTCGAAGTCCCCGGCGGGAGCTCCTTTATTCTTCATAAAGAAAAGAGACTCTAATGAGCTTAGACCCTGTATTGACTATTGGGGCGTAAACAAAGTCACCATACGAGATCGGTACCCGATGCCCCTCATTACCGACATTATAGAGACAGTCCAGGGGGCGAAGATATTCACCAAGCTCGATCTAAGAAATGCTTACCATCTGCTCAGAATAGCCAAAGGAGACGAGTGGAAAACTGCCTTCCGCACCCCATTCGGCTTATACGAGTATAAAGTGATGCCTTTTGGATTAGTGAATGCACCGGCTACATTTCAAAGATTCATGGACAGAATGTTTTCTGATCTTCTGTCTGTCTCGGTCATCATCTACCTTGATGATATATTGATTTTCTCCTCGAACATGAAGGAACACGTATTGCAAGTCACGCAGGTTTTGAAGTGTCTTCAGGAGAACAAACTATTGGTCAAAGCTGAAAAGTGTAAGTTTGCAGTTCCGTCTGTGCAATACCTTGGATATGTGCTATCCTAAGATGGAATTAGCATGGACCAGGACAAGGTACACGCCATACTCAAATGGCCGGCTCCCACTACTGTCAGAGAGGTTCAAAGATTCCTTGGGATTTCTAACTACTACAGAAGATTTATTCCCAATTTCTCTGAGGTGGTATATCCCACTGTTGAAGAAGGACGCCGTCCCATTCCAATGGTCAACTGCTGCGGAGGAGAGTTTCCATCTTCTCAAAGGTCTCTTCTGTTCTGCTCCGATCCTGCAACATCCTGATCAGACACAACCTTTCATATTGGAGACCGACGCCTCAGCTATTGCTATTGGAGCAGTGTTACTTCAGGCTGTCGATGGAGTGGAACATCCTGTTGCATATTTATCTAAGACTCTCACTCATAGCCAACTAAACTATTCAGTTATGGAGAAGGAGCTGTTGACTATGAAACTTGCCTGTGAGGAGTGGCGTCACCTTCTCATGGGGGCCCGACACCAGTTTCTTATCCGAACTCATCATAAGAACTTGAGGGTTCTACAGGAGATGGAATGCGCTAATTCCAGGCAGGCAAGGTGGGCCTACCTTTTCTCACAATATCATTTTCAGATCACCTACATCTCCAGAACGTCTAATCGGTTGGCAGATGCATTATCTTGCAAGGACTCAAGCAAGGAGAAGGCCTTAATCAACACCGAACCCATGTTTCACAAGGATCGGATTCTAACCCTGGCCGGTTCCTTCCTCCAAGAAGTGCGAGCAGCGGTTATGCAAGAACTACCTCGACTATCTCTATCCCCCAAGTCTCTTTACCAAATGAAGGATGGCTGGGTCTTGTATAAGAAACCCGTGTACATTCCAGAGGGTCCCTGGTGAGAAAAGATCTTAGGCTGGAGTCAAAACTCACGCATTGCAGGACATATAGGATGGAACAGCACCTTGGAACTTATTTCGAGAGTTTTCTTTTGGCCCACTCAAAGGGAAGAGACTCGGAAATATGTCAAGTCATGTCCCATCTGTGCCAGGGCTAAATACCAGGCTGGCAAACCTTTGGGTTTACTGAAGCAGGCAGACCTACCTACTCGTCCATGGGGAAACATTTCTACTGACTTCATTGTGGATCTCCCCCCATCTAAATCCTGTTCTTGCATAATGGTTACGGTGGACTCTTTTTCCAAGCTGGCACATTTCTCCCCTCTTCCAGGTCTCCCAACTGCATCTAGGATGGCAGAGGTTTTTGAGAGGGATATCTTTCGTCTGCATGGCCTACCGGATAAGATTATTTCCGATTGCGGTAGTCAGTATGTCTCTAAGTTCTGGTCAGCACTATGCCACAGATTGGGAATCAAACAAGCTCTTTCCTCTGGTTACCATCTGCAAACCAACAGACAGACCGAGAGGCTGAACGCTACACTGGAACTATACTTGAGGTGTTATGTTACTACTCATCAGGAGAATTGGGTCTCTTTGCTCCCTACGGTGGAGTTTTCCTACAACAACTCCAAACATTCTGCCACTGGTTACTCACCTTTCTTTGTACGCATGGAGTTCATCCAAGATCCATCCTGCCTTTGATGCCGAGTTTTACTAACTCTCCAGCAGTTGAAGACGTGTTGCAGAATATCACGGAGGCTCATTCCACCATCTTACGCAGCCTAGAAGCTAGCAGGAGACATACAAAGAAAGAGGCGAACAAACATCACAGGGATTGTCTGGGTTGGAAGGCGGGCAACAGGGTATGGCTGTCCACTAAGTTCTTGCACAAGTGGGTCGGTCCTTATAAACTGTCTCCTCATTTTCTGGGACCTTTTCCCATTATTTCTAAGGTTCATCCAGTGGCTTATCGTCTTCGACTCCCCCCCACTCTCCGTCGCATACACCCTGTCTTTCATTCCTCTCTTCTCAAAACATTCTTTCCTGATCCGCACCACAGATCAGTGCCCCGTCTTCCTTCCTTCCCCAAACAGGACATGAAGGAATAAGAGGTCTCTACAATTCGGGACTCCAGGTTTTATCGGGGCCGTTTGGAATACCTCATTTCCTGGAAGGGTTACCCTAAGTCGGAGGACTCTTGGGAACCAGCTTCTCAGGTGCATGCCCCTAGTTGCTTGCCAGATTCCATCTCTTGCACCCGGGGAAACCTGGTGTTCCACGCTCTAGGGCGGGGCATACTGTCATCCGCCGCCGCCGCGATTGGCGGATTCTTCCGCATTACAGGTGGCGGCACAGGGGCGGTGTGTTTTAGTCCTCTTTCTATGGTCATCGTTCTCGGCCATTTCCGTGGGCGGTGCCTGCTGGGAGTTTAAAACTTCCTTTTTCCCAGCAGAATGCGCGTTGCAACCCGTATCGGAATTATTCCTTCCGGGTTTATGCGCTCCCGAGGCTTGGCGCTCCTTGCTTTGCTGTGGCCTTTCCTCGCTCCGCTGTCCTCCGCTTCGCTGTTCTCGCGAAGTGCTTTTGCTAACACCTGCCTTTCTTCCTTTGGGCGCTCTCCTGTGTTTTCGTTAGGTCCGGTTCTTTTATTTTCTCCAGACCTGCCTTTCTCCATCTTACCTGTTTCTGTCTCCCTTCTCTTCCGCCTTTCTGGCTGGGCTCCACGGATCCCTTTCTGCCCTCTCTTCCTTTCCTTACCAGATTCGTCTCTCTCTTTCGGAGCTACTGGGCGGACTCACCCGTCACCGGCTTAACTTCCGGAAGTCTCACCTGCCAGCATTGTTTTCTTCATCGATCCTCTCAAAGGCGCTGCCCGATCTTCATGCCATTCTACTCGTTCGCTTCTGCTCAGCCTTCACCGACACCTACAGAGAGGAAAAAGAAGAGAACTCAAGTGTTACAAAGGGTTTTTTCTTCCCAATTGGGTTTTTCCCTTCCTCTGGCTTGATTCCGGAAAAGGGGCCACGGAACTGCTGTTTCCTAGCGGTAACTGTGGCTTCCTTCCGTGACAAGCACATTCATCCAAGAAGGGAGAAGGATTACCTGGCCAGGCGAAACCTACAGTCTACGGACAAAGATTCCGGCAACTCAGGTGAGGAGAGTGCAGAAGGAGGGAAGGACGAGGGAACGAAGGGAATTAAGGGAACCAAACAACCACAATTATTAGCATGTATATAGGTGGTAGCCAATGCAGGTGGCGGATTAACACTGTGGCCCTCATTACAACTCAGGCGGTAAGGGGTTTACGGCGCCGTAAACAGCGCCGACCCTTACCGCCTGAGTACGAGGTCCCTTAGCGCCATGGCGGATTTAACACCTGCTTTTAGCAGGTGTTAAACTCCATGGCGCTAAGGGACCATGGAGTTAATTACGCCACCATAATTTACAGTGGTGTAATTAACGCCTTCCCCACTCCCATTATGCCCTATGGGGCAAAAATGGGAATGGGGAAGGGTAAATGGGGATTGGGGACTTACCGCCCCGCCAAGGTCGGAATGGGGCGGTAAGTCTGCCAACCACCAGGGCGTAAACATAGTTTACGCCATGGTGGTAAAGTCACGGCCCAGGCGGTAACTTACCGCCTGGGTCGTAATGAGGCCCTGTATATCAAGTGTCAATGAGTGCTTCAGTACCACCAAAGGCCGGTAGATGGTGGCAAAACTCCAAACACTGTATCGCTGTATTTTCTAGACCTCATGCCCCCGTAGCATGAAATGCCATGCCACCAGCATTTGGCAAATGCCAGCCACTGCCACACCGCTGACCGCGCAGCTGAGATGGGCTGGCAGCAAACTGGATCCTGGAATGTCCCCACCCCCCGGCTGGCGAGAACCACTCTGCCCCGCTGCGGTGCCTGACTTAGTGTCATCATCCAGAGCGCCCAGGCATCCACGCAGCCGGGACCAGGCCTGGTAGCCGACCCTCAATGCCTGCTGCACTCTGAAAGCACAGCGTCACCCATGCGGCGATGGATCCACTGCCGCGGGGTGCCTCCTGTCTGTCGAAGAAAAATGTGGCATAACCTCGCTGAAGGAAGAGGCCGACAGGGGAGTAAGTCTTAATGTGGCACACCACAGTTTATTCAATCTCCATCAACCGTCAACCCTGGAACCCCAACCCACAGTCTCAAGAACATGCAGACGTCCTCTTGCACATGCTCACAGACCTGCAAGCTCTCGCACCACAGACCCACACATGCTCACACATCAATACCACAGATTTTCTATTGTTACCTCCGGTCCACTTTACACTGTCATACAGGTCCAGTTCCCTAGATAACTAACCCTATCTATTCCAATTCCAATCGGCCACAACTTTCAGGTAAATGATTTGCCTTAAGAAATATTTTCATTGTAGAAGTACTGACCAATCTTTTCCATGTGTTTCGAAAAGCAGACTTATTGAGCCTAGATTTACTGTTGCCACTGTTTGTTTTGTTGGGATGACTTTATTATTGCAAAGGCTTTATCATTGTTCACTGATAATGGTCACAGTAGAAACTTTTTTCTAAGATGTCTCATTTTACAGAATGTCAGCACTTACTGACTGCAGTGAACTGACTCAAATTCTTTAGACCCAGAATTGTTTACCTCCGTTTTTTACTTTTTAGAATTGTTTCTCATTGTCGTCGTTCACAGTTTATGTCGAACTTTTTGGGATGCTGCTGATAAAGCGACGGTTGTCGAACTTGCTCTTTCCTCTGATTATCCTTGACATTTCTACTGCCTCAGCGACAATGTGTACAATCGGGCATTCTGCATCTATGGTGCCATTCGTTGATCTAACTTTGCTGCTATATTGCTAGTCTTTGCCCCCACCTGCCTCCACGCCATGTTCAGAGCACAGAATAGTTTGTTCTCCACCTGCAGTATGGATCTCTCAAGTAGGTGGAATTGTCAACAGGTGTTCCCATGTCATGTGGTTCCTTTTTTCTGCATACCCGTGGCGTCAGGGATGTACTCAAATGTGAGGGTTGCTGTCTCGTCCAGTGATGTGCCCGCCTTGTCATTTCTGCCTTTTGTGTGCCGAGAAGTGAGAGTAAGATGTCAGAGACGCATGCATTTGCCATACTGACATCTATACATTCTGCTTGATCACTCTGTGCCCACACTATGAGGACTTCACTGTCTCAACCTCCTCCCACTGGCCTTTCAGCAGCAGAACCGAATAGCTGTGTAGTGGCACCCTGCCATGTGTGACATGTGCAGCCAGTCAGGGCTATTCACCGGCCAGCACTGTGAATACTGGTAGTCGTTGTCCAATGCCTGAGAGCAGCAGTAGCCCCGAAGGATTGGTGTTTAGCACATGTAACCCATGCCACAATACTATTTGGCATGTGGGTACATTATCCTTGAAGGGAGAACAGGGAAAAGATCTCATCTGGTGTGTCTTACCTAAGTTTCAGGTGTTTTCCGATAACGTGTGTATTCCGGCAGGCCTTCCATCGCCTTGTGTATAGGCGCGTTATAAATGCCATATCATAACATACGGTGGCAGTGTACTCTCAGCAAGTTCATCAATGAGTGTTGCCTGCGTCCTATGGCTGGGCCTCATCCTTTATGTAGGCACCTGGCAAGCCTTTCCTTCGCATTGAGGTGGACATTCTGCCAGCATATCTTTGTGTCTTCTATCTTTTGGAGATTGACCTCCACCACATTCACATGATCATGGCGTTTGACATCCTTTGTTACACTTGTGCCAAACACCTTGCCATGCTCCACTGTCCCCTACTCCACTAGGATGTTGGAAAACGCATCACGTGCTTCCTCTTCTGAACGAGTTCTTCCTGCCCTGACTGGGCTTGCACCGCTCCTGAGGTGGAGATCTGAGGCCCTGGTGTGTCAGCATTCAATGTGGTCCTCCGGTCTGGCCTTCTGGGACCCTCACGCACGCAGTGATGCATGAGGTCATCAAATGAGGACAGGTGAGATGCTGATGTTAGTAAACATTGGTGAATCATGCAGAACATTGCACTCTGAATGTTTGCAATCTGAAAGAGGTGGCATGCTAATGATGTAGTTGCAGTTCTTTCTAGCTTGTGCTTTTTACATGTCACTTTGAGAATCACGATTTGCAAATCAAGTAATGTTGGCCTGCGCGGTTCACAGTTAATACTTCTGATCCTAGGTTAGCGAAAATTAAATTATCCAATAAAGTACCAGGTCAGTCTGTTCAACTCTGACCAATCCAAGATTTCGGGTCACTTAACATACAAATGTATTTCTTATTTAAAGCAAGCATTTGATTACATTTGATGCAATATATTAAGGGCCTAATTGATTAACCTCAGGATGGCCTAATGTTTGAAGAGTGATACAGCGATTAGATTCAGCTATGTTAGCATGTGTGGGCTGGGGGGAGAAAGAGAGACGAATGGCCTGGTTTGGAGCGCCTAGAGGAGACCACAGGCCGCTCTGCTTATCGCCCTCATAGGCCTTACACTTTGCAGATGCTGGAGATACTAAGCACGTTCACTCCAGTGTAGGGGGACTGCGAGGGCAGCCTTCCTTACATGTATACACCGCTGTAAACAAATGATATCAGTCAAACGGGTCGAAGCCACTAGGGATTATCTTGCAAAGCAATCAACACTGGCGCACCAAGATGACTGCAGATTCATGGCTCGGGAAACCAACCTGTAGACCCGTGATCTGCCCTTTACAGTCGGAAACAGGCAGAATGCTAACGGGTAGAAGGTGCGCGAAGCTGCCGGCAATGTTTAGTACATCTGATCCCCTCCAGGGATAGCACCAGCTCCCCAAAGCAGTACTGCTGCATTTTAAAGCAGTTCGTGGGACTCCACTTCAAGACCGCCCAGCATTTATCGAGAAAGCGCCCCTCAGCAGGGTCGGACTGGGGCAGAGCATTGTCTCAGGCATCAATTAAAAAGGTTCTCACAGTTGCAAATGGCAATTCATTCCTTTTATGACAGACTGTTTGAGTAGTTCCCAAGGTGGAGTCTTTTTATTTAATGTGATGCAAATTGTGCATTTCAAAGACTATTTATTCAGTAACAATGGTCAAAAATACTAGCCGCGTGGTGAAGTAACTCATCAGACTGGCCCAGATTTGCTAAAAAAGTGGCGCAATTTGACCAAATAAACTGGCCCACACTTCGTGTTTTCGGTTCGGGCATTGCCCTGTTGCCCTGAAGGCCAGTCCAGGCCTGCCCCTCAGACAGGCAGCTGCACCTCTCTGGTGATGACCAGAGACACGTCTTCTGTTGCTGTTGGTACTGTTGCTCAGAGGCTATTTGCCTGCATTTTAGGTTGGGTAGCCCTTGTGGAAGACATCAGACCGATATGCACATGAATATTCTCCTCTGTAATGGCACACAATGCTAAATTGTGATTGAGGACCTCCTGAGTGGCTTACAACCAATGGAACAAGAGACTTTTTGGGCCTCATTACGAGTTTGGAGGCAGCCATGGTGCTATAAGCACCATGGCTGCCTCCAAAGTCGTGTCCGGGTTCTCTGAATGGGGACTTACCGGGTCATTCCAACCTTGGAGGACCCGGTAAGTCCCCATTCAAAATACCCTTCCCCATTCCCATTCGAGCCCCCATAGGGCTCAATGGGAATGGGGAGGGAGCTAATAACGGGCCCGCAAATAGCGGCCTTAGTGGGACCCGCTAAGGGACCTCGGAATGCGGCAGTAAGGGGTTAATGGCACCGGCATCCTTATCGGCGCCGTTAACCCCTTACCGCCGCACTCATAATGAGGCCCTTTATTTCTTTAAAATCTCAGTGGGGCTCTTCGCACATTGATGGTTATTTTCCCAGAAGAGGGTACAGAGATGACAAAAGTACAGCTTAGAGGAAACTTCTGTAGCAACTGTTACTAGTGGGTCCATAAACCACAGGTGGGGTGGGCGTACCTCAAGGCTTACTGAGAGGACTTCCAACACCTCCCACCATTAGGGTTCTGGGTCCTAAGATTTCTTTCAAGTACTTGCAATTACAGCACACCATTAAACTAATAGCTCTATTGACTGCTAATAAGAAGCAGCCATTGCACCACTGAATCTGCAGGGTAACCCTTACAACATTCTTCATCATGTCCCCCGCTCTTGAGCACTGTGACGCTGCAAGGATAGGGACGCCATTGGTGCTTGTGTGCACACCTGTCAGCCCAGCTTTTCTCCATCACCCACCTTCATTCTAGCTATGACCAATGTATGCCAGTGTCCACTGTAAACAATGTTTTTGCTGGCTGTGCCCAATATATGTGTTCCTACTTTAGGAGCCCACTTCCATGCTCACTGTGCCAAATGGCTGCCGCATTGACACTGTGAAACATTTTCATGATGGCTGCACCCAATATATGCCAGTATTGCCACTATAAAACCTTTTCATACTGGCTGTGCCTAATATGTTTATTATGTTATTGTGCTTTCAGAATTTGATGACATGGCAGGCTTCCAGGGCGGATGGCAGAGGGTGGAACGAGAATGGAGACCATTGGAAAGGAGGACGGAGGAAGCAGGGCTTGCATCAGTGTCCGCATACTTTATATACATATATTCAATAAATAATTATATAGAAACAATCCCCTCTTCCTGACATTTAATCTATCACGATGCTGCTATCAGATTCTAACATAGTACTCCTGCTAGTGCGCTCATCTTTGTGTGTACCACTTCGTTATGGCTTACCTGTACCTGATTCTATTCTTTATTTGTTTGCCACTTTAACTTATCTCTGTATAGCAAGTTGTGAACCTGTGTAACCTTTGCACCCTGTTACCTGATTTTATTCTACATTTGTTTTTCCATATGTAACTTATCTCTGTATACCAAGCTGTGAACTTCCTTTATAACCGCTGTGCCCTGATACCTTAGGGTCTGGTGCGCTATACAAATAAAGAAACAAACAAATAAAGAATCCAGTGCCAGTGTACTGATGTACAACGTGACACTACATAGTGGCGACGAGCCATAACTTACTTATCAAGTTTGTAACCTCAGAGGTGTCTCGGACCTGCTGCATTCATGGGCTTAAGGGAATTAAGCAGAGGTCACCTGCTGCCTAGGGTGAGAGCAGCGCAACTGTTTCCTGTGAGACTGCACAGCTATTTTCGGTTACCGATGGCGAATCGAAATCATTAGAGAAGAGGAACATGATGGACGTTCACGTGACATGCTGCCGTTTTGTATGGATAGGCACTCCACATTGGCTCTGCGTTGCGCATAGGGCCTCCTCCTCGTCCCAGTACTTTTAAAAAATGTCCCTCATTGACTATTCAAGTGGACAATGTTACTTATGATGCTGGATTGATCTAGTTTAAAGTTGGACAAAAATCAAGAAGCTAGCATTACCTTATTGTGAACGCTCATCACGGCTACCCCAAGGGGTGAAGGAGACATGGCCATGCACAGTGTGCTTCCAACAGCAATGTTTCTACCAGATGTTGGTGTATCTACTTTACCATGGAAAAGGTCGCTTAAGGCGTTCAAACCTTATGCTGATGTGTTGTGTGGCACCAATTAAAGTGTGGAGAGAAAAACATTTATTTTTCTACATTGTCTGGGAATGGCAGTCCACGAGAAATGTGAAGACCTGCTTGATTTGACGGCTGATGAAAGTGGGGACATGAATGAGTACAAAAAGTCTATAAAGAAGATGAGCAACCACTATAAATAAATTAAGTACTATCCTCGAATGATACAAATTTGGAAAGCACATACAGGAAGAGGGAGAACGTGTAGAGCAAAACATCACAGCTTTACGGAAGCTAGCCAGGACAAATAAATTCAGTCAATAACTAGAAGAAAGATTGAGGGATCAGTTTATAATAGAATGCAGAATAGTAAAGTCCACGAAAGCTATGGATGGAGGAAGATCCACATTTGGAGACTGTTCGATGAAAGGCCAAGGAGATTGAGCGCACAGAGAAGTGTGTAAATACTATAGAAGGCATGGTGAAAGAAATTATAGTTAAAGCTGCCCCAGATAATGCTCAACAGTTCAGTGAGGAATCACTTGCAGTGGTAAACAATCAGAGTGTGAGAAGAAAGTGGAACAGTGATAACAGAGAGCCCAGGTACAACGTTGAAAACAGGGACAATCGAGACAACAGAAGGGATTTTGTCATGGAAGTTCAACGAGGATGAGGCAGACAAAGGTTAAAAGGGCAAGCTACTTTGAGAACATGCTCCAGGTGTGATAGCCCCTTTCATTGGGCTAACAACCCAGTTTGCCCAAACATCTGCCACAGGATGAATATACTCGTCAAAGAAAGGAGCCTCTCTACTTCTGAGTTGAATGCACCTGAAATTGCTGAAAGTCAGGCTGTATCCAAACACAGTTGAGTCTGTTTTTGGGATGATACCTCAGAGAAGAACGTTCAGAGAAAACAATGTGAAGTATTCAAAGAGGAGATAGATCGTCTAAGAGGATTCCCACATCGCATAATGCTTAATCAAGATTGCAAACCAGTAGTCCAGAAACTTCACAGTATTCTGATGTCTATGTTGTCTATGAGATGAAGTGAGGCAGGAGTTGAAACAATTGGAGGAACAGAGACTCATAGAGAGTATTGATGCTTTGGAATGGGTGTCACCTCTAGTCGTTGGGAGGAAGAGCTCAGGAAAGATCAGAATTTGTGTTCACCTGAGAGAACTCAATAAATGTGTGATTCCAGAAAGGTATCCCCTATCCAACATTCAAGAATGGATTTCAACACTCGACCTTACATCTGTGTATCATCAAGTTAAATTGCATAAGGAAACTAGGCATTTTACTGCATTTATAATACCTAAAGGCCTGTTTCAATACCACAGGATGCCATTTGGTCTCCTATCTGTGGCTTCAGCATTCCAGAAAATGATGTACAGAATATGTAATGGAGAAGACGGTGTTGTTTTCTTCCAAGACGACATTGTGGTGTATGCAGAAAGCAAAAAGGAACGTGATAAAAGACTGGGAAGATTTCTCAAAAAGCTACATGATGTTGGAATGACTCTCAGTGAGGATAAGTCAAAGATCAACAGGAAGGACATTGACTATTTGGGGCATGTAATCTCCAAGGAAGGAAATTCACCCAAAAAGGATTTGATTGGAACAATACAACATATGATCATGCCAAATTGTGTAATGTTTGATGAAAGATTCAGAGAAAGCATATGTGGCCATAGAGAAGGAGGTTTTAGCTTTCAGATGGGCTGCCGACAAATTCAGGAGTTTTTTCTGGGGAACCAGATTTCAGTTGCACACTTACCATAAGCCATTGGCTGAAGTGTTTTCTAAGAAGGGTCTGGACAAAGTATCAGGAAGAATAAGAAGATGGGTGTCCAGATTACAATAATTTGACTTTACAGTGACATGCATTCCTGAGAATTATGCGGCAGATTGTTTGTCTCTAATGACAACAATTTTAGAGACCAAGGGTAATAGTGAAGATCAAGATGTGAATTGTGAAGAGCCAGAGCTATCAATTTCGAAGCAGGAATGGGGCAAAGAAGTGTTAGAAGATACTATTATGAGCATCATCATCAAGGATTTATGGAGGGAAGATTGAGTAAAGAGACTGTACAAAGATCAGGATTGGAAGCTTTCTGGAATGTAAGAAATGAACTGTGTCCAAAATGGTATTTTGATGAGAGGAGATAAACTGATACCACCAGAAGGAATCAGGGAGAAGTTGATACATCTTGGATATAAAAGTCATCAATGAATTGTGAAGACTAAATGTAGAATACAGAACAGCTTGTAGAGGATCAGTTATGCCTCTGCAGGAAATCCCACCCCCTACCTCCTGTATGTTGGAAGCTTGAGATAGTGCCATGCTTGACACCAGCAGTTGTGACCATACCACAATGAATATTCTGAGAAAACCTTATCAAATGTATTCCAAAAGAGATGACAATCTGATGGAGGAACTACCTGAAGGAATATGAAGAACGAGAGAAAGAGGAGCTGGTGACGACACGAGAGATGAACGTGATGCACTGTGGATACTGGCTGAAGAGGATGCATGCACCTTGTAGAAACTGATGATGAAGTTAAGAATCAAGCAAACTTTCATGTGGAAAAGAAGATTGCACGTGTGTGACTCACTGCAGAAAATGCAAGCTGTTCAATAACTGTATAGATGCCGCAATGCAAGTAGACTAAGTGATCTTAGAAGCTAGCTATACTTAGTGAATAGACTTTGGGTGGGGCTGCCATTGTATAGAAACTGAACATCGGTGTCACAAATATTAGTAAGCCCGGACCCATGAAGAGGAAAGGCTGAGCGCTGTGTCGCAGCAAGAATTAGCTGAGATCGTGGATACAAATGGCAATGCTGTTTGGCCTGGTGTCAAAGTTAAAGCATCAAAGGTGGGTTATCCATTCTTGAAGGCAGTGAATGTGAGAAGCTGAATCATCCCTTGTTAGGGAGCAAAGAAAGAACACCAAGCCTGCCAAGCTATATTCAATTTAAGACATTTAAATGCTGCAAAATGGTCCAAATCGTGGTCTCCTGTCACGTGAGCCAAGGATGGAGATAGAGTTGAGCTTGGAGTTCTAGAACAGCTAGAGTGCGTGCTTGCACTCCCTTATATTCTCACAGACAAGAATACTTTGCAAGGCCAAGTACAAAGACAATCTTCATGGCAGAGGGCATGGGTGATGAGAGATGTTGGTTTAATTGGGGGGGAGGTAAAGTCAAGTCGACCACCTGGCATCTGGGTCTGAGCTCATGTGCTACTAAGTGAACCGAATGTTCCAGACATGGCACGAGCATGCAACCAATTGTAGAGGGCCATGTAACTAAGGGCCTTATAGTTTGAGAGCCAATGATATTCCATGTACTTAATAGTTTTGAAGATGATATGTTTTAGAGGTAGCCATAAGTTGTTCACCTGACAGTAGATATCCTATCACAATCCCATTCCCTATATAAAGTATACTTAGATGTTCCCCTTGAGCCTATCAGAACTCTTCGTAGATTTTTTTTCATTTGCCACGTAGTATAACATCACCTATGACAATTTTCTAGTATATAAATGTGTTTTTATGTGAAATTTAATGAGAGCTTGAGCAAACATCTGTTGATGTCCATTGTAACTCCCTGTTTTAGACAATTGATAATAACACAGCAAACATTGGCATCTTCCTGAGATGGTTCGATTATTTGGTGTTGGAGTTATTCTGCATCCCCATCCATTGCATGCACGTTACACGAAGGGCTCTAAGCTCAAGCTGTTGGTGGCCAGCGTGTGACACTCAAATGTAAAGGATTGTTAGAATATATATCCTTTGCACTTATAGCGACAAAGTTTGTGTGTGTGAGAAATGTCCAATGGCTCTCATGGACATCTTAGGAAGACCATGGGAGAAACTGGCAATTGAAGTGATTGGACATACATGGAGTGGTGGCTGTCAGACATATTGTATTGTAGTTATAGAGCTGCTAACCAGATGGGCAGAGTTGTTGAGGACTCCACATGTTACGACTGGGAGAGTGATTGCATTTTGAGAAGAGTTGTGTGTCCGTGATGGTTATCTGGACGTGATTCTGATAGACAGTGATTCTCAATTCAAGTCAAGAGAAATGGGGGAGTACTTTAAGGAGAGGGCCATTGTAGACAAGACCAGTAATCAAAGAGGCCATTAGATGGGAAGAGGTCTAATGGGAAAAATTGGAAGGAAGCTGTGAAGAGGACAATGGCGGCTCATAGATTCACAGCACACAGCACACCTGGAGTGTCTCCTTTCGATCATAGCAGAGGGAGAAAGGCCAGAACTAAGTTGTTTCCGGGTTGGATAGGTGGTGTGACCAGAATTATTTATTTATTTAGAAATGTGGAACACCCTGATTAGTTAGAACAGGTGGGTTTTAAGTGCCCTGCAAAAAGGGAAAAACTCCTCAATGGTTTTCAAATAGAATGGGAGCAAATTCCATAGTGCAGGGGCCATTACTGAAAAGAACGGCCTCTCAATCAGGCATGCTGATACCTAGGTACGTTGAGAAGTAGCTGAGAGGATGTACGCAGTTGCCTAACTGAATGGTAACTTTCTATCTTTTTCTTCAAATAGGTTGGACCTATGGCATAGAGAGCCCGGTGCATGACACAGAGGATCTCAAACTTAATCCGAGCCACAACTGGAAGAAAGTGGAGCTGGTGCAGCAAAGCAGCAGAGGAGGTAAGACGAGGTGCACTAAGTGCCAGTCTAGCTCCTGCTTTCTGGATAGCCTGCAAACTTTGTATCTGATATTTGGGCTGCCCCAAATACATCCCTTTGCATTAGTCCAGCGATCCCATTATGGTTGACGTAACCAACATAGTTCGACTGCCTGCAGGTAACAGAGGCAGGATCTTCCCCAAACCCTTGAGTTTCCCAAACCCCGCATTACAGACAGCCAATATCTGTGCTTCCCGTGAGCCACTAGGTAAAAGCTTTACCCCAAGGCTTTTTACAGATGCACATACTGCTGGGCATGGGCCAAGTGAGTCCGGCCAAAATTGGGAATTCCAAACACCAAAACTTCTGTTTTGTCTCCGTTCAGCTGTAGCCAATTGGCGGATATCCACTTGCCTATGCTATGGAGGCAGTTTCAGAGTTTACTAAAGGGTTCAGTTGGTGGGGAGTCTAGCCGAAACACTAATTAAGTGTCATCGGCATAGGTGTAAAAAGGACTCTGTACGCCGCAATCAGGTCTGCCAATAGGCGCACATACAAGTTAAAAAGGAGGGGGACAAGGCTGATCCTTGGGGGACCCCACAAGACACTCTAGAGATCAGAGATTGACAAACCTGGAAAGAAATGGTATGGATTTGTTCTGCAAGAAAAGAACCAAACCATGCCAATAAAGACCCTGTGACACCTGCCTGCTCAAGACGAACCAACAGAATGCCATGACCCACAATATCAAATACTGCGCAGAGATCCATGGGAACTAATACTCCCACCTCTCCACATTCCTGGAGAAGAGCTAGGCCATCCAGGTGTGAAATCATGACAGATTCTGTGCCTATTGCTAGATGGAAGCCAGATGGAAATGGATGTTGGTAGTTGTGTTGGATGGTGTGAGAGAAAATATCAGCGAGAGACAGATAAAAAACAGGGTGATGCAAGATAATAAACATTTCGAGAAATGCTGTCCCCCACATGTGGGTGGCTGGGTTAGAATCAAATTGCCTGCTGTGTTGAGAGAAGATGGATGTCAGTGGTTTAGGCTGATTAAAGTGGTAGATCTTTTCAAACATGCTGTGAGAACAGAGAATAACATTTAGAGAGAGTGATGGTTTAGAGTACAAGGCATGGTGAACTCGAGTGCGCCAGAAAAAATGTGAGTGAGAACAAAGGAAATAGTAGTGGGTTTTCCTTGTCAAATGAAACAGACATGTCACTGTCTACATCAAGGTTTGGAAGGGGTTACCGAAGGCCGAGATACCTGGAAGACTATACTCAGTAGTGAAAGTCCGGAGAAGAGTTCCTTTAGAAGGAAAAGGGCATGTGTGGTATCGTGCCTTCAGAATGTGATCACATGGCAGGCTTCCACAGTAGATGACAGAGGATGGAATGAGAAGGGCGACCATTGGAAAGGAGGACGGAGGAAGCAGGGCTCACCTCAGCATCCCTGTACTTAATATAAATATATTCAATTCATAATTATATAGAGACAATCCAGTGTCTGTGTATTGATGTACAACATGACACTACATATCATCCAGTGTTACCGCTGCCAGAACCATTTTAATGCTGGCTTCACCCAATCAGTGCCATGATTGCTACATTAAGAGCACATTTGCAAACTTAGGCAAGAGATACTTTCTTGAATTTGTCAAGTTGAAGTGGGAGAATGGAAAAACAGGCTCCCGTCCTTCCCCTCTCGCGCCTGGCCTAAAGGATCAAGGCCCAGACACCCGCCACGAGAAGAGTTTGCCCATCTACCAGACAACCAAATACCCTGGTACAGAAACATACGGATGTGTCCATCTGCCTGCCCAGCAGCCCGCCCTGCCCATGCCGATACCTGCGGCACGGATCAACTAGACTAAAACCTACACGTCGTTAGAGATGCCATGACGACCTAGCCAACGGTCAGCACACCTGTGCTAATATACACACTGGACACTCCCGCACCAATCTACACGAAGAATATACCCAGTGCTATGACGTAGGCGACAGACATACTCACGGACGTGCATCTTTATTATTTTCCACATAGGCTCTCAAAATGCAGAAACGCAAGACGCATCATGAACTCATCTAAAGAGCTTGCTTACGCTTCTCCCAAACCCAGGTGCCATAATGAGAAATATAACGAAGACACGATACTGGTCATAAGACAATATGATACTATAACCTAAAGCGCCTGTGCACCAAACGGTTCCACCTATACACCAGGCCTAAGTAGGCCGCAAGCAAGAGCTCCCATGGACGTTAAAAGAACAAAAGTCAGGTTGCTGATCCTGCAGAATGTGCCTGGCGAAAGCAGACAGCCAAGGTCGTAATGTTGCAAACCCACATTCCAAAGGCAGACCATCAATGGCACGATGTTGCAACCTCGCACGCCGCGCACCAACGTTAAATTCGCACCTGCAAATTAAACCAGGCACACAGTGGAAAAACAATATTAATTGTGCAGAATTCTGCCTCAAACACGGTCCCACCTCACGTGACCAAGCCGAACCTGACAGGATGCCAAGCCCAGGAGAAAGAAGACGTCTGGATCCCTCATTACAAGACACAGGCAGATACACTTAAAAGGGTCAATGGACATCTGCGACAGTGGGAGTAGTCGGCTTTCCAGCTCATGAATAAGTCCTCACATTGTCTGCACGTACTCATAGTGAAACATTGTTGCAAATGACAGGTACACCAAGAGCTGGGAACAGCGATGGTCCCAGGCTGGGAAGCTCGTGGGCGAACCAATCAGAACATGGGGCTCTTATCACTGACGCCATTAACATTAACCAATCATCAGGAGTCTTCATGTAACAATTCTCATGTATCTAATTGTAAGGACAACCCAGATATATCACCTGACTAACCCTTGTCCACTAATATTGTTCTCTATACGTATGCTATACTAACCCTACCACTCGAGCAACCAATTAAGAGTGGCGATAGGTTTTTTGCTAACTTTCTAAGGTGACGCAAGTAGCGCGTCATACTAAGGTAAAAAGGGCCTGCGAGCCCACGATTGTGTGTGTGTCAGGACGGACGCGTACGATCCTTGACCCATCCCTGCCGTTTTTGTATAATAAACAGCAGAGTCACCTTGCTTCTTGTGTGTGTCTCATACTCTATCTCTTCTGGGATATACGGGAGGAGTTGTGGCCTCCTTGCCCGGAGGTCTGCGGACGGCCCGGCCGACCCCGGCAGAATTTCCCCCCCCGACAAGTTGGAGGCACTGCTGAGATCTGTTTAAGATCCGCCTTTTTTCATTTTTGCTTTTTCCAGGCACTCCAGTTGCGAGGAGGCCCGGCGGCGCGGCCCCCTCTGCCGTCGCCCCCTTCTGAGGACTACAGGACCATCGCGGAGCTGCGAGAAGACCGGACAGCGCAATCCGGATATTGGCCCTCGGGAGCCGGTTGAGAAGTATCCCACCCGCGGTTGGCGAGTGTCCAGACGTGGTCCAGACGAGGGGAGGTGACGAGCCGCTTGGAGGGGTGCACGCAGTCGAGCGGCCCCGCATCAAGAGAACTTGGTGAGCATGCCACGCACAACAAGCAATGTGAAATTGTGAGGGAGGGGGGAGGAATTAAATACGGGAGGCGGGAGGTGTTACACAGGTGCGCGGCGAAGGTTTGACAATTTAGTGTTGGAAATGGAATGAATGGTAGCCGAACAAGTGCGAGGGCAGTCGGCTACGTTACGCGAAGGGAGGGGGCGGAGCACGAAAACATCACGTGCGGCCGCTCGTAGACACTGATTGGCCTAGGTCGCGACTACGTGTAAGGGTGTGTGTGTGTGTGTGGTTTCCTACGATTTGGCATTTATTGATCAATGAGTAGATGAGGATCCCTATTGTTCGAGCAAGAAACTCGATAGGTAGATGACATTTCCCTGTAGGCGGTGGCTAGGTAGTTGCCCAATACGGAAGATAATTGGCTGGTTAAGCCCTCCTGTCGAGGGGCGTATCACACGCGAGGCGACGCAGCGTGCGCAGTCCGATTATATTATTGATTTGATTACCTTGTTCCAGGAGTGACAGGAAGACAGCTGTAAGGGTAACGGGGATAGATTGCAAGTGTATTTTGAACTTAAAAGAATATATGAAAAACTTACCAATAGCTCGAAGAGGTCGGTGACGTCACCAGTAGGGCTTTCATAGGATATCGCGAACACAAGGCATCTCCATTTTAAGAGTGATGGGGAAGAGAAGTGTGGTAAGGGAGTGGAAACGGAGATAAACGGTAACTGAGTTGATCGGGGAAAGGCGAAAACAGGGAACGTGGCTGCGCACGGAGAACGCCGGCCACGGCAAGTGTAGAAGGGGGTGGAGCATGTGAAATTAGGACGACTGTACAAGAACGTCATAAGGGGTACGCAGCCGCAGGGGGCTACGTGCGCCTCGGCCGCAGGGGGCCGTAAGGGTGTTGTATAAAGAAAGAAAGACAGGAGAAAATATACAAATGTAACATACTATATTTTTTATATAATTTTCCTTAGCGGACTATCGTAAGTCCCCAAACATACGGGGCCAGGTAACGATATAAGGTTGTATATTGAAAACTACTAGTGAGATAAACTGCTACCAGATAGGGGAAGGGTAGCAAGTGGAGCGCTACTATGTCATACGGGACAAGATCGGGAGGGTGGGGGAACACCCTCACTACCCCACTACAACACATATGCACAACACTGCCACCCCATAGGGAGAAACTGATTAAGTATAGCATAGAATGGACCCAGGGGACGGATAACAAAATGCTGACACCGTGGCCGCCTAATGGTAGCTTCGATCCATATGTCCAACATTCATTATTAAACCATCTGCACAATACATATAAAGGGAAGAAGTTGGCAAACCACGTGGAGGTGTTTAACTTATGGAGGATGTTCCAGGGGTCCCGACAAGGACCAAATGGAATGTTCACCATGGGGGAAATACCGGAAGATAAAGAGATTAAGGAGGAAGGAGAGGATGGGAAACAGGGGAGTGAGGACCAAAAGAACACGGGAAACAGAGGAGAGGGGGGAGAAAAGAATAATAAAACAGATGAAATAAAACAGGAACCGAGCAACGATATACCCCTAGCAAAGGGAGTGAAAGCAGAAGGAAGGGGGTTGTACCCTTTAAGAGAATTAGGAGAAATAGAAAGAGGACAGTTAAGGGCGGCTGAGGGATACTCGAACCCGGCATACAGCCCTCCACCATATGTAGCTCATAGGAAGGTGCCAGCAGGGGAGGGGTGGACCGGAGAAGACCAGACTGTGGAAATAGGAAATGATGAGTGGGTAGCTGCCCAGATATTATTAAAATTACGAGGTTCATTAACAGGAGAAGAGAAGGAGGTAGTAAAGAAAACAGACGAGGATAATGCCAGGGAGAGTCAAATAAGGGGGGAAGAGCTGTTAAGACAAAAGGAAGAGATTTTGGAGGAACGACTAGCAAAATTAAGGGATGAGCAGAATGAATTGATTAAGCAGCTCGAGAGGGAGTAGAGAGAGAGAGCGAGGGAAAGGAAAGAAGGTAAGAACGAATTGGAAAAAATAAGGGAACGAACTGAGGAGCAAAGGAGAGAAGCTGAAAGGGTAAAAGCAGCAGCAGAAAGAGTATCAAGAGTAGTGCTGCGAGAAAAGAAAAGGGAAGAAGAAGAAAAAGAAAAAGAAATGGCAATGTGGAAGAGGAGGCTGCTATCAGAAACAACTAAGAAATACGAAGAAGGGAGCGTGTTAGAGGGTATAGTAGAAAGGGAAAGGGAGAAATGGGAAAGGAAAAAAGAGGATGAAAGAATATTGGAAAAGATGAGAAGTGAAGTGATGGAGGAATTAAAAAGGAAAAGGGAGGAAAATAGTAGGGAGATGGAGGAGAGAAATGAAGGAGAAAGAGAAGATAGGAGAAGGGAGAGTAGAGCATGGGGGGATGTATGTAGAAATACAGAAGTGGCAACAACATCAACACAAAGGGGAGCGTTTGATGAAGGAGGAAAAGGAGAACTGGACCTAATAGACTTACAAACAGTAACGATTAAGGGGAAAAAGACCGAGTGGGGGGTACCGTTTACGAATAGCTTTTGTAGCGAGGAAGAAGAAGGAGTGGAAAAGGAAGGAAGAAACAGCGAGAGGGAAAGCTTAGATAAACTATACATCACCCGGACCAACACAGACTCACCATGGATCAGTAGGAGAAAGGAAGAGCTGGGTGAAAGTGAGGAGGGAGAGCAAGGAATAGCGGAAAGACAGGCACATGAGGCCACACCATCCCCACCACACCCTCCCCCATCGCACCCTACATGCTCAACCACCTCACGCTCGTTACGCAAAATAAAACTCGCGCCCTTCACAAACGAACTGACACCCTATGCATGTCGGTTTAGAGACCTCCCTAGTCGCAGGCAGGAAAGACGGATTCACATGCCCACATTAAATACAGGAAATGACGGAAGAAGGGGAAAAGATGGAGAGGAAAGAGTTACGAGCAGGGGAAATATGGACGAAGTTGAAGATGTAGAAGAAAGAGAAGAGGAGGAAGGGTGTGAGGACTCGATATTATGGAACACAAAGGATGAAACAAGACATAACTTAATGCCACTTTTGGAGAGAGGAGGGGTTAGACCACAGTATGTCCCTTGGAAGCATACCGATAAAGAAAATATAAAATGCAGGCTCCCATCATTAAGTGGAGGTGCGGGTAAATGGATATATGAAATGGAAAAACACACCGCAGGACAGAAACTGGCAGTAGGAGATGTAAAGGGCCTTTTAATATCAATATTAGGGGATAGAGCGGATGACATTTGGAGAGAGCGGGATTCCATGGGGTAACAATAACAAACACATCGCATGATTGGGCACCATTCGCAAACTGCAGACATGCACTATGGCAGGCACTGAGGGTACAGTACCCAGACACATCAGACATAGGAGCAATTACCTCCTGCAAGATGCGTGAGAACGAAGATCCTGTTGATTATATCCAGGAAATCCAAGAGAAGTGGCGCATGGAAACTAGAGAACAATGGGATAAAACACCAGCAATATTTTACCATATACTGGTACAAGGGCTCCCAGAAGGAGTTCAGAAACAACTAAAGAAAGTAGTGGGAATGGAAGCAAAACCATGGCCAGAAATACAGCTGACTATAGTGCATCATTGCAGGACATGGCAAGGAAAAATGAAACAAAAGGAAGAGGACAGGAAAACGGAAGAGGCTAAACTAGTACAGAAAAAGCTTACTAAATATCCAATGGAAGGGGCACTAATAACTACGCCTACAACAATGACCCAAAGCCCCACACAAATAGTAGCTGCACAAGATTCCTCCCAAATGCCACCTTCACCGGCTATGACACAACAAGCGCCGCCAATCCAACCATACACGACCAACATGGGGGGAGGACATACAATGGCAGGAGCAGGGTACTATAATTATAACAGGGGGAGAGGAGGAATTATGAGAGGGAGAGGATACGGATATAGCACCCAACAGCAGGTGGGATGACTTCGAAATTCCTACCCCACAGGGCAACCAGTATACCAGGACAACGCAGGGAGCTTTCCATGGCAGAGTAGGGAACCACTGGTGTGTTGGAGCTGTGGACTATTAGGGCACATGTCACGCACGTGTAGAGTTAAACCAGGAACACCATCATGGAGTGATCAGGGACAACCAAGGCCCTCACAGGAGCAGCAGGGCCTACCACAACAGCAGACGTTGCAACAGGGAAATGAACAACAACAACAATTAACACAACAACAGCCACAAATATATTCACTGCCACAACAACAGGTAGCGATGACACAACAACCCCAAGCACCACAAACACAACTGGGTAGAGTGACGGTTTTGGGACACAACCCTTATACCGGAAATGGCCAGTAGTTGTACCCTCAATAGGACAGCCCACAGACGGCCTTGGTGTGTCCCATCCTGTCAGTAACACCTAATAGTGCGGAGAACCACGCATAGAGGTAACGATAGGTGACAAAAAATTATCATTCCTTGTTGACACCGGGGCGACCCGGTCTTGCATAAGGGAAGGTAAATTCAAGATGTCAGGCGAAGCCATGAACACCCAAGGATTCTCTGGGGCTAGAGGGTTGGTTCCCTTTACTGATAACATTCCCTTATCTATTGGAGATTATGATCTGTCAGTTCCACTTCTATATTATAGTGCCTCACCAGTAAATATACTGGGGAGAGACATAATGAACAGGTTGAATATGACGATCTCCTTTACTGAGGACGGCATAATTTGCTCTACTCCAGGGATTAACATGCTCACAGCACGACAGATTATGCAAGCATACTGCGGACAGACAGCGATTAGGGCGGAGCCAGTAGACGGCGAACTATTTCAGTATGGAACAGATATGGCAATTGCATGGATGCCAGGGATAGAAGGGAAAATATGGAGGAGGCCAGCAGCCTATCTGTTCAGACCAGAAACACCTGTTAATGAACCAGAAGGAAAGGTGGTTCTAATGGACATTGAGAGCATTATTGCAACAGCTGATTACATTGCTGTACATGCCCAAGACAGAGAAGGAAGAGCATGGAGGGCTGTGATAGCATTAGCAGAAGGATGTAGGCTCACCCAGGTGTCAGATGAGGAGCTGTTCTCAGATGAAAAGGAGGAAGGTGAAATGGTGTTTATGATGAGTGTGGAAATATGGCTAAGAGTGGCTTACAAACAAGTAGCACAGAAAATTGCAATGGCACTTGAGGCACCCGCATGCACCCCAGTCCCCTTCTTTAAGGAGGATATGTCAAAGGTACCCAAATCATTGTGGACTACTGGCCCCTATGACGTGGGGTGCATAAAAAGTATAGGGGGAGTAAGAATAAAATTGAAAAAAGGTGCAATACTCCCCAGAGTAAAACAGTACCCACTATCAAAAGAGGCAGATGAGGGGATATATGAAACCATAACGGCCCTTATAAATAATGGTATATTGGTCCCCTGAGAATCACCATGTAACACGGCTGTGTACCCAGTGCGCAAGGCTAAAGGGGCTTCTTGGCGCTTCATACAGGATCTCAGGCCCTTGAACAACATAGTAGAAGCGGAATATCCCGTAGCAGCAAACCCGGCCACAATATTGTGTGGCATTCCAGCAGAAGCATCACGATTTACAGTGATCGACCTTAAAAATGCTTTTTTCTCAATACCACTACACCTAGATTCACAAGATCTGACGAGCTTCACTTACAGAAACACAATGTGGAAGCACACCAGATTGCCACAAGGGTATTGCGAATCACCCTCAATTTTCAATAGAGTAATACAGATGGATTTGGGTAACATTGAAGTGGAAAGCACAGTGTTGCAGTATGTGGATGACATAATAATTTGCAGTACAAACGAAGGAACATGCAGAGAGGACTCCTTAAAGATGTTGACAATATTGGCTGAAAAAGGTTACAAGGTAGACATGGAAAAGATACAGTACTGTCAAGAACAGGTACTTTACATTGGTCAACTTATATCCTAACATGGAAGAAAGATTGCACCACAAAGAGCACAGGCCATTTCAAACACTCCGATGCCACAAACTGTGAGGGAACTGCAGCAGTTCCTGGGGCTGTGCAACTACTGTAGAGCATGGGTATTTGATTACAGCTCGTACATAGGACTCCTGCTTGAGGCGTTAAGGGAAGCTAATAAAGGGGAGAAAAAGCTGGGGTGGACGATGGAAATGAAAGAGGCTTTTGATGAATTGAAAGATGCGATATCAACTGCTCCGGTACTGGCATCCCCAGACTATGAGCGACAATTTTTTATATTCTCACATTGCGATTCAGCAGTAATGAAAGCAGTGTTGGCTCAAAAAACAAGCATGGGCTACAAACCAGTAGCATTCTACAGCGGCCACTTAGATCCTGTGATGTTAGGCCACTTCCCTTGCGAACAAGGTCTCGCTGCAGCTGCTTTTGCGGTGGAAAAAGCATCAGCAATCACCATGGGGTGCCCAACTACACTATTTGTGGAACATGCACTATTTGCGATATTGAATAAACCTAAATCCACCCTAACCACGCAAAGAGCATCAGGTTATGAGATCATTTTATCCAGAGCTGAACTATCAATTGTTAGATGTAGCACGGTCAACCCTGCAAGGTTCCTAGCAGATGTAATTGAGGAGGGAGATTATGCCCATGACTGTACGCAAATAACTGAAATGTACTCATGTACTAGAAAGGTTGAAGAAAACGCACTAGAGGGAGGTGAACTTTTGTTCATTGATGGGTCATCAACTATCGATCAAAGGGATGGTGTAAGGAGAACTGGGGCTGCAGTGGTAAAAATGATGGAGGTACCGGTGTGTGTGGCAATGAAATGTGTACAATTACCACAGCATTACTCCGCCCAAGCCGCGGAATTAGTTGCACTGATCTTGGCGTTGAAGGAAAGCTTTGACAAACGGGTGACCATATACTCCGACAGCGCATATGTTACATCCACCGTCCACTCAGGGTTGTCGAAATGGAGAAGAAGAGGGTTTAGGAGAGCTGATGGCACTCCCGTGCAACATGCCCTCTTATTGGCTGAACTAATTGAAGTAATAAATGACCCCCAAGAATTAGCTTTAGTAAAATGCACCGCACACACCAATGGTGAGGACCACGTCTCGAAGGGGAATGCAGCAGCAGACGCACATGCAAAGTATGCTGCATACTTTGGTGAGATATGGAACCCCCCAGAGTCACAGAGAGGGAGAGGGAGGGGAATGGCTAAGGAGATGTTGATAAGAGAAGGGTACACCCATCTCCCAGCCACACAGATTATGGAGCTACAAGCGGCTGCACCAATGGCCGAAAAAGAAATATGGGTAAAAAGTGGATGTATAATGTCACCGACCGACGCACTGTGGCGCCAGGGTGGCACTGGAAAGGTTGTAATACCATTGGCACTTTTGAACACCGCCCTGAGCCAACTACATCATCCAGCCCACACAGGCAAGGAAGTAATTGCAGCACAAATTAGGGAAGACTGGTTCTGCCCCGAGTTAAATTCTCATGTGTCAAATTTTATCAGTAATTGTCTCACATGCCAACAGTTTACGGCCGGCCATACTCTAAAGGTGATAAGAGGTACTATACCCCGGCCAGAGGGACGTTTCCGGCATCTCCATATTGACTATGTTGATATGATCAACATATGTCAAGGAAATAGGTATATGATTGTAGTGGTATGCCCATTCTCTAGGTGGGTTGAGGCGGGGCCCTGTTCACACCCAGATGCATTTAGAGCAGCTAAATTCCTAGTGAGGGAGGTCTTCCCGAGGTGGGGAGTGTGCGAGGTGTTAAGGTCAGACAATGGCCCACATTTCGCAAACGAAATGTTCCAGCACATCACATCCTTGCTGAACATCAAGCATAAGTTTGCATGCGCATACCACCCACAGGCCAACGGTGTATGTGAACGCCTGAATGGCCTATTAAAGGAGGCAATTGCAAAGATACAGCAAACAACAAAGAAGAGTTGGTTATATTGCCTTCCATTAGCCCTATTCGAGCTAAGGAATAGACCAGGGTCCGACCACCACCTCACCCCTCACGAGGTGGTTACCGGACGTCAAATGCGCCTTCCCCTAACGCCAACGTCAAGAGCATTTACCGACCACGAAAGCACAGCGAGTGTTCTTGGTGATGAAATGTACCAATATGTGTCTTCTTTGATTACTAGTGTAGTGTTTGTGTCTCAACAGCTCGAGCGCACACGGGGCGGGTCTAACAGCAATCAACAAGAAGACGCGGATACAGAACTGGTAAAGGAAGGACTGTGTAAAATTGCTAAAGGTGACCACGTACTACTTCGCAATTTCAACAGGAAATGGAATAGTCCACGATTCACTGGCCCCCATCTGGTAGAGGAGGTATCAACGAGAGCAGTAAAGCTACAGGGCAAGCGTGCCTGGAACCATCTACACGACGTAAAGATCTACAAACCACAGACCCGCCCCAGCGCCACCGACAGGTCCATTGGGAGAGCAGCAACAACATCACCAACGGAGGAAGAAAGTTCTACCACAAACAACGGCCCAAGTGTTTCCATACCCTGTCACTCCCCAGAGACAATAACTGAAGAAGAAAGGGGTGATCCCCATACTGCCCACCCCATGGTCACACGCTCAAAGAGTAAAGATACTTCCGCCAGTTGAGCTCAACCCCCCTGCCCACCACCCACTGACCCTACCCCCATTACAGTAATACCTGAATTGAAGGACATTGTCTCGCACACGTACACATGTAAACACGTGAATGCTCTCTTTTCTTTTCTCTCGCACATGCAGGAACTGCGTATTATTGTACTGCTAAAGAAAATAGATAACTAACAAATTCACTGCCCAGGAGTAGATGGTACCCTCAGACGATAACTACCCAGAAGACTTGTCACACCAATTTGTATATGAAATAAAAAGGCCAACGTACCTGAAAAGGAAAAGGGTACGTGTCTATTACACAGCATTCCTCTTGGCCATAGAATACTCAATGCCCCACCTCCACCCATACTTGCCTGCCCTAAGAGATGGATCGCTTAGATTAGCGTGGGAACAGCTCTTCGCCTGGGCACTGGATGACTATTTGATAGGGAGAGCTAACTAACATTTAATAACCAGCATATTGAGAATTTTCAGGCGGGCAACTCTAACGTCGCAAGAATACGCTGCCAGACTGCAGCAAGGTAAGAGCAAAATGCCGGTGAAATTAGCATGTGTAATAAAAATAATAGGGATTCTCATGATCACTGGGTTCTTGGCTGCCTCTGTATGGCAGTACAGCTGTGCTATCAATATTATTGCTGTACCCAAACCTAATACACCCCCATCCCCAGCTGCAACAGGTGTTACGTCAGGTGATACTAGTAAAATTGCGCACAAACAAAATAGAGTTCAACGCAGCACATACTCAGATAATAAAGGTATTGACAATTATATACAAGATTCAGCACACGTCTCAAACAACATATGGTACCAACACATGACCCGCATTGGTAAGCAGACAACAGAGGACAGCTGCTACGTTTGCTCATTGATACCATACGCCATGAGCGCTTCTCGAACATTTGTTGCCACGGAAATAGATGAAAAGACAGCACGATGCATAATATACTTGGCACTGTTCCAAACAAAAGGAAGATTTCAAGGGACAGTGGTGCATATGGTGTGGAAAACACAAGACTCATACCCATACGAAAACAACTTCCTCAAGACTTATTTGAGTTACCACAAGAGCAGTTTACATGCTGAAGCATTCAGATACATAACAAGTGGTCCTGCAAAAGGGGAAACGAAGAAAGTAACACTGCAGTATTTACCATGCGATTGGTACGCCACTGAAGTTCCTGGTAAACCAGGATGCTGGGAGAGGCCACTGGTGACGATAACGGGGAAGGTGTACTTGGACAACAAATGGGAGATAGGAGTGATTGGCAGCAACATGGTAACAAAAGAAACTATTTCAACTATCGATGCACACAACCACAGATGTTGGACGACTTGGATCAAGTACGTGCCCATGCTCACGTGGATAGAGACGGATGAAGACCCAATAACAATACTGCCGCTGACTGCGCCAAAGGTATGCTACCAACATAAAGGAGAGGTGGACGTAGGATACAACACCAACTGTGCAAGCGTGATGGAGTTACCTGAGGGGGGAGCAGGAACAGCAGTAATAATGGACCATTACTGGGCCTGTGGAGAAAAGGCATACCACACACTGCCCCCTCTGTGGAATGGTGTATGCACGATGGTGCACGTCAATGTACCATCACTAGTGGTACCCCAGAAGCATGTGGATGTGGCGAACTTTCCCAAAATGGATGAAGGGGACAAGAGAAAGAAGAGATCTGCACCACTTCAGGAGGGGCCAGGAAACAGGACCAACGGCAATAATACTGTCCTAAATAGAAGGAAAAGACAAGGAGAACCTCTGACAGGAAATTACCTATGGGGAAGATCGGAAACAGCACTCACTTCAATTCCGCCAGAACACAGACTATTCAGCAGAGCAGCAATGTTCTTCTCGTCAATAATCCATCCAGGACTGCAGGCTTACGCAAACCCAAAATGGCTCCAGATAACTAGATGGGAACTAATGATGACCATCAATTCTACAGTAAATGTATTCAACGCAATAAAAGAGGAGCTGCGAGCTATAAGGATGGTAGCACTTCAGAACAGATATGTATTGGACCTCCTCACAGCCATGGAAGGAGGAGTGTGCGCAAAGATAGGACAATCATGCTGCACGTTCATTCCTGCCAACGATGCTGACAACGGTACACTGACAGAAGCAGTTTCACAATTGGCCCAGATGCATTCCAAAATGATGGATGAAAGTAAAGGTGTGAAAAAGGATGAGAGCTGGTTTTCGCTATTATGGTCATGGATGCCATCTGGGCTGTCAGATGGACTGAAAATTATAGTTGGTTGTACTATTTTGGCTGGAGCTACACTGATCATAATAAGATTTTGGAAGGCCCGGAAGGCACGCACCACTGACGAGTTGCTTGAAATGGTCGGTATGCACCCATTGATGCCAGCAGATGACGGCCAGCACACAGGAATAATAATACAAGAAAGAGAGAAATTGCGCAACCAGATCATCACCAACCACCTGGACCCACCATCGGTGAAGATCGAGAACCCAAGAAATCCCAGGAGTTACATAGGGAAATGGGTATACTGTACTCCTGGAGGAACATGTGAATATATGTATTGGTCATTGAAGATCATGTTAACCACTATGGACATTTAGGAGGAATAACTAAGATATGGAGAGTAAGAGGAGATAACGAAAAGGATATGTTTGTGGTCGACAAGTCGACCAGAGGGGGGACTGAAGTGGGAGAATGGAAAAACAGGCTCCCGTCCTTCCCCTCTCGCGCCTGGCCTAAAAGATCAAGGCCCAGACACCCGCCACGAGAAGAGTTTGCCCATCTACCAGACGACCAAATACCCTGGTACAGGAACATACGGATGTGTCCATCTGCCTGCCCAGCAGCCCGCCCTGCCCATGCCGATACCTGCGGCACGGATCAACTAGACTAAAACCTACACGTCGTTAGAGATGCCATGACGACCTAGCCAACGGTCAGCACACCTGTGCTAATATACACACTGGACACTCCCGCACCAATCTACACGAAGAATATACCCAGTGCTATGACGTAGGCGACAGACATACTCACGGACGTGCATCTTTATTATTTTCCACATAGGCTCTCAAAATGCAGAAACGCAAGACGCATCATGAACTCATCTAAAGAGCTTGCTTACGCTTCTCCCAAACCCAGGTGCCATAATGAGAAATATAACGAAGACACGATACTGGTCATAAGACAATATGATACTATAACCTAAAGCGCCTGTGCACCAAACGGTTTCACCTATACACCAGGCCTAAGTAGGCCGCAAGCAAGAGCTCCCATGGACGTTAAAAGAACAAAAGTCAGGTTGCTGATCCTGCAGAATGAGCCTGGCGAAAGCAGACAGCCAAGGTCGTAATGTTGCAAACCCACATTCCAAAGGCAGACCATCAAGGGCACGATGTTGCAACCTCGCACGCCGCGCACCAACGTTAAAGTCGCACCTGCAAATTAAACCAGGCACACAGTGGAAAAACAATATTAATTGTGCAGAATTCTGCCTCAAACACGGTCCCACCTCACGTGACCAAGCCGAACCTGACAGGATGCCAAACCCAGGAGAAAGAAGACATCTGGATCCCTCGTTACAAGACACAGGCAGAGACACTTAAAAGGGTCAATGGACATCTGCGACAGTGGGAGTAGTCGGCTTTCCAGCTCATGAATAAGTCCTCACATTGTCTGCACGTACTCATAGTGAAACATTGTTGCAAATGACAGGTACACCGAGAGCTGGGAACAGCGATGGTCCCAGGCTGGGAAGCTCGCGGGCGCACCAATCAGAACATGGGGCTCTTATCACTGACGCCATTAACATTAACCAATCATCAGGAGTCTTCATGTAACAATTCTCATGTATCTAATTGTAAGGACAACCCAGATATATCACCTGACTAACCCTTGTCCACTAATATTGTTCTCTATACGTATGCTATACTAACCCTACCACTCGAGCAACCAATTAAGAGTGGCGATAGGTTTTTTGCTAACTTTCTAAGGTGACGCAAGTAGCGCGTCATACTAAGGTAAAAAGGGCCTGCGAGCCCACGATTGTGTGTGTGTCAGGACGGACGCGTACGATCCTTGACCCATCACTGCCGTTTTTGTACAATAAACAGCAGAGTCACCTTGCTTCTTGTGTGTGTCTCATACTCTATCTCTTCTGGGATATACGGGAGGAGTTGGGGCCTCCCTGCCCGGAGGTCTGCGGACTGCCCGGCCGACCCGGCAGAATTTTCCCCCCGACAAAGTGGTGTGAGAAGAGGGTGCTGCCAAGTTGATCTTCAACACCAAACATCTATACCCCCACGTCAAACTAGTTTTAGAGTAGCAACAATTATGGTTATGCAACAAATATGTTACAAGTGGACCTACATTTCTGGAGGCAAAATCTGAAATTGCAATCAATTAGATTACACTGTGTTGTCTTCCCTGGGGTGTGTCTGTGTGCATAAAGAGCCGAGTGCTGTGGGCCTTCAACATGCTGCTCACAGGTGGTCACTAGCAGAAACCCCCCATGGAGGAATGGTGTCCTGATGGCAATGGCACATCAAGCTGAAGGATGGTCTGGAGGGTGCCTAGAATAATTTAAAACCTTTCAGTTAACAACGTTTATGTTTACCAACAAGTCAATGTATGAACATTTGCATTCCTGCTGTTCTGAATATAAATGACTGTACTGTCTCTGTAAGAACACACTTCCATGCTAGCCATGTCCAATATATGGGAGTTTTGCTAGTTAATACATGTTCATGACACTTATTCAGATCAGTATATGCCAGCATTACCCATAAGGACATGTGCATTCTGCATCTGCCCACTGTATACGAACACTGTCCTGTGAAAATATGTTGATGCTGCCTGTGTCACTATAAACCCATTCATGCTGCCAGTGCAGTCCACCATTTATGTGTCACACTGTGAAGAATTCGACCATCCGCACTGGGAGTGTGCTCGCCTGTGCTTTTTGATTTTTTGATAAATGACAATAAATGATGGGAGATCAACCTCAGATAAATGTGTGAGGCCATTCTGCACACATTTTATCTGCTTCCCGCACGAAACGCATAGTCACATGTACTCGCGAAAGACACAGCCTACAGGCGCCATCTTTCCCTGTCATATTCAGCTGCAATATGACAGCCACAGGTACATAAAAGCATCTCAGGAAGGGGGAAGGCACACCTTCCTCCAGCCATGGGCAGCCTACTTTAAATATCAAAGGCCCACGTGAATCTGTTTCCCTGTTGTGTTCATTCGGCTAGTGGCAGTGCATACATACAAGATCTTGGGGCTTGGTTGCCGAGCAAGACAACAGGAAAGCGGAACTAACAGCCCTTTGGTATGCAATGTCTCAACTTGAAGGTAGTTTCCACCTCTCTGTATGAAAGGCAGTGAATGGCCTGTCTGGGTCCATCAGTTACTGCAGGTGTCCCTGCAGAGTGGACCCCTTTCAGAGGGACAAAGGGTGTGATTTGGGGGAGACAGGATGTCTGCTTCCAGCACAAACTTCAAAGGAGCCCTGCGCTTTTATCAAGAGTCACAGAGGGCTCTCTTAGCCAGAGAGAGACTTTGATCTACAACAGACAGGCAGATGGATGGGACTTAGGTATATGTTGTCACCTCTTATCTGTCCTGTTGCAGAGCACTCTGGTCCTGACCTCATACATAACAGAAGATAGTTGGTGGGGAACCAGGATTGGTTCATTAAGGTGAGCTTAGCCATCACCAATCACTGCAGCCCATTTGGCTTTAAGAAAGGACTAGACCCCTCACTTGATAGAGCATTCCGACGACTTCGAAAGGAGTAAGAAGAAGGACTCATTTGGACCTGTGCTGAAGATACAGCCTACCTTACATCTTCCGTCAGTGAACGAAGGCCAGGAGTTCCAAGAGGGAAGCAGGATCCCTCACCTAAACATCTCCCAGGGAACAGAGGGAGATGCCAGACTCAGAGGACCCATCCAGCAGCTCCAGAACATGTACCCAGTCAGCACACAGCGTGCCCTGCTAGGTGCTGCCAGCAAGCTTCCTAGGTGGGATGTTCCAGAGAGTATCTGAACTATTGACAAGGCCATTGCCTGCAAACACTCTCCTGAGCTTTGGGTCGTCTGCCTTGAAAGGACGACAAGAGTCCTGGAAAGAAGCTAGGAGGAGTGCCAATCGAGCATCAACCAGCGTCCATCTTTTAAGGACATTTTCGATATAGTCGAGTCCTCGAACCGCATCCAGCTGCACCGCTGACTGTTGTTACACAGCAGTCACCAGAGCCGTCTGCGACACCTCGACCAGCATTCTAGATCTGCCAACCAGCACAGACACACCGATTTTTGGCCCTGGGAAGCCACCCCGGCGTGCCTGCAACCGTCCATCCAGCCTTGCTTGCCGAACTGCCTGCCACCTGATTCCTTCAGCTGTCTCCCACCACTAACTATATCTCAAGGGCTGCAATGTGCCCTGGAACTGCCTCAACGTTGTTGAGCACCAAGAACTTCTTCAGCACTAATTACATTGTGGTTCTGCCCCCCAGGTCCTTTTCCGAAGGCCCCTAGAGACAGTTACGAACCTTTGTCCCCTTGGTGCTGGAAGCGAATAAGCTTCAACAGTAAGACTGATTACTTTACCAACTACCCCCCTGTCAGTATCCAGAGGGCATCCATTTCCTTCGTGAAACTGTCTGTCTTCTGTGTTCCTTTACAGGATCGGTTGTATTTTGTAGTGTGCTAGAACGGTCTGTTGTAGTAATAATAAAGTGGATATTTTCATACAACCTTGACTGGACAGTCAATGTGATCATTGGATAATAATTGTATTTTCGCTGTGTTGCAACTAATCAACGATCCACAACCTTGCAGATATAAGCCTGCTGTTCCATCCACGTTACCAAAATTGGACAAGGAGGTTTTAAAATTCACTTGTATTCCAATCTGTTCAGATCACTACTGGTGTACTAGAGGTGTGGGGTTGATTCATGGTTTTGAAACCGTTATTCATCCCTGGACCACTGGAGCCCCGGAAGTTGATTGGTCACACACACACACTCTCACTCAGCCGCTCAATCACTCAGAAACGCTCACAAACACAAACAAGCAAGCACACATTCACGGACACGTGCACACTCGTTCAAATTCTCCTACACAAACATAAACACACACTGCATTAACAAAGCACACGCACAGAAATATATCCTATTATTTCAACATGTCTTTCCATACACTGTAGGTGTCACCGCTACCTCAGGCCCGGAGCTACTCTTGGTGGCAAGAAGGCAGGGAGCAAAGTCAGCATTTGTGGGGTCCAGGGTCTTTGAAAAACGAATAAACGGAGTTTAATTTCCAAGCAATTTCCAAGCAATGCAAGCAGTGGTGAGTATGTTCACCTACACAATACGTCTCAGCTCTAGCTTCAGTCAGGCAGCCCTGCAATGTATCCAATGCACCCTGCCCTCAATGGCACCATCAGACCCAGTGGACATCAAGAGCATGGTCAACACAAAGTTTCAGAGTATAAGCAAGTTAAACGCATAGAACTTGGCTTGCATATAGCCTGCAAAACACGTGGGGTGTGGGCCTTCTTTCCAGAGGTCTACACCCCCTCGCATATTGTAACTACAAAGTAAGTCATTGGCCTGAGCGCGCACATTGCTTGTTTGCATTCCGTTCAGGAGGTCTGGCTAAGCGGATGGCACTGCTGGGAGGTGGTGTGCATTAGGATACGGTGGAGACCTTGGTTTGCCATCTGTCCCTTTACCCCACAAGCTCGGCCATTGTGGCCAAGGGGTAAATAATGCCACAGAAGCTCTGGACTCCTAAATATAGTTACTGCCATATTCATGATTCCAATAAATAAGCAATTTGGGTTAACTGATGGAATAATTTTCAAGATACATATAAATCAGAGCACACAGGTATAGCTATGGAGTGATCCATAGGATATTATTACCATTCTCGTTTTATTTTAATGTTAGTTCTAAACGTTGTTCCATCCCTTCATTAGTTTTATCTATATTCAGGGAGGTTGGCCAGGAGATTGGCCCCTCTCTGAAGTGGTGCTGATGAATCGAGATGACCGAGATGTTCCACTAGACCATAACATTATCATGTAGATCTTGCCAGACAATGGCCAAAATACACACCCCCTAACTGTGATGTCAGCAGATACTTTTTCAAAGAATCACCGCATTCCGTAATTATCACTACCGCATCCAGTCATCCTTAACATTTGCCAAAGTGCTAGAAATCCACCTAATTGGCGGTGCCAGTGCCAGTTTGCTTAAATACTGCAGCCGGCGTTCATGTAAATCCGCATTCATTAATATAACATTTTAAACACAATTTTCACCCTCATTTTGAGTATGGAAATGGACAGTGGACCGTAGAAGTTCATACTGAAATAGCGCATGCAGTTTACACCCCCACAGGCCATAATGTGGCAAGCAGTAGAAAGAGGTGGTATCTTCAAAAATGACCTCTTTTGACATTACCACCACACTCATGATGTGAGCCTAAATGTTTTTGTATATTATCTATATTAAGTCAGCTGTGCTTGAACACAGTTATATGTTACTGATTGCCTTATTAATATGTGTGTTTGGGCATCATTTTATGTCCTTGACACAAACAAGTCTTATTATATTTTGATTAAAAACAAAATATTTGCAAACATCTTTAGTTTAATGAATAATCTGCTTTTATAGCCTGTTCTGGGGTGGAGTGGGTTATCCGATAGGGAACGTTGTAGCATCCTTGGTTCATGTTGGCATTTGCATTCCGTTGTATTGTTAACGTAAGCATCATTCACCAGAAGCAAGGATTTCAGAATGTCTCTCTGATGACGTCTTACCAGGTATTGAGACCGATTGTGACATCATTCACCCACTTTAATCACCCCTTTAATGACAGAACACAGAATGATTGATTTTGAGAAAATCACATTTATGTCTAAAAAGCTGCAGAGAAGACGCACTTTTTACAGATGCCTAAATTCCGGAAATACGCAGGTCACCTTACTCAAAGGTGACTTGTGCATTTCCGGAGGCTGTGCGACAGTGCAAATGAAGCAATGGCCGTAGAAATGAGTATCGGCAGTGTGCTTCCAATCCTAGTGGAGGACCAGCTCCCATGCAGCAGGGTGCTGACGTCACACCTCACAGTCATGATGGGGCTTGTGGGATGTTTTTACCCATGCATCCAAGCCCTACAATAAAACTGTGCAGTACTGGCATGTAAAACATCATGATGGCCAGAACTCCCCAGAGAGTGCACGGGGAAAACATTAAGAATAGGCTGCCACCCATTTTTTCCTATGTTGTGAGCACAGGAGGGCACTGCCTAAAACCACCAGTGGGCTACACACACAGTAGCCTGAAACCATTGGGAATGGCAATGCTGATTGCCAAAAAAGCAATTCAGAACTGTGGGGAATTCATTTTCTTAATCCCAAAAATGGTTGCATTACCAGTACTCACCACTATCAGAAAGCTGGTGTTTTAAAACCACCAGACTTTTGTGTAAAACTGAACAAATGAAACAAAACCAGACCAAGGAAAGACTTGCTAAGAGGTGGATACAATTTAAAACTATATTCTGAAATGACTTGAAGGAAGTAATTATTTAATGTATATGTAAAAATTGTCAGTTTGATTTGAATGTAGAAAACTGGGAACAAAAAGTGACATTTAGCTGAAACCTGGCTTAATGAAACTGGATTCTGCCTGACAACTACCCCCGACAGGAGTTGAAACCTGCTCAGCCACTCCCCTTGCCAAAAGGAGTTGTCACCTCTCTGATTAGATTAGGGGTGGAGCAGCTGGGGACTACAGGGAGTTGAACAAAGGCCTGTCCTGGACTCAGGCAAATGTTATATTGGGGGGCCGTAAAGTGGCTTCCTCTTAGGGGAAACTGGGAGGGGCAGTGCCTCTGCTAGCAGCTGAGCTTGGGGCAAGTGGATAAACCAGTTATTCCACCCTGTGATGTGGGAAGCCACACCCCTTTTTGACCAGGGCATAATTCTAAAAAGATAGATAACTCATAGTGCAGACTTGTCAGAATTATATAAGTAATATCATTATTTTTGTGATTTTTCTGTGATCATTTTGAGAGGCGTTAGGACCCTGTGGTGTATTCTGGGGGGTTGCTAGTGGAAAATAGGGTCTCACTCCAAATGTCTGCATGTTAAAAAATCTGACACTTTATCATCTGTAACCCATATCCCTGGTGCACATTTGTGTAAAAACTGGAAAGGTTTAGAGGTCGTTATCTGGATGAAAAGGGGAGAATTCTGTCATCAGTGGACACAACATCGTACAAAGACAGGGATCGGATGGTTTGGTGCTACAGAAAATATGTTAACTGGACCTACAATATTAGAAAAATGGTACATAGATAAATATGTATTTGGGTCAGAAATAGATTTGTGTGCAATCTGACAAGGGGAGGTTCCTCTGACCATAAAACCTACAGCATCACTCTGACTCACATTTCCTTCCCCCAATTAATGGAGAGAGGAGGAATTGGCCAATGATAAGTGAGAGGGGCAGGTTTAGTTATGACCAGGCACACACCCATTTTCAAAACACATAAAAAGAGACTGCTGGGACAGGTAGAAACATTCAATTCCATTTGCTGCGGAGCATGCTGACCGACGACTTCACATCCAGAGATCCAACACTTAGACTTCCAAGCTAAACAGAGACTACAGAACTTTGAACCAAGAAGGCCCACTGCAAGCAAAAGTATTTGTCAGCAGGCCTCAAAATCATTTGCAGACTATTCACAGCCAGGCTGAGCTGTTGATTCTGGTCTGAAACCCTGCGCCAGAAAGATCCAGAAGCAGTGCTGTACCCAGAGAAAGCAGAGACACCCAGAGACCAGACCAGAGATCCAGAGTGACCCAGACCGCTGTAAGCAGAACCAGATCACTGTGAAGTGCCGAGCCCTAAACCGGAGTCCAGTCCGAAACCTGACCAGATCCGTGGTGAGGCCTGTTTCAAATTTATATTGTGAGTACCTAGAAGAACTGTGCAGAACCAATCTCTTAGTTAAAATAATCTAATCCAAACTATTTTAACCTAAGTAGAACTGCCTCCTAGAAATCGTGTCATCTGTCATTTTTAAAGCTGCACAACCATCACCTGTCAATTCTGCAGCTGCAAGCTGTCACCTGTCATTTTGAGTTTTACTTTAAATCCGAAAAACAACCTTTATTTAATCGTCCGTATCTCTGGAACCGTTTGGGCTAGGAGCGAAATTTAACTTTCATCTGAAAGCTTAGAATCTAAGCTTTCCAACAAACCTAAAACTTCCAACTCCTTATACTTTCTCTGCAATCACGATTCACGCACTCGTGAAATTTACCGCGATTTGCGATTTTGGCTCAATTTCTTCACTTGTCAAAATAGCAGCTCCATTCTTTCTTTTGTTAAAATACGTTTGCAACTTGGTAATAACTCATAGAGCATTGCTAAAGTGAGCCTGAACTAATAGCAACACGCCTCTCCCACTCACCCTGAATCTCTAGAGGGAATTAAAATCAGTTGGCACATTTTCCCATCCATTGCCATCACCTTTAAAAAGCATTTTGGGCCTGTGTTTCAAACTCCTACCTGTTTCCTCTAAGCTTGCTGGGGGGGAACTGAATTTCGCATTGTAGTTGATTGCATTCCTGAAAACTGTGTGCTCCCCTTTCCATCTCCTTCCATTTCTTACATTGCATAGGGGAGGGGGGTGAATTGCCAGAGAAAAAGTGATTATCTTATCTTTTGCTAAAATCATATCAAGTATTTTTGTACTGCATTTAATTCCTCATTGCTTTTCCCTTGAAATCATAAAAGTATTTTTGCTACTTTATCCATCCTATACTAACTCCTCATTGATTGTAAAGAAGTGTGCTAGTGCCACATTACCCATTGTTGATCAACATCATATGTCTAAGTGTACTATCAGATATTAATTTATTATAAAGTGTGATATATATATATTGTTTAAATTCTTAAATAAACCTTTTAAACTTGCAAAACAGAACTACTTCTTGGCTCAGTGGGGTCAGGGGGATTCTAAGAGAGGGGTGTTATATAGGGGTAGTCATCCAGAACTCATGAACTGGACATAAAGATATATCAATAAGGGTTTCCATTCAGTATCCCAGACTAGGCATTGACTAAGCTGTAGTGTTGAATTGAATCCTCTTACAGTATGTCTGTAAACAGCCTGTCGCCATAAAATGTTTACAAAAGAAGGAAGCGTTTCTATTTCTAATGTGGGTTTATAAATGGCAGTGGGACACCAGCAGTTCAAAGCGTTGCTGTCCCACTAAAAAAATACCTGAAAGTGTTGCAATGGCCCTCTCATCCCCATTCCCATTCGAGCCCTATGGGGGCTCGAATGGGAATGAGGATGGACCGGGTCCCTCGGATGGGGAATTACCCGGTCCGCCAAGGTTGCGATGGCCCGGTAATTCCTCATTCGAGGAACCCGGGCCCGGAGTGCGTTATGGAGGCAACCATGCTGCTAAAAGCGGCATGGTTACCTCCAACCTTCTAATGAGGCCCATGAATGCACTTTAAAAAAAATGGCAATGTTAAGAGTTTTGCATAGCTCACAGCTTTCATTGGTGACGTCAGTGCAGAAAAAGGACAATTTGGCGACCCCCGACCCGCCGTGCTCCTGGTCAATTGGTGGGGGTGGAGGCACCAAATGACCAGGTGGGAGGAGTGCCATTTTAAAATGAAATGCACTAGCGGGAGCAGGTGCATCAAACACTGATGGGGTGCTTTCAGAGCATGGTGGTACTTATCTCAATAGGGTGCCAGCACCCTATTGTTGTTAAATGCGCCCGCTCTTTCGGGCGCATTTAATTTCAAAATGACACTTCTCCAAACATGCCAGCTCGGGGGAGTCTTTAGCCGGCTCTGGGTGACGTCACATTGCTGCTTCCTTGCTCGAAAAGCACCATGCTGCACAGGCCAGGTACCTGACAGATCGCAGAAGGATGTCGGGCCTCATTACGAGGTAGGAGGTAGCCATGGCGCTATTAGCGCCCTGGCTACCCCCTTACCGGATTCCGGGTCCGTGTTCCGGGAATGGGGACTTACCATGTCATTCCGACCTTTGCGGGACCGGTAAGTCCCCATTCCGGGAACCATTCCCCATTCCATTTGAGCCCCCATAGGGCTCAATGGGAATGGGGAAGGCGGCAATAACAGTACCATAAATTCCGGTACCGTTATTGACCCCGGTGTCCCTTTGCGGGTCTGTCCTTAACGCCTGCTAAAAGCACCGGTGTCATTACCGGTGCCCGGTATCCCTTTGCGCCCTACTTGTAATGAGGCCTGTCGTGTCTGGATGCATGGATCTTTGGATGTGCACTATCTCTATCTGGTAACTAACGGGGAGAGTCCTGGTGCATTGTTACGCTTCCTTTTAAAAAAGTGTGATTTGCTCAGAAGGAACCACCAGTGTTTGCAATGGGGTCCCCTTCGCTGAAAATGTGGATATTTACACCATGCATTGTGCAAAAATGTTTATTGTTTCCCGCAATTAACGATTTCAGAAGGCATTTGCCATAGATTTCTGTGGAATCCACCTGTGTTTAGTAGTCACCAAGAGCAGGAAGCTTCATCAGTTTAATGCCAGCATGAAAGTGCCATGCTGGCATGTAACCATGTGGTATTTGCAGGAGGAGTGTTGGGGGCAGGTGGAAATAAAGTCTGATTCCATGCCCCATCTTTGACTGCAAAATCCTAAATCATGCCCTGTAACAGGAGAGGTGCGCACACCCCCACTTCATTCCTTCAACGTGCTATTCTCTGCTGAGCTTGGTTGCTTGTGTATCTTCCACACCACAATAGGGGCTTATGACCCTAGAGGCTACCCCATTCGCTACACTAGGGGGCCCCTATTGGCTAATGGCTCCCCCCTTTGCTTCTCGGTTCGTAAACAGGCAGCCTCGTGACCTTAAGGACGCGCCTGTAATGGCTGTGCTATCTCTCAACTAGGTACACTGCACATTCACTAATACCCTTGTGAGTCTTAACAATGTCCCAGCTGTCCCATCAACCTGGGTTAGTCTCTACTGCAGGACCGGGATTCGAGTGTTGCCCCTGCGCTATCCTCCCAGCCCTAGTTAGTGAAACACGCGCCTGACAATCATCTTGTGCAGTAGTTGCTCCTGTCGGTGCCTTACATTAGAACAATGCGGGTACGTGAAGGAATGGTAAAGGGTTCTCTGATTTCTAAATGAGAGTGGGGAAATGCGAAGCTATGCACTCAATAGAACGACATGGAAAAAACAGCATGTGGTCTTCACAGACTTCACTGTCTAGCCCTTAGTGAGGCTGGCGCTAGCAAGCAGAGCGTGCAATAAACTAACATTTGTGCCGCCCTCTGACACCAAGTTTGGCCCTGACACGTGCAGTGTATTTATGTGGCGTAAAGGACATGCCAGCCATTAATTATCGGCAGGTTTCCTAAAAGTGCATTCCTGAGTCATTTGCTGCGGCCTGGAGTTGCTGTGTTGGGCCTTGCCTAAACATTAATTACATACACACCTCGCATCTTGACCGCATCCCCTTTGTTTTGGGCCAACATTGTGGCCTATCGCCCTAATTCTACGTGCCTTTCTTGCTCTGCTATTAATGATCCCCCCGCCCCCCTGCTCGCTTTCACATGATGGCACATAGCCTTGCTGTAAAGTGTGTAACAGTGTAACATTCCGATGGGATGTGCTGCTGTTTGAGGCCTGCGCGTCACAGGTCTGTTCACTAACGTCTCCTTCCTGGATTCTCATGATACTCTGCCCCGTATGCAGGGGCGCCGAGTAGAGGGGGCTCCGGGCCCGAGCACCCCCCCTCCCCCCCCCCGGCCGGAGAGAAGTGATGCAGCATTGATGGCCCTTTCCATTGATACTGCATGACTTCTCTCCAGCCAGGTATAATTGCGAAAATGTGCGATTAAGCCCTCCACTCTAGGACTCATTGGTGTATGGTCCTAGAGGGGAGGGCTTAGGCGCAGCGGTATTCAAACTGTGGGGCGCGCCCCTCTGGTGGGCCGCAGCCTCATACACACGAGTTTGGAAAAAAAAAAAAAAGGATAAATGACCAAAGGGTCTGGCTGTTGCTTCATTAACAAGCAGCAGCCCGATTCACTGTCCCCGCTACACATATTTGATGATGGTCATCACGGCAAAAGAAGGTGTGTGCTTTTTTTTGTCTTCATGAATAGGCTCCTAATGGAGCCTGAGGCCCCACAAAGGCCCGGCCTCTGTCGCACTATAGGTGGTGGCAGCAGGGTCGGATTGGTCCCTGGCCGGACCGAAATAGTCCCTGGGGAGTAAGGGCCCGTTTCAGGCCATGCTTGGGCCGGTTTGAAAAAACAAATTGTGAAAAATTCATTTTTTTCAAATGTATTTTTTCATTTTTTATTCTTCAAAAACCTTTCATCCTTCTTGGGTCGATATAAGTACCAACACAGGTTGGGTGATATTGTATGCATATTTGTTTTATAAAAAAGAGCTTAAGGGTAAGTGCTATATAATACCATATTATCATGTGGCCTTGGACGTCTGCTTGTAGTCACAGTATTTTGACAATATGGATCTATACACACAGATATTATTGATACATATGGTGATCCATTCTTGTGTGAAATGTATATCACCTTAGTGAAATCATAACCATATTTTTCGTAGTGTAGTTTACTTAGGATCAATGCTATTTGATGCCACTTCCTATTTTGTCAAGGGGTTAAAGGTTGTGTTTCATCGCTTCCTGGGATGTCACTTTGGTGTGGGGTCAAATGACATCACTTCCGGTGATATCATCAGAGGTCAAGTGTCGTGAGGCGAGGGGTGGGGCACTTTTTTGAGGCGAGGGGGGCATTTTTTTTTGGGTGACCGGGCCTATTTCTTGTCCCAGTCCGACTCTGGGGGGCAGCAGTAGTGTGGAACTGCCCAAGTGTCACAGAAGTGCTAGAACATATTTGGGCACAGGCACCTACTGTTTTACAAATTAAGCACTTGGTATACACATGCAGTTGCAATTAAATGTTCATTAAAAAAGTATGCACTCAAGAGTATGCTATCACAGAGAAACGGGGACCCCAAAGCCAGTTCAACTACCCACTCCCAGGTGTGCTACTGAACAGGTAGATGTAAGTCGAGAGCCAACCAACCTCTTTCTCCTATCTGTGCTACTGTACCATACAAATAAGGGGGAATCGCTCTCCTGCAGCCTCTCTGTCAGTCATCGATTCTTGATGATTTACTGTTGCAGTCACAAAAAAAGTTTTTTTAGGGGTTCATTTTGTTTACAAAAGTAGCGCATTGCTAAAACCCCCTGGCTACCAGTTCATTGTCCTTGGAGCGTCCCAGGCTCCCTAGCCCCTGAGAGCCACCAACCTTGGGTGCTGTTTTATAACAAATGAAAGACGCAGACAGAACAATAACTGTATGAGTCAACTGAGAGATGAATGCACTCATGCTCCATTCAGAGAGAGGCTTTGAAAATGTAGCTCTGACAAATCAGAGAATCAGGGGGGCAAAGAAGCACTGCACATCTCTGCTCCCTCTTCATGGGTTAACTGTTGCCACCTGAAAGGTTGCCAGCAGCTAACCTGCCATCCTGTCCCAACTCCATGCCTCGTGAGCTATTCCCTGGTCAACCAAACCCTGTGAACTCATAGGACGCATAAGACCCACAGAAGTCTTTTTACCGCCCGTCCTGAACGTTTCTTGCACTAGTGCTATTAACACATGCAGCTCCAAGATATAATATTAACAACCAGTGTTTGTGGGTAAAGGGCCAGCATAAAGTCTCTATTTCAGAGCCAGAGTCAAATGGTAAGGTGCTTGTGGCAGTATGGAGTTCCAGGCCTCTGCTTGGACGCCGGGTTCTGCAACCTTTAGCTCTGCAGATGTGTTGGACTACAATGCTCATCAGCCCCAGCCAGCATAGTTAATGGTGATGGATCATAGGAGTCGTAGTCCAAAACATCTGGAGAGCCACATGTTTAAGACCCCTGGCTTTAAGGAACAGGAACTAAAATAATCCATGAAAGTAACAGGAGTATGACATTCCTAGATCTACATGGGTAGAATAAAAGTAGACTAGAAGAACAGCCAGGGGGCATCAAGTTTATGTAGGATGGAATGGTGGGGGTCTGAGTCACCTGAGGAGACAGGGGTATTTTACAGGTCTGAAACCTGGTAATCCACTTTACAATAAAAGACAACATGGAGAGAGGTGATGTCTCTGTGTGGCCTGTAAATCTGCCGAGATACCACCAAACTGTACTGCCATTACTGCCACTTGGTCTGGTGGTATTTCTGCCAGATTACAAGTGGTGGTAGGCAGTGTTAGTCCCCATTAATTGGAGTCCATAGGACTTCATGGTGGATTTCAGCGGTATTACTGCTGGTAGTAATTTTGCTGGTGGTAATATCCCAAACTGTTCTATTTTGAGCAGTATGGTGGAGGAAATATCCCAAGCTTCTAGCTGGAGGATTTTCCTCCACCTTTGCCCTCAAACTCATAGATGGGTGGTGCAATACTGTGGCTCTATACAGTATTACCAGTAGTGCCAGTCAGAACTCATTTACCTCAGCAATGTATTCAGTTCTCTGTTTTTTGTCCTGACGCTTAAAATGTGCGATTTGCATTACAAGCTGTGTGCCGCAGACTGCTTCCACTCTAAGCGGGGGAGAAGTTAGGACTGTGGGGATTGAGATGGCAGGACTTTTCAACCTTTTGACACAAAGGGCCTTCACTTGGGGGGGCATCACCTCCCACGGGTAATGGTACAGTATAATTACCTCATTGCTTTCTATCACTGGTTCCTCTACATCAGCCTCTTGCTGACATAGAAGGGTTTATAGCTGTTCAGTGGGCATTCAGTGGTTAAGATCTATGCTGGCCTGCCATCTTGTGATAAACGGCAGCTATTAACCTTAAATTTGTCGCCATTGCAAGTCTCACTTCTCCCGCAGCAACAGCAGAGCCCACTTGCCGGTGCCTGACAATCCCAAAATTCTCTGTAATTTTATGCAAAGCTGCATTTTATTTTTATAAGGTTATTTTTCTCACTGAATGCTGATCAAGTGTTTTAAGTCTGCACTTTATTAACTGGGTGCTTGTAATTGCAGCACAAGCACTCTTTACAATCTAAACTAGAGGTGTGTTTACAATGTTGATTGTTCCAAAATACATCTCCAATTGTGCTGCTTTGGGTCAGGTGGCCCCCTTTAAGCTGTACACAATGATGCATTGTCTGGTTGACATATTATGTGATTTCTGTATTTTATAAAGGAAACTAAGACCACTAGAACTCATCACCCCAGAAACTCCCAATCCCACCTTGGGGGGCATTCCTGTGGACATGGGAACACAGAGGAAAGAATGAATAAAAAAGTATTTGCCTTCAAGAGGAAGCTAGACCTTTGCAAAAGAACAGTTGGAGCTGGGCAAGCCATCTAGCAACATTAAGGTCCAGCTTTGATGAATACTTCCCTGAAGTAAATGCTGGCATTAATGACTGGGTGATGCAGACTTTTCTGGCAGAGGAGGTGGTTCATCATCCATTTGATGCCCAGGAAGAGCTGATTGAGGTTCAGTCGGACACTACTCTGCAATCTGAATTTAGGAACATTGCTGTGGGTGAATTTTGACTGAAGGTAATCCTGGAGTATCCTACATTGGCATGGTCTGCTATACAGTCGTTCTTACCCTTTGGGTCTTACTACTTGTGCGAAATAGGCTTTTCAGCATTGGCTTTTTTACTGACTCCTTCATTTTTTGAATAAGGGGTGTTTCAAATGAATGTTGAAAACGCGGAAAGTGGGAGTTTTTAAAACATGGAGACAACCATGGCTACAACATTTTAGACGCGAGTGCTTCCGTTAGTCCCAAACATCACCTGGGTGCAGGGTGAGCCTGGGTAACCGCTTTTTAACATTGTACACTACTTAACCAGAATTTCTGGTAAACTACAATGTTAAAAGCAGTTAACCCTCTTCCCCCAAGTCTGAAACCACACTTGATTGTATTATACTTCAGCCTGGATTGCATTATACTTCAGCCAGTATTGCATTATACTTCAGCAGCACATCTGATGTGTCCACTGAAAGGTTTAAGATTAAGCTACATCCCTAACTCTATCTGGTTACCCAGAGGTAACATCTTAGCAAATTTCACTTGTGGCTGGCCAATCTACAGCAGCACTATTGTAAGTTTGAATTGTTGATGTTTTACTGAACTATGGCACCACACACGTCTTGCTTGGAAGTTTTTAATTGGGAAACGTCTTTACTTCTCGTTTCCCTTGAATTGGGAACTTTTTTTTGGTGGTGGTGATGGTACTCCACCTTGCAGCTGTACCTTCTGTTTAGCAAGCATTTCATTCTCCCATCCTAGTTGTGTTGCTGGACGATTATAGAGCGGTGGAGTAGGGGCAGTGATGTCTTACTGGAATGCAACTCGAAGGCTTAAATCTCCTTCTTTCTTGACTTTAGTATATGCAGTGCATGCTAGCCAATGTTTCCACTGTTCTGCGCGCACCAACACACGCCCTCCCGCGCGCCGTTGCTCCAAGTTGGAGATTACATGTAAATTTGCGGTCATATAACTGCCAGTGATGCCACTTCCTGTATTTGGGCCCCCCCCCGGGAAATTCATAAATCGGCTCCCCTGCCCGTATGTATTAACTTACTTAACCCAATCCTAACCTCAGCGCATTTCCTGCTTCCAGTCTCTTTCCCATTCATATTCCGTATAAACAAGCCTCACTCTAACAGCGCTCCCTGCCCTGCGATGTACAAAACATGTGCTTCTGCCAGTCCGAAAAATGAAGGTATAACGAAATGATTGATTACTTTTATTTTAAAAATGTACTTTATAGTGCAGTTGGTTAATTAAAACCATATACAGATTTCATACAAACAATTGAATTCATTGCGGATTCTATACATGTATTATCATATTACATACCATTAATTAAAATCATCAGTATAATATTGTTAAAAAAACAGTAAAATAAAAAATAAACCACATATATTCATCCTAATTGTGGGATTAAAAACAGTTGATAGTGTTCAGATAAAATAGGCAGGGCGAACTTAAAGGCCCCAAAGTTCCGTTGCACATGAATGGCAGGATTTTAAACACTGAAAAAAAACAGCCTCGCCCTTGGTTTTGTTTTTCAAGTAAAATGAAAGAGCTATGTGGAAAGGGGCCTACCTGTCATTACCAATGGATAAGAAGCATTTTAATTTTCACAAGAAGGAGGAATCAAAGCTCCTTGACACATGGAAAACAGGATTTTTAAACATTGAAATCAAAAATGGCCTGCACATGTGTGTGCAAATAAAAACGTTTTTTGAAAAAGTAAAGGTGAAAAAATATCACTGCTCACAGAAAAATGTCAAGAAAACAAAACTTGGTGTGTGGGTTGACAAAGAGCAATGTATATTATGTTTCACCCGCTAAACTTCAGTGACATTTGAAGAGCCCATTTTTGTTTCAGAAAAAAATGTCAGCCCAAGACAGATCCTTTTGCTGGCTGTGGGCAAAACTTCACAAGGACATCTCCCACTTCAGGCCTGGATGTCACATCTCCCATCTAATGACCAACCATAATAAAAAAAATGTCCAGCTAAAGTCGCTAAAATTCAGTGTTCTCCAGGCCTGCTGGCTCTGAAAGCAGGGATTTCAAGAAAAGTCATCCTTGGCTGGAGCACAACTAATATGTGTGAAAATGGGGGCACCCACTTCAAAGAGCAAGCTTTCAACACAAGGGAGACGGATGAAAGTACAGGCTGACCCAGTCAAAACAAATGGCCAGAAGCAGAAACAGGACCATTGTCCCACATGAAAATTCACAATTTAGTTAAAAGGACTATTATCGTTTAGGCCTTTTTCTCAGCCATCATAAGGCAGATGGATTTCATCTATGTACCATTTATTATGTAATTTCCAGGCGATTTTGGGGATATAAAATTCATCTAACTGTGACTCTGGGTACTTAAAGGGCCAGTTAAACGAAGTTTCTGGCTGATCTGAACGTGTTCCAAAAGTGAGAGTTGGTGAGCGGTTTTGGAAATTGAAATTAGGGATATGCTTAATAACTTACATATTCATGACTGCTGTGCTTTTTATGGAAATGGCAGAAATGTGCCACATGGCCTTGCTACATCATACGGATTTGGTGGTCGGCTTATCTAATTCCCCATGATTGGAAAATATGTTTAGTCTGGCAGTTGCTAGTACAATTATGAAGTGGTGATACCTAACTAGTTTTTGCCAAAAAGTTGAAAGGAGAACAAAGGATGAAGACAAATGTTTGGATGGAGGTAGAAGGTTAACTGTTCAATCCTAGTAGCAGGGATTATTGCAAGGTACTTCCCCAAGATTGGAAAATTGGTGATGTCGTCGCTGCTATATAAGGGGGAGTGCACTAGGACAGAAGGACAGAACAAAGGAGACACCCAGGGACAGACAGAGAAAAGATGCAGACCATAGGGAAGGCTGAAACTTACCATCTGACAGCTGTAAGGAGACACCAGTAGAGATTGCTGAGAGTACATCTGGGTGGCGCTGTCTATCACTAGGAAGGCCTCAAAGCTGACTGTGTCCTATGGTGAAGAGCGGGAGGCCATCTTTGAGAGTGGAGTGACCGGACCCCTGCCCTATCTTTCCAGAGTGTCCTGAGATGAAGGAGGCTTTCCTGAACCTTAAACAGAGGCTTGCTATGTAAGTATAACTTAGCCCTGGGAAACCAAAAGATGACAAAAGGTCTGCTTGCCATAAATTCCTTCCCTTTATTGTGGGAAGGGGGGCACCATTGTATGTAGATCCTTAGCCTATGTAACCACAAATATTAATTTAATTAATTCCCCATTTGACAGGACACTATGGGGTGAATTTTTTAAAAATTCGAAATTAACAAAGCTCACTTCCCATTGTGCACTGAAAACTATAGCCTAAAATTTAAATGGGTAATCCTTGTTGTCCAGCTGACCCCAAGTTCTTTAAAGAAGAGGGGTGTCTTTTTTTTTTAAACAGTCCAACCTTTTTTATCCAATTTTCCCAACACAGGCCTTTGTAAGGGGTTCTGAAATCTAGAATTCCTTAAAGCATTCCACTTTTTCTGTCTGACTTCCCAACATAGACCGGAGCAAGTAGGGAGGGGGCGTCTGAAAAACAAAGTGATAAATCGCCCTGTTTTTATTTTCATCGAAAATCAAAATTAGAATTGCCATATGTATTTTTATCAGTCTTGAAATCCTACTGCTACCTTTTGAAGCCTGCAGGAAAATCAAAATCGCACAATACATAAGTACCTTTGTTATTGATCAGTGTAATTATTTAGTGAATTGACATTTGCAGAAAGGGAAGAATGACGATTGTGTTCTTTTTAATTTCACTTTTGTGATGTATTTATGTGGAGAGAAGTTGATTGTGTTATGCCACAGATAAAGTGGTGTCAACATTTTCCATGCTAATTTCTATGACTTTTAATTTAAATAAATACCAATATATTTCCCTACACCGGCCTGGTTCTTGGCTCATTGTTAGCTCAGGGAAGAGGGATCCAAGGGGCATGATATGTATCTGAGATAGGACTAAAAAAAAAAGAATCAGTTAAACAGTTCATTGCATAACCACATGAGTGGTGAGGGCAGGAACTCCCCCCATTGAGGGTGGCTTCTCAATAAACCATTAAAAATACAATTCATCCTTTATCTAATTTCTTGCATCATAAGATTTATCTTTTTCCAAATGTGGTATGCGGTTCCCACGTACAACAGTGTTTCTGCTGTGAGGATGCCGGACCAGAATTCGTCTGTGGTTTCTATAATCACTTACCAGGTCCCTATGGACCTTAATATAACATTCCTGCAAGCAGTTAAAATTTGTTAAGAGGTGTCTAGTCGTTTCCACCTCTTGCTTGCACAATCGGCACACTCTTTCTTTATACGGGACAGAAGTCCAAGCCCCCACATACTTGTAGCATGGCAATATATTAAAACAGAGAAATATAATTAATCTTGGGAATTCCTGATTGCAGACCTTTGTTAAGTAGTTTCTGGGTTTTGCTATCTTGAATCCCCGCATATTATATTGTGCATACCCCTTCTTTATGCTTAAAATTGCTAGATTATTAGCTATGTCTTACTCCATAGCATTTTTTCTGAGATGTTTATGTGTATTAATTGCATTCAATTCATCCCCAGGCATAGGCCGGCCAATATCATAGCAGCAGGATGTAACTGTCTGTTGTAGATTTTTCATTAACTCATTTTGGTTTTTATTATTATCCATATTCCTGGCTGTGACACTCAATAGGCTTTCCAGATTCCGCTGTATCAGCTTTAATTTAATATAGAGTTTACTGCAGCGTATCTTCCACAGCGTAGTCAGGGATGCTAAGCCTAGTTTGCATTTTATGGCTTCTTCTGGTACAGCCCTTGGTAATTTTAGGACCAATCGCCATAATTTCCCCTCCATTTTGTCAAACCATGTCATATATTTGGCCTCCAGTGTTTCTTAATCATACAGTATGCCAGGCACAATGCTCCTTTTGTAAATCTGAAGCAAGCCCTCAATGGAGTATCCCCCTTTTCTTGCCATATATCTCATAATAACATTCCACTTTTTCATCATCTTATCTTTTAATATATTTCCATAGAATGTTTTAGGGCATTTTTTTGTTATTGGGATACCTAAGTACTAGTACATTTCAACTACCTCCAATACCTCCTTATCAATCTTCCAACATTTATATCTTTGCTTTTAATTCTTAAGCCCCCGTGACCCAATTATCATAATCTTGTTTTTTTCATTAATGCACAAATTGTTCTTTGCAAATGTGTGCAACACATTGAGCATTCTCTGCAACCTGATAGGTGTTTTATACATAATAACAGTGTCATCTGCATATGTCATCAATCTTATTTTTATGTTACCAACTTTTGGGGGATATCCATGTACAGATTTAAGAGCTTCCTTCAAATCAGCAACATATAGGTTGTATAATACTGGTGGTGCTACACAACCCTGTTTCAAATCCATGTAAGTGATCACAGGGGGAAGAGTGATAGCGCCCTTGTCCAAGCAATTTGTTACCGTAGTATCAGTGTACATAGCTTTTAGGAAGTGTATAGGGCACAATCCCCAATTCAACATTTTACTCCAGAGGCTATCCCTATCAACACAATCAAAAGCTCTGGAATAATCAATAACGCATACATACAGATTATTCCCTTTGTTACCTATCGTATCAGAGATAATGTTGTTCAGTCTGATCATATTATGCATAGTGCTGAGACCTTGCCTAAAACCAGTTTGCTGAGAAGAAAGTGCGTTCTTTTTGCTGATCCACATGTTGTTGAGTTTTAGCAAAAAAGTGCAAAAAATCTTGCAGCTTGTATCTGCCATATCCAACAAGCGGTAATTACCCGGATTAGTTCTCACTCCCTTTTCAAAGATAGGTACTAATATAGCTTTTCTCCAGCTCTCCAGAATCTTTTGATAACTACATCAGCTAACCCATCTGGTCCAGGGCCTCTGGACATGTTCATTTTATAAATTATCTTCGGGATATCTGCATAGCCAAAGGGAGGTTCTAGTTGTTTATTCTGCAGCATTATATTCAATCACGGCTCATTATGCTTCACATAATAAAGTTGGCTAACATACTCTACCCAGTCCTTCACAGGTATCTGATGTATGTCCTTATTGTCATCCTCAATTAGATGTTGTCTATACAAATACCAACATTTCTTTGAGTCATTGGTCTTACGTAGCTTAAATATTCTTCTCCAATTTGCATTTTTGATATCGTAGTTATAGGCCTTCAGCCAATTCTTATATTTCATACGCAGGGTAGCTTGCATTTTACTTTTCTGGTTACAGTCCATAGCTGTGTCATATTTTATTCTCCTTATTCCCTCATTAATTCTTTTTTTCTCATTATGGACATCTCTATCCTACATATTGGTATGTTTCTTCCCTGTTTGTTGTGTGACACTAACTCTATTAGTAGTCCTTAATATCTTGCCAAGCATATCACCCAAACCCTTCTTTCCTGGTCAAGCCATCTCCTCGCCGTCAATGGGGAGAAAGATAAACATATAAACAAATTTCATTAAGTTTCTGTCGGCCCATTGTATCCTATTCCCACCCGCCGTGAGTATGCATATTCAATTTTTCACTTATGTTATGGGTCTTTTTATTACCTGCCTTATTTAATTTACATTTAAGCACTGTGTGATCACTGTGAGGGGTCAGAATATGTTTGAATTGTTTCGACTGCACACGTATGCCCTCACTTAAAAACATATATTCCACTCGATAACCAACTTTTCCATTAGTCCACGTGGATTTTTGTTCCCCGGTACTATCTATGTTTAAGTAAGTGAGTCCCCAATTCTGGAATAGTTCTAGCCATTTGATTCCATTAGTTATTTGTTCAAGGGAGGTGTTATAGTCCCTACCCCTGCCCAATTCTGGTTGTACCATTGCATCAAATTCGCCATATAATTCTTCCCATTCATTTATGATAATTGTGACTTTAGCGCAGCATGCGTTAAAATCTCCTACTACCATGATCTCAGAGTTGGGTGACTAAAGCATTCAGCCATCAACGGTATCAGAGATCACTTTAACCACTGCCTCAACATGGGGCCCCGCAGGATGGGGGTAAACATGAATCAATAATAATTCATTGAACTTTCCCAAGATTTCTACAGTAGCACATAGCACAAAAGGGGAGTTGCCACATTTATCATACTCCCTAATGATCACAGGGCTCTTTGCACCAATACAAAGTCCCCCTGCCGGGCGTCCAACCCTTCAACTAACTGCAGGTTTCACTAATATTTTAAACCCATTAATCAGGATGGTACCACTCTCCCAGTTCTCCTGGAATGCGAAAATATGGTATTACCCAAATTGTTCGTTTACAATTGTTCGAATGAACAATTGACCGAATTTAAAGGGTCACAATTGACCTTTTCACAATTGACCATATATATATATATATATATATATATATATATGTTTCTCCAAGACTTAGCAGCCTCGCTAGTCAGTGAGGAGCACTCGCCTTTCCGTGCGTATAAGAACTCCGCCCAGCACTCCAAATTCATTGGACATTTCTTCTTTATTAACTCATAAATAAGTTCCACATCATAGCACCATATGTGTAGCCGCCATCAATACCGGCTCTCCCAAAAACAGTCGACGCGTTTCGCCGCACCACTTGCGGCTTATTCACAACACTGTGTCTCTGACACCTCCTTGTTTTTAACTTACGCCGGCAGCATAGTAATGGACATAGAAAGAAATCTGTATAATGGCAATCAAAATAAAGGAGGGACTAATGTCACATAGGAACAGTGGTGGCCATTTTGTAATAGGTGGTATATCTATCAGTCATTAGCGCACAATCATATCCTTCCCGTAATATGATTATCCCTTGGACCATTAAAATAATGATTGTGCCAAAGCAATAATTATTGTTATTCTAATTTCTTCACTGTTTTAATTACAATCCTCACCATTGTAATTTGTTTATTTTAGCATTGCATATCCCCCGCAATTGCATCATTTCTCTGATCAAGAATATAATATTCTCCATATATCAAGTACTTAGTGCAAAAGAGTCAAAACATGCAATATTCTCCTTAAGGTGCATAGTGCTAGCAGCCTGGTTTCATCAACCAACAATTTGGTCGATTATTAGCAGCCTTCAGTTATAAAGTGCATAGTGCTTGCTGCCATTATCATAAAGTGCATGGTGCTAAAGTGCTGACTTCATATGCATATTCATTCTCACTATTATACATTCAACCACAGTTTGATGCATTTTTGGGAATGCCAATACAACATATTTACAACCTTATCTACCATGTCCAAATTCTTAAGCCGGTAAAGTCTCAAGGAGATGTTAATATCAGAGACAACCACCCCACATCTGTGACATACCAATATACCGTGATCCCCTAAAAACGTTAAAAAATCACTATTAAAAACGTTGCACAACAAAACATTACGTTACCAATTAATACTAAGTACTTGGTATCCAGCAATACTAATTGATTCTAATGTCCTACAAAGGTGTAAAGCTCTTCGTCAATATTATGTCCATTTGGCTGTTTAGTTTCAAAATCAAGGATACAGCGGGTCTCTTGTTGCCTCAGCTTGCTTTCTCTGTCTCCCCCTCTTGGGCCAGTCTCAATCGTGTGGACTCCAAAAAAGCAAAAACTCTTCATGTCACTTTCATGGTAATCTGTGAAATGTTTCGCCATCAGATAATTGGCATCTTTATGTTGGATGGCTCTCACATGTTGTTGTACTCTCAATTTTAATTTACATTTTGTACTCCCAACATACCATTTTTTGCAGGAGCATGCCAGGATGTAAACCACATATTCTGTCTCACACGTAATTTTCTCATTGATGGCCACCGTGGTTCCTGTTATGGGGTGCTTGAAAGTGTCACAATTCTTGGCAAATGTACATATATTGCACCTTGTGCACTTATGGAATCCGCTCTTTTTCCTTGTCAGCCATATATTGGCGCCTACAGCTTCTTCTTTTTGCATAAAACTATGTACCAATGTATCCTTGATAGAGGAATTTCTTCTCAAACTGATTTCCGGATACCCTTTCAAAGATCTCCCAATGTCCTTATCTATGGTTAATACCTTCCAGTGCTTTTGTAACACCCGTTTAATGTCTGGTATTTGACTGTTGAAAGTCAGGATGAGGCGAGTCGGTTCATTTTCTATATTGGTCGTTGTGTGTTTATCCACCAACAGAGCTTGTCTGTCTTGACTTCTTGCTTTCAGGTACGCTCTCTCAATAACCTTTTTTGGATAACATTGTCCTCTGAAACCTCTAGCAGTTATTCTACTCTCTTGATCATAGGTTTCCAATGTGGAGCTATTCCGTCTTATCCTTATGAACTCGCCATAAGGTACGCTCCAAATGAGACTCTTCGGATGCCCACTTTCAGCGTGTAATGGCGTAATATCGGTTTGATATATATATATATATATATATATATATATATATATGTATATATATGTATATACATATATACATATATATATATATATATATATGTATATATAGGGGTTTTGGGGGTTTGGCGTTGGGTGGGGGGTTGTGGGGGGTTTTCCCCCGCATATATGTTACTATTGACCTTCACAATTCGGTCAATTGTGAAAAGGTCAATTGTAATTCGAACAGTTGTAAAACAAACAATTCGTATACAACCAAAACTATCGCAGTTTTTACCATCTTTGTGGAGGAAGGAACGGAATCCTCTAGTGTTCCAGGAGATGACTACCGGCTCATGGTCCGTTCCCAATTCTCAATTCTCCTCAAGATAATCCCCATCTGGGATCCACATTATTCCTGCTCTTTTCCCCCGGCTTTGCTTGGTCTTTATTCTGTCTGCTTAGTTGGTCTTACATTATTAGGCCTATTGTCCATGACTTTATTACAAATCACAAGTTTATAGCTATTCCTCCACAGAGGTTCTGCATGTGTGCTAATAAGCTCAACAATGACTGGTGTCACAAACTGGACAATTGCCCAATTTTCCCAGCTGCCATATTCGGGTAGTGTCTCTATCCCAATATCTGCTGTTGTAATACCACGAAGTTGGGTAACCGTGTGTAAACGATCCAGAATGCACTTCTGATTTAAATATGGGCTCTCCTCAGATGTAGTCATCTCAAGGATTTTCATAGATTTGCCCAGGTTCAAGGCAACCCCTTCACCTTAATTAGGTTCATGTAAACATGAAACAATCTAATCCTTCTTAATGTTACACTTGGCTAATCTTTCCATTTTGCCCGGATAGATTTCCTTTTCGCTAGAGTAAAGCGATTCTACCAACTTGTTTGTGGTTATATTCACATAGCTCACATGCCTTCCCATAAGTACTTATCTCCTAATCTATCCTGTGTGCATTTCTATTACTGCAGCATTCTTATGAGATTCACTCTCCATCCCATTCAATCATTTATCCATCAGTCCATACTCATTATTTATGGTTTTCCCTGGTTCAGACTAATTATTATGGACCTCCTTCAGATCAAACCTATTGCCTTTGGCCACACATATAACGTCAATTTTCTCTATCTCCGCTAATGAGGCACTGTTCATTCTGCTTGGGGCTTTCTTACCGATATCACCAGATTTGCATTTCTTCTTGCCACATTTTTTATTGTTTTGTTTTCGGCTGATACGTTTTTTACTCCCAGTCATTGTGCTTTGTTCACCCTCAGAGTTAATATCCACATTCATACTCTTGCCAATGATTTGTTCTTCATTCGTTACTATTTCAGTCACCACACCACACTCATCCTCTGCTATTGCTAGACATAGGTCACTCAGGTTGTCTTCAAATTCCCCCTCCTGACCCACATTTCCTACAATACACTCTTCTACTCGATTATTATTGTGTTGGGTATTATCGGCAATCCTTGCCAGCAATGTGTGCAGTTCTCGATGTTATTTCATAAGGCAAGAACAGAGGCCAAAAACAATGTCCAAGGTTGCTGCTATTGCCTCCAGTTTACTTGCGGCATTCATTGACCCTTCTTGTGTCCTTTTAGAGACTTTCCAAGAGTTGTCCTTGTTCTCTGTAATTGAGTCCTCCTGTGCCATGTTCTCCAAGTGTGGTGGCCCAAATAGATTGGATCCGATAACATTATTCATATTTTCCAATAGTTCCATACTTCTGTCTGTCAATACGTGCACAGAAGCTGCTCTGATTCCCAGTGATTGTCGATAGAATTCATGACACTTAATGATTTGTTATCAATCATGGAGCTATTATTAGGCGGTGTTGGGCCTCCCTTATTCAATGCCTCACTTGCCACCTCCCTTTCTCATACTTGTGGCACTGTTGAACCTCCCTCATTTAGGGCCTCACTTACATCCTTCCTTTCTCTTACTTGTAGCACGGTCATGAAACTTGACATGTTTGGTTGTTCTAATGCAGTTTTCTCTTTTCCCAAATTCTTTATACTTCTGGTCCCCAATCCCTTTTTTTTCTTTGAGCACAACTCACGGGTGTGGGGGAGTTTGAAGAGGTCACGTTCCGATCTCGCTCCTTTCTTTTTTAAATTTGTGAGTGGAGTTTAGGGCCCAGGGTAATTAGTTTAAATTGGTTATCAGGTAACAATAAAATTAACTGAGAGAAAGTATCGAAAAGCCAGACCGTCAAAGCCAAGTAGAGGAGGTGGTCAGCATCTGATAAGCCCAGTAGAGTGCCCTTAACTTGCGCACATATATGCCCTGCGCAATCCTATGCCTTACCAGCACTAAGAAAACAGCCAACAGCACTATTTAGAGCACTCTGCTAGAGGCGCGCGCACGCTTTATTTATGCTGGTTCTGCTTAATGGGGGCGTACCCACACAAACGTTATAGTGAAAGAAGAGAAAGAGGTTACTATTAGTTATTACGTGTTAATAGGGGCTATTTAGCAATCTGTAGCCATGTCCATATCCGTATATGATGTGCCTTTAGTCGTTTCCATATTTCCACATCAATTAGTCAAAAAAAGTTTCAAAGGTTCAGCAGTCAGCCAACAGCACTCATTAGAGCACTCTGCTAGATGCGTGCGCGCAATGCACGTGAACCGTGAGTGCTGTATTTATGATGGTTCTGGGTGTGGAGGTGTGGCCACACAAACACTTTAGTCGTTTCCTGATTTCCACAGTAATTAGTCAAAGCAAGTTTCAAAGGTCTAGCGAGTCCAGCGGTCAGCCAACAGCACTCATTAGAGCACTCTGCTAGATGCGAGAAATATGATTGATAACGAAAAAGACAGTGCTCTTAAGCAAAGAGTAGTCGAGAGGCCCTCAATGAGCCCTCTTTACAAAACAATAACTAAAAACGCATCCAAAGGGATAGATCAGAAAACTTTGTTCTTAAGGAACCAGTAATCTCCAGGCCCCCAATGTGCCACTTGGATGCAACTGCGTTTTATGCAAAATATTCTGTCTTTCACTGCTCCGAATTTTGGCCCCACGGCTGTGAGGCCCATCGCCTACTGACAATCAGACACAACCATCACATTACTATCCTTAAACACCCAGCGGTCAATGAACGCCCTTTGCGACTAGTGCTTTCTGTGACTAAATTCAACAATGCTACCGCCAGTTATGGTGAAAGCTTTATTTAGACTGCATTTCCCTCTGTGCCAACTGCTGATTATTAAAGTTACCAAACGTGCTTTTTTTGGATGCCAAGGTATTACTCCAATGCAGCTGGTTGAAGTTTTAAGTCACGTTTGGGGATTCAGTAGTTCACACGTTCTATGCTGCAATGGCCCTGTGGGTAGCGGTCAAATGCTCTGATTACTTACTGGTAACCTTCATTACTCCTAGTCCTATTCTTCCTTGTCACAGTACTTACCTCTTGAGGCCCCTGCCTCTGACACAGGACCTTCTTCTATTTCTTCTTTTGTATATCTCCTACCCTTTATTGACAACCCCAGTTTTATTATAACCAAGCTGGAGCATGGGACACTCCACAAGGAGGGAGAGGAGAGTCCTCAGTACTGTGACCAGGAAGAGTAGGACTAAGAGTAATGAAGTTTGCCAGTAAGTAATCAGAGCATTACCTCCACGTCCACTCTTCCTCATCCCAGTACTTACCTCTTGAGGAATACCAGAGCAGCAACGGGGAGAGGTCCCAATGAGAGACAGAGACAGAAATACATCAACATAAAGCACGACTTTATTGACTCCAATAATCACATCCCAACAGACAAAACACCAACCCCAAACGAACCAATGATTGGATTGATGCCAATAAGATATTACCACCTAATCAGATGGAATGTATAAAGAAATATAATACTACCCACAATCTTTTAATATCAGTAAATTCCATTGAGTACGCATGGAAGTTTATGTAGCATTCTTTGACTTTTCCACCACGCTTGACACGGAAATCAGAAGTCAACTATGTAGAAAACTTGTATCCTGGAACAGTCCTTTGGGCCTCCTTAAAATGTTGATGCTACTCCACACCGAGACCTCACTAAGGATAAGGCTCGATGCTGAGGGCAGACTGTCAGCCGCATTCTCAACCAGTCTCGGCATTAAACAGGGATGTCTAGTCACCGTCATGCTTTTTAATCTTTATCTTTCCGATCTGGGGCTCGAGTTTAACAGTCCTTAACTTTGTCCTGTAAAGCTAGGTCGCCAATCTACGAGTTGGCTAGCATATGCCGATGACCTGGTTTTACTGGACCACACCCCACGTGGCCTGCAAATCTTGATAAATGCGCTAGGCAATTTTTCTGACACTAATGGGTTATGTATAAACATCGTTAAAAGTAAAACCATGATCTTTTCCCCGACAGCTGGTAAAAAGTGTAAGCCTATTTGCTCCTTGAATGGTCTGGAATTGGAAAACGTTCACTGCTGTAAGTATGTGGGTATATTTGTTCAATACAACCTAAAGTAGGATACCCACTGGTCAGAGACCAAAGCAAAGTGTAACACATCTGTAAGAGCTATTATCCAATTCATTGGCAAACAGAGCGGAATGTCGATTGAAAGAATTTTGCTGTTGTACCACACTAAAGTACGTTTTATTATGTTATATGGGGTTGAAATATGGGGTGGCAAGATTGGCAAACTGTTCCGGCGATATGAGGCAATCATCCTGCAGCAAATCTTGTGCCTACCCCCATCATTCCCAGTTGAATATATATATCTGGAATTCGAACTTGCTGGAATAGTTCTGGATGTAACAGTTCAAACCATCCTATTTTGTGACAGAGAGTTGAAATCTGATCCTGAAAGTATGATAGGTTGCTTTGTAGATGCATTCTGCTTATTAGATAATTTTTATAAAATGGGTACCTTGGGAACATGTTGAACCTATGTTTAAAATGGCAAGAAGGTTGCTGTGGTCTTTGCCCGAATGGCATAGTATAGGTGATTAAGTCACACTTGAAAGCTAAAATGCTAGAACTCAGTAAAGAACAGAACTGTGTTAATTTACTATCTGGAAAACATAGTGCCGATTTCTGTCATTATATATCTCACCGGGACAACAAACCATTTTATATAACGGCATATCCCAAAAAGCGCAATTGTTAAACAATACCTAAGATTAAAGTTTAACATAAGTGCGGCATTGATGTCCCAAGGCGCCCAATTAGGTATAGCACGCTGTGACCGTATATGTAGGCTATGTGACACAAATGAAATGGAGACCACAGAACATTTATTATTATGGTGTGAAAGCTTGTGTGGTTTGCACGTCAGTTATTTGAAAGCGTGTAGTAACGTTAACATGGATGAATTACCACTCATTTGGGTTAGGTTCCAAAATGGTGGCGATACCAATTTGATATTCTATACGGTTTTATTTTATTGGAAATTGGTGGAAATGTTCAATGTTTTAGCTTGACACATGATTTTATTATGGTATTGCAATGTTTTTAGAGATTTTACTTATTCAAGTGATCATTATTGAAAGAGTATCCTACTGTGCGAACTATTGTAATTTTTTATGTACCATATTTATTATGAGAATGTATTGGAATTTCTGGACTATGATTATGTGCACATGTTTGTATTGTATGTTTGTATATACAAAGCCAGTGGGGCTGTTGGTATATTAAGTAAATAAATAAATAAAAGAACCATCCCCGGAGTGGGAGACATTCAACCGATAGTGGTTGACAAAGGTACTCTGCTCCGCCCAGGTGGCAGCCCTACAAATATCCTATAAAGAAACCCCTGAGCATCCATCCAGGAAGCAGCCAAACCCCTGTACAGCAACCCTGAATGTGGTCAGGCACAAGCAGGCCAGAAGCCACATAAGCCATGGAGACGACTGTACGGATCCACAGGCTAATGGAAACCACAGAGGCCTTCCGCCCCGTACTAGCAGGGCCATAAGTAACCAAGAGACTATCAGACTGCCAGAATGGGGCAGTCCGAGGCAAATATTCCAGAACTGCCTGCCGCACATCAATGTCATGCCAAGCCACCTCATCCGACGTCTGTGGATCTTGAATAAACACAGGGAGAAACAGATCCTGAGACATGTGGAGATGTGCCACCAGGGGAGCCACCAGTTTGGTGAATACCCTGGAGCCTGACAGCAACCCAAACTGTAGCACTCGGAACTGAAAATGCAGAGTCACCAGAGCAAACTGGAAGAACTTCATCTGGCAGGGGTGAAAAGACACATGGTAAAATGCCTCTTGGAGATCCAGGGATGCCAGCCCGTCCTCCCTGCGCAACATCGGGAGAATGTGCTGCAAAGTCTCCACCATGAACCATTCCTTTGGGACGAAGCAGTTCAGAGACTTGAGATCCAAAATGAGATGACATTTTCCCAAGGTTTGGGGACAGGAAACACCCTTGAGTAAAATTCCAGACCCAGTTGTGGAAGAGGAACCGGTATGATAGCCGCCTTCTGCAACAATTTGGACAGAGCCGTTGACATAGCCAAACTCTTAGGCAGAGAGCGGGGAACAGTAGTCTGAACCATGCAACCTTGGATAGAGGTAGACAGGAAATCCACAGGATAACCCTCTCGGACAGTGTCCAGAGCCCTAGCATCCAAGCACCACTGGTCCCATATCGAAAATAACTGCCAGAGACGTTCGCCCACCGGCCTTTTCAAACCGTCAGGACTTCTGAGCCGGTCCCAGATGAGAAAAGTGCAGAGGACAATGCCCCCCTGTGGGTCTCCGAAAGGAGCTGGAAGAGGAACCAGCGAACGACTGTCTGGCCCTTGCACCCGCACAAGAAGAGGACTTCTTGAATGTTGAGGAAGACTGCTGTCGCATTTTATCAGCATGTATGTCAGCACAAAACACTTTATGCACTTATATTCAAGTAAATCAACAAACAGTTTGGAACCGTCAAAGGGAAGTTTAAGGGCAGCCAACTTCTGCGAACCCTCCGTTTTCCAATCACGCAGATGAACAAGCCTCCGTGCCGACACACCTGCAACGCCCGATTAGACTAGAGTTCAACCTGCTGCTGCATGTCTGCCAGGAGTGGGGCACAGTTCCGTCTAAACAGTGTAGGAGCCGTAGGAGCCGTAGACATTCGCCCTGAGGTCCAGATGCACACCAGCATGAACCTTCTTCAGGCTGGAATTCAACCTACGGTCCACCGGGTCTCAGACAGCTACTTCTTCAGCCGACATAGAGGAGCGACCCACCAGACTAGTGAGGATATCACCAACTTCAACAGCATCCAAGAGCAACTTCTCACTCCACTTCAATGGGTAGGGTTTGGTCACCAAGCTGGGCATGGTAATCTTCTCTGGATTGTTGCGTGTCTTGGCCCACGTTCAAGTTATTATGCTGCAACACTTGGTGCTGTGGGTTTAGGAAATCCAAGAGGACAGAAAAGCCCACATTTGCGCCAGAATCCTGGAGAACCGTGCAGTTTTGCACACAGCAAAGTGGTCCCCTGACCTGCCACCCACCAGTGCGAGCGTGCTGGGTCAGAAGCGTAATGAGTGAAATGTAGTGCCAAAGGAAAAACACCAATGCCATGTTAAGCAAGGATTATATATTATCAAACAAAATCCTCCTGTCAAATTCAACTCCTAAAAAATAGCTGCAGTACCAGCTTTGGATACAAGCCGGCGCTAGCGGTCTAAACTCTGACAGGAGAACTGCTACTTCAGAAGCTAATCAGCCTCCTGAGACAGCTGGAAACTTCAGAAGCCTTTTTGGTTAATTAAAAAAATGTTAAACACCTGCTGTTCCCTGAAGACAGGCTGATTCAATTAACATTGCAAGAGGCTGGGAAACCTCCTCACCTCAGAACTACACACAAGAAGCCAGTAGATCACATGGACATGCTAACCAAATGCAGAGTGGCCCCCTGGCCTGCTGACCTCAGCCGACACAATAGACTCTTGCAATTGAATGGGGTATGTTAATTTGGGTGTGGACTGTAAACAGAGCTCTGCCTGGCAGAAGAGACATGTGGTCCCAGACTCCCAAGTTTCTGGGGGCGGACCCAAACACTGAAGTGAATTGAATTGAAGGCAAATATATGTTTTATAAAAAACTGATAACTAATTGTAACCAGAGGACAGAAATGTACAACTTTGGGATCTTTAAATTGACACATTCACTCTCAGTTCAAAACTAGGCTGGTTGCTCTGTGATGTTCTGAGCCAAAACCCCGCTAATTATTAATACTACAGACACTGTGTCTATGCTAGAGACCTAGTAAATTAATGGAATATGGGTAGAAAGGTGGTGTACATGTGTGTCATTTTTGGTAAACGCCCGATATTGGTAAATCATTAAAAATGAAAATAAGTTGTCATTTTTTAATGCAAGCTCTTAGGAAGATCAGAGTTGAACAAGCATGGACCTTAAGTAATCTGTAATATGTACATGTAATGTCAAACAACTGTGTATCTGGGAAATATGTGTAGTTATGAAAAATGATTTTTAAGGTAAAAGCAAAGGGGTGTTTCTTCAATAGATCGTAAATGGCTGACATCACTCTGACACACTATCCTTTCTCAAATCAGGGACCAAAGAATCATTTGGCCTATCAAATCTTGAGAGGGTTGGGCATGCAGAATTAGCCGACCCACCCATTTTCAAAACACATAAAAAGAGCCTCTGGAAGCCAGACAGGGACTTTCTTTTTCACTTTCTGTGGAGCATATTGACAGACAACTCCACATCCAGACTTCAGACTTCACATCCAGAGACTCCTGACTCCAGAACAAAACTCCAAGAACTCTAGATCCCAACAGCTGAACTCCTATCAGCAGGCCTTCAAAACCTAGCAACCAATTCAAACTATTCAGACAGCCGGTCTGAGCTGTCTGATTCTGGCTAGTACCCTGTGCCAGCACCCATAAAGCAGTGCTGAATCCAGAACCACAGACTAGACCAGAAAGCAGAGCTGTACTGCTGTGAGTAGAACCGGTGCCTGACAGACCCAGAAGGCATAATTATCCAGTGAGCAGAACCAGGCAAAGACCGTCCGTGGCGAGGGAACCGCAGTCCAATCCTGACCCGATCCGTGGCGAAGTCGCATTCCTGTCCAAAATATAGTGTGAGTACCGCCAGAACTGTGCAAAACCCAATCTCTTAGTTTAAAATAATCTAATTCAAACTATTTTAAAATAAACTGCATCCTAGAAATCTTGTGTTCCTTCTGTGATCTCAAACCTGAAAACTGTCATCTGTCATTCTGAGCTTGACTTTTCTTTTGAGAATCTACCTTCACGAAATTGTCCGTATCTCTGGAACCATTTGTCCTAGGAACGAAATTTAACTTCCATCTTAAAGCTAAGATTCTGGGCTTTCCAACAAACCCAGAACCGACTATTCATTATACTTTTTCCGTAATCGCGCTCGACGCACTCAGAAAAATTGGCGCGAATTGCGATTTGGCTCAATTTCTTCACTTGGCAAAATAGCAGCTCCTTGCTCTCCTTTGCTGAAATTCGTTTGCCACCTGACAATCATTCATAGAGCATTGCTAAAGTGATCCTGAACTAATATAAAGTAGCTGTCACCCACCCTGAACCTCTAGAGGGAATTAAAATAATTTTAGCATATTTTTCACTTCTTTGCATACCACCTTTAAAGTTAAAATCATCCCTGTTGATCTAAGCTTGCTAGGGGGGAACTGAATTGGGATTGTACTATGATTGTATTCCTGAAGACTGTGTGTGTGTCACTTCCACCTCCTTACATTGCATAGAGGGGGGGTGAATTGCCAAAAGGGGAAAAGTGATTATATTATGTTTTGCTGAAATCATATAAAGTTTATTCCTGTGTTGCTACTTTTCCACCTTGCATTTCCTTGTACCATATAAAGCATTCTCAGCTACCCTATCCTATATACTACTCCTAAGTAATTAAACCAGCGTACTAGTATCACCTCATCCATTGCTGATTACTGCTCATATTCACAAGGGTGATATCAATTATTAATTTATTATAAAAGTGCAAAATATATATATATTGTTCAATTCTCAAATAAAGCTTTTAAATTTGCAAAACAAACTTACTTCTTGGCTCATTGGGGTGAGGGGGATTCTAAGAGAGGGGTGTTATATAAGGGTTGTCATCCAGAGTACACGAACTGGATATAAAAATATATAAATAAGGGCTTCCCTTGAGCAATCCCAGACAAGGCACTGACTTAGTGGGACTGCTTGATTGGAGTCATTAACAGGATGACGCCACAAATGCTGGATTTTAGCACGGATGTCAGAGACCAATGGCAACCCCATCCTCGGGGTATGCTTATACTGTCTAGTTGTGGGGTCAGTCCCATCCTCATGCGCCAAGGGCTCTGAAAACCCCATACTGTCCCAAACTTGAGTGAGCACTTCCTTCATCTCATTCCTGTCCAGATATTTCCCTTGCCCATCTGCTGACGAGGAACAGGAACTGGCTGAGGATGCCTCCGCCTCAGAAGAGGAGGATAATGAAGAACATAAACGCCAGCAGATGTGTCCATCCGTGCGTCCGGAACTTTGAAGGTGCAACTTTTCAATGTCTTTCTTGGTCAAGGAAAAACTTCTCGACTTCTTCCCCTTTCTTGAAAGATGATGCCAAGCTGAATTGAAAGACGAGGAAGAGGAAAGCTCAAGGTGCCTGGGCTTCCCGGTGCCATTCCCCATAGTGCAGTCAGGATGAACAACAGCACCAAAGTGGAGACCAGAACACTCCCTGAGCTGTACACCCTTTATACCTGGTCTGGGATAAAACCATCAATCGGGGCGAAAAACCACTCAACTCAGCAGCACCCTTCCAAATCACTAAAAAAAATGAGGTGGCGCAAACCAAGCCTCCAGAAGCCATACAATCTGCCACAAAAGATGGCTCCTGGCACATGGCCGCGAGGCAGGAAAACTCACGCCAGGTCAGCGCCAAATCCGGGGCAGTAACAGGCAGTAACAGGACCCTGACCCACAACAGTCTGATCCCCAAGAGTGCCACCCCTTGCCCTGGCCCGGGCCCGAACGACCCAGGGCAGTGATGCCTTTCACTCCGGCCACAATGCCCTGCATACGACCGGGAGAGGCTCCACGCTGAACTGGAGTACAGGCCCCGCAGGGGAACCAGGAGCACGCCGCACCTTCAGAAATATCCAAGGCCCCACCACTCAGCCCCATCAGGGGGCGAGCATACAGAGCTCCCCAGTGCCCCACACCCGGAACAGAAAACCTGCCAGAGGCAGGAACAATTAAACTGGGGTTGTAGATAAAAGGGAGGAGTTATACAAAAGAAGAAATAGAAAAAGTTCCTGTGTCGGAGGCAGGGCCCTCAAGAGGTAAGTACTGGGACGAGGAAGAGTAGAGTTGGAGGTAATGGTTTCTATTTAAAGGCGGCCTACCCTCCGTGATAGGTCCTCACCTAGAAGGTAATTTCCTGTGCCACTTCTTTGGAATCAACTTCCTACTCTACGAGGGATTGACCCTTAGTTTGTTTTCAGCATGCCTCTTCCTCTGCCCTTCTTCCTCGCCCTCATACTCCTGCCCTCTCATTCCCTTCCTCACTAGTTCTCCATGCACCATCTCCTTCTCCCCTCTCCCTCTGTATTGCCCCTCCTGTCCCCCACTTCTCTCTTTCTATGTTTCCCTCTGTAAAAAGGGAGGGAATGAGAACCCGGGGATTTCTGTAATAACGTCGCCAGCGCTGAGCCGCGAACTGAGACGGATTGCGCAATTTACTCATTAGAGCTGGCTGGGACTAATCATTCCCCCAGTAACAATTACTGCTCGAGCCCATCCGCAAACTGCGCGATTTCAGCGTAGCAGCCGCCCCCAATTATCTCCGCTCCTGTGTGTGGTGGGCCCTGGAGGCCCCGGGCAGAATGGGCGAGCTCGACTCCACATGGACAGTGCCCGGCCTTTAATTTAAAAAAAAATGGACCTCGTTATTTCTGGCAAGATCATCCCGCTTTAACCGTGGCCGAGAGAATATCGTTCATCTTGACTTCACGTGCTGCTCCTGAATAGTTCCCTATCCTGCGCCTGTCTCTTGCAGCGCTCTTTGGGAGACGCTGCGACTGAAGCCACGTGAGCTGCTGAGAATGTGAAAGAGGACAGCTTAAGCTCTGAGAGACCCCAGCTTACATCATTAGGCGCAAATCACTGATGGGCAGAGTTCCATGCCATCTGTCAGCTGTCAAGTTTGAGTTTAACCCAGGTCTAAACTCTAAAAATACTCCCTGCACACACACCAGGTGGGCCTGATTCATGGAACGTTTTCCTACGGAATTGCACCATTATAAAACACTTCCCAGTGTGCTCCCGAGTAATGCCACAGAAAAAGAGGACGTCTACACCCACTGCTAAAATGCCTCAACCACCAGGTAACGGGCTACTGATCTCTATCACTTTGCCGAGAATCGGACATGGTGCAAAAGAACCGCGCACAGCCATGGCAACTGATGAGAGTTTGTTTTTATGTAGTGCTTGCAACGCTGCTTCAATGCGCTAGTAATCGCCTTTTAAATGGTACACAAGGTGTCAGCCCAATAGACTAGTAGGTCTTTCTGGGGGATTAAGTAACTTGCAGTGTGAAAATAGATATCAGCAACAAACAGCTAGCTGAGTAAGCTACCTGGCCTGCAAGTGAGCAGGAGGTGTGTGGGCGACCAGTGGCCAGCCACGTGACTGCAGGAGGGAGGTGCTGCGGAAAGTGTCACATCTACCTTACTACTGCAATAGCAAAGTATTGCATTTTTGTGACTTTGTTAAGGTGGGAGAGGGGTGGAAATGATCGTATGCAGGGAGGCAACCCTGAACCTGTATGGGAGGCGTTGATGCTGTAGGCTGGTCAATCTGCCCCTGGCCTGTACCGAACTTTGTTGTTGTAAAGGTATTCAACCTAAAAAAAAAGCCCTTTGATCTGTGGCCAAATACCCCCTTGCTATTGGGTTCCAACTGAATTTTGTATCCTCCCATCCGAAATCAACAGATCAAAGATGCATGTATGGATTGCATTCTTCTGTAGAAAAGGTAAGTAAATATTTTCTGACAGCATTCTTGATTATATCCCAGAATGAAATGCATGTGTTTGTGTGTTGTGAAGAAAGAGGCGTGCTCCCATGGCATAAGTTTATGGAAAAACGAAAAGACGTAAGCGGGCCAGATTGGAGTGTGCTTTACTCCATCCGGCCAATCAGTGGAACTCTGCACTGGAAAGGGTAGTGAGCAATCCTATATGATATCTCTTCTCTATGGGGGAGTTTGATGGATGGGAGGTAAACAGACGTGGCCTGGCATATTGGGAAATGTTCTGACTTCCCGACACGCAGATGACTCGTGTAGAGTGGCATGGGAATGACTTTCCCGTACTCATAATAACCATTTATGAGATCCTGTCCATTAGGACAATTCCAACTTTTCCTATAGCCCTACAGTCCAATCTTCCTTAGGGGGATGTGGCGAGAGACATGAGGGAACTACCTTGACGGGAAAGAGAGACCTAGAGATCCTTTAATCTTCTTGGTCTCGGAGGCGAGAACGGTGACATGTTAGAGCTTTACAGCCCTGGATCTCCTGGTGTTAAAAGGAGGAGGAATGATAAGCAGCTCTCCTCCAACTGGATGCATTGTCACGGTAAAATACACTTTGATATAATCTCAGACAGATATCAAAGTACACACTGGACCCTCCACGCAGCCTCCTACTTTCAAATCCGCTTAGAGGACAGACAATATTTGGGACATGACTTGCCCTAGGCACCAGAGCTCTGGCCCATGATATTTTAGTGAAATAAGTCTTTCTTCTGTATTGGCACCTGGAAACATGCGAAGGGCCCGATTCATGGAAATGTACGCAGAAATCCTGCAAGGGCAGCGCACCGAGAAGGACACTGTGCGAACCTGCGCGCAGAATTAAAAATGCGCCCCCCATGTATTCATGGAATTGTTCGCGCAAAGTAACCGTATTTGCAAGTCGCAGCCGGAATGCCCGACACGCCCTCACACAAAGCATAAATATTCAGATCAGCTACCTTTACGCACTCCCACAGTCGCAAATACATGCACCCTTCAAAAAGTTTGGGGGGGTCACCCGCAAGCAAACATGCATCTTGGGGACCCTACGCAGGGTCCCCCGTAACTGTTCCCAGCACCCCGACAACCTGCGTGTGAAAAATCGTAACTCGGTGTAAACTTGGAAAATCTGTGTGTGAAACCCCCTAAACCATTCCTGAACCCGCTACACTGCTTACGTGCACCCCAAACTTACATCGGAACCCCAGTTAAGTGCATGTACCCCAAAATCTGACATGAAACCCCACCTCCATGCTACAAATCGTACGCTTGCATTCGGGTGGTGGATTGTCTGAAGGACTTGCGTGGCTATTTTTCAGCCGAGAGGTTGTGCAATTGAATCCATGAATACGTCCCATGCTGCGCAAAAGTGGGAGTGCGAGAGACTGCCTGTAGGCCACCCCGCGGAACTCCCACTTTTTTACAAGTTCTTCCCCATTTTTAATGTTCTGCTCCGTTCCAAGCCATCTGCGCAAGCCACGGACACGCTCTGCGTGGAGTCACACGCAAGGCCCCTAACCGCTGGCAAAGGCGTGCTGAGCCAGCACAAACTCCATGCAAGTCCATGAAAAGTACTGCACATTCGATTCCATGAATCGACAGGGACGGATTTGTATGCAGTTGCGTGAGCAAGTGCCCTATTTTTCACGCAAATAATTCCAGGAATCGGGCCCGAAGTGTGGCAAGGTGTTGTGGTGTGTTGCTCTCTGCCGGAGTGAGCAGTGGTGTGCTCTGCTGCCCTGTCTGCAGCTACATGCTGGATACTGGTATGTGATCCTTTAAAGAACATCTTTATTAAGTGCATCCTGAAGCGTGGCAAAGTGTTTTTTCTGTGTTTAACTGTGGGCAGGTGGGACAGTTCTCCCTCTCCCTTGTGTAGAGTTTGCTGTTTCGGTCATGCACAGGGACTTTTCTGCTTTCGTATTTTTGGCCTGCCTGCTTGAACCCATCTACAGCATCAACACTCCTGCAGTGAGTAGCAGTTGATATATTGTTCGCTTTTGTTTTGAACGGGCACAACTATCAAACCTAGCAAACAACGCAAATACCCTCTATTCAGCTCAATGAAAAATGGTGGCTAGCGTGTGCGCAGTCCGACTTACACTGGCTGCCGGTTAGAACTCCCGAAGTAAAAAACAGGACCAGCCGACCCTCGCAGGCGTGACACAACCAAACATTTACGGTTTCCTTTTCGCTCCTAAAAATGTGTCGAAACTTGTAACCAGCCCTATTGATTTACCGGCAAATCTGCAACCATTCAGGATATTGCAGTGGGAAACTCAAGCCGTGGTTCCTTCTCTATAGATAATAATCACTTGCCTTTGAACATGTTTGGGCCTCCGGAGGGACTCTTTAAACGGCATAACAGCACTTACCAACAGGACTGTAGGGTTTGATAATATCATTGGTTCTAATTTATCAGCCAGCCCCAATCTTCAAAGGCTTATTTCGTCAGACACAACCAGTGACGACGAGAGCAGTCTGTTAACCAAGGCAATATCCCACACAAAAGCTGTGGATGACATGCACTCTTCATTGACTTTTGGTGTTAATTACATGGTCAAACTCGACGCGCTGTTTAATTTGTGCTCCAGTATTGCCAAAGAACAATGCAAATTAAAGTTTATTTTGGCTAAAGTGGTTGACGTCATCTTGGATTGCCAAAACAACTCCTTACAAAATGTTACCACATCAGGAGATACGATAGTAACAGATGAAATTATTACTATTACGGATACAGCTTGTGCCTCAATTGTTTTGCCTAACAGCAATGGTGTTCAACAGACGAATAGTTCAATTGCTCTATCTGGAAAAACGTCTTCACCGGTAGTAGACAAAATTACTCACTCTTTAGCTGAGGTGACGTCGGAGCAATGGTGCAGCTTCCGTAAACCTCGAAGGTGGAAGAGGAATAAGCGTTTTTTAACTCATCCTGAGGAGCGGCCAGGAGCAACATTTGGCCCTACCACTGTCCATACACAGCAACACAAACCAGCTGTTTCCATCAGTAATCCTGATATGCTAAATAGAGTGTTGATAACCAAAGTGCAAGGTGACGTACGACGCTGCATGTTCTTTTGCGTCGTCCTTTGGGCAAATGGTTGTCTTCCGATTAACCCATCGTGATGCACTATTACACATTTCCGGCAGGGAACTTTGTACCACTACCGAATCCTGTGCCTCTTCCGATATTACTCATTTAGGTCCTACCCACTCTTTGCAGGCTGTATCATTTAACCCAGAGCCAAACTTCAGAGTTGCTCACTCCCTCTTTAACAAGGTTTTCCATCCCATTAATCCTGCTAATTCTCTGGTGAATGTTAAACCTGAGTCCATGGGTAATGGAGACCGATTTATCATAGAAAATGGGTTAAACTGTCCGAAATGAACCCAGCATATGACAGCCCATTTTTAAATTGCACTTTGTTAATGAACTTGTGATCTCAACTTCCCACCTGGTTAATCTTAGCTCTAAAGATATGCTCTACATGATTCATGGAATTATTTGCGCCGAAAAACAGGGATTTGTGCGCCATTCTGCCCGCAAATCCCTGTTTAACAAATGGGGATTTGTGGGCAGAATGGCGCACGAATCCCTGTTTTTCGGCGCACAAATTCCATGAATCAGCCCCTGAATTACTGCCTGTTGGTAATCCATATAACTGGGTATTAATCAAATGTATCTCTCGGGCTGTTGCATTCTGCTATATTCCTGTGCTACTGAATTATTCAACCTGGGTTTTGAACTCACGGTTTGCAGAAAATATATTGCTAACACCTCTAGTGTCATTGGTTATAATTCCACGACCATGAAACACCGTTTTCCAATCTCTTCTGCAGCCTTGGTTTCTGAAAGATCTAGTCTTAGAGCATCGTTGGCGTGCCATAGTACACCTGTAATGGCCCAGCATGAAACGGTCCAGTGGCTTCTACACACATTGAAGGCAAGTGGAAATGAACATACTACCAATCTGAAACATGCAAACTGGCTGTGCTGGAACTCTAGAGGTCACGGCTCTGAGGGCATTTCTCATATAAAGAATAATGAGATTTTCTTACTATAAGAGACGTGGCTTACCGATCCCTTTCACCTTGACGGATTTCAGACTTTATGCCGTGTAGCCATGCAGTCTGCCAGAGGTTGCCCCAAGGGCGGCTTGGCCACTGGAACTCGATCCCATATTGATATCAGACATTTCCCTTTTGCCCCCAAGTCCTCATATGTATTGCCCATTGTGGTTTCTTTTCCAGGAAATGCTAATCGGTCTATACTTGTTGTAAACGTGATTATGCCTGCAGTTGGTCATGATATTGTTAATATTTTTGATATTCTTGACAAACTGTTAACCGATTGGGAGGATTTATGCCCAGATGAGTTTATAGTCATTGCAGGTGATTTCAACACCCCCTCACTCAAATTCCACCCAGTCCTCACTGCAACTCCCGATTTACCCTTGATGAAACCAGATAGTTTGGGGCTCTATCCTCCTCGCTGCTTGAAGAGGGCTGCTTTTGTCTACGCCCACGATCTGTTCTGTTTGAATGTCAAGGATTAATCAGTATTAATCCCCCATACAACATGGTTCAATCGCTTGTCTTCCTCATGTTTGGATAATATGTGTGTTGATCAATCACCCTGGGAGCGATGTAGTGCCCTTAACATCCGAAACAAAACCCTTAGTGACCATGCTACTTTAAGATGGTCCCCGATTTTAACCGCTCCTGTCACCCTAACTTACATCGATACTAAGGTCACGATTAACAATCAGTATAATCATATTATTTGGACTGATTGCAATGTCAAAGGGCTTTGTAGTTGTTTTGCTATTCATGGCATTGCTACATTCACCTGGTTAAGAAGACATATGTGGAATTTTCGGCTACTGATGTACATCTTGGGGAAACATGTATGCCTATTTCAGCAAGCAGGAAGACACACGGCTACACATGTGGGCTTATTCGATGTGCTAATACAAAACAAAAAGGTATTTTGTCGAACAAGGGCAGCTATTTAGAAAGATTCGAAGCTTGCTTCTTTAGAGAAAAATAAACGATTGAACAATCTTTTTACTGCATTCAAAATCTGCCTTAGAATGCACAGAGCTCTGCTGAATACTGCAAACTGGATGTTGTTTGTTTAATCTGCTAAGGAGTAACGATAACAAAACGTTCTGGTCACTTATTAGAAAACACTCTGGTGCTACACCCGAAGGGGACGAGAATGTGGTATCTGAGGTTGCAGGGGTAGAATATATTACTGCTCTTTACTATGATCCTACCTTCCAGCCTCCGACCTATCCAACTAAACTCTATGTATTTAGTGGGGGCTTTCATTCTGACATGTTGGACATCCTACTTATTGTTAGGGGTCTTAAAAGTTCCAGAGTACCGGGCCCGATGGGATTGCCAATGCTGTCATTAGATCTAATCCAGACCTTTTGTCCCGCATTTTGTATAGTCTTTTTATTTTATGACATATTGAAATCTGGTTGAATTCCTCCTAGTTGGAGAACTTCAGTACGTAATCCTATATTTAGGAAAGGTCTGAAAAGTAACCCCAACCCTTACCACCTTGTCACCATGGTGGACAGTAGCTCCAACATTTTTGCTACATTATTTTTTATAATTTGTTTTTATTAAAATGTTTTCAGTACACATAGTATTTTTTACATTATTACATATCACTGCAAATTGCTCCAGTAGAATAAAATTAAGTGCATACAAAAAAGAAATCAAAACCCCTCTATTAGCCAATTCATTAATCATTTTCAATACTGGTCATGAAGTACACAAAATGCCCTACTGCCAAACATTTTTTTATTTTTAGTCCATGTAATTTTGCAGCGTCAAACTTGGATTAGACCCCCCTCAGTTTCTCAACCTCTGCTTCTGCTGCCATCATTACCTCATCAATGCCCGCAAAGATAATGATCAAACATTTTACCAAGGCCAATGTTAGCGAGAGCTGAGACGTATTGAGGAGTCTGAGCCACAGATCTGCTGATATGACACCCACTGTTGAATTTACAAAAGGACCCAAGAAAAGGGGCCTTTTGCCTATTAGCTTATGACAATCCATTACTAGGTGTTTTAGTGTCTCTAAGTCCTGCCCTCATAATATACAAGCTCTCAACTCCAGAGTGATCCCCCACTCGGGCCCCAATGGTTCAAGCGTTTAGCTGAGGGAAACTATTTTACATATTATCGAGGTTCCCTCCATGGTAGGAACACTGCCTCATATCCCTTATACCTTTTCAGTTTGCTTATGTGGCTCAGATCCGCAATGTTGTCCCATCTTTTTAACCTTGACCTTAGTATGGAATCTTAAACATGACGCCCAGGTTCTAACTCGTCCATGAATGTAAAACATTTTTTCTTGAATTTAGACAGGAAGGGATTGGATCATTTTTCCACCAGGGCATTCATATAACAGTCCATCTGCAAATGTTATGCTTTTTTGAACTTGAAGTATAGTGTAAGACATTGCTTGATCAATTGAGCCCACCAGGACACCAGCCCCAGCTCGAGTCAGATCAGGCTAACTGGGACTGAGGTTGGTTGGCAGCCCAAGAGCCCTCTTCAGGATCCTCCCTTCCATAGAGATGTTCCAAGAATCCGGGCACTCCGCTTTTTGAGCTATCTGCCTAAATAAGTTTACCAGGATATCGGCCCATAGCTGTGGATTGTTTTTCAGCACTTGATTTGCTACTCCGTCTGGGCCACTATCCCTGGAAATATTTAAATTCAAACTTGACATCCCGTGCCTCCTCTACAGACCCCTCCAAATATTGTGAGGGATCTTCACTGAACTTTGACCGGAAGAAGTGTATCCAATCTTCATTTGTCACATTGTCTGCAGCCCAGTTTGGAATCTATTCTTTTGGTTTAATATCCACCAAATTCCCTGGGTATCTTTCTTAACCAACTTAACCAGTGTGACCTGATTATTATGAATGTAATTCCGTATCCTGTGATGTTTTCTCTGTGTCCTGTATTTTTGTTTCAGAGAGATGACAGCCCTTATCTCTTCTGTCCTATTCTGCCCAATAGACTTTTTCATCAGTCTGATTTATTTGGTCAGCAATCACTTTTTCTCACAGACTTCCTTATCACATATATGGCACTGCCGTTCAAAATTTAGACTAGAGGGTTGTGCCTGTACCTTCTCCCCCACTTTCCCTAGCTGGCTCAGGAGGTTCGAGAATAATGCCGGCACACATATCTCACTCTTTTCCTCTGGACATAGTCCATCCCACCATACAGCCAACTTTCTAATTACCAGTCCCACATTAACGCATCGCTGAATCAGTCTTCCCTCTTTACCCCCAATTAGAATATTCCTGTACCCCATGGATTCAATTACCTCCAATTATGGAAGCATAGTGACCCTAAGCCTCAACAGTAAATGATCACTCCATTTAGTTGGAATTATTTTAAGCTCTTGCAGCCTCACATATTGTATATTCTTTGAGAATATGTAATCATTTGTTGCGGAACTAAATAAATTAGACAAAGTCAGGATATCCTGAGTGCTCCCATCCACCATTAAATTTGTTTGGGTGAATCCCCAGCTGGCCAGAAAAATCGACCATTCCTGTCCTCAGGTGACCTTTTTGTTTGAGCCACTAGATATACTTTTAGTCAACTTGTCATCTGACTCTAAAAATGCACCTGTTACAAAATCTCCTCCCAAAATGATGGGGATCCCTTCCCCCTCTTTCACCCAGTCGAGCAGAACATTCTCAACTTCTTTAGCGCATTTTTCAAACACACCTGATTTAGGATTAAAGTAAATATTAATAAGGAGGAGCTGTTCCTCATGACCATCCCGCCAATCACTTACTTTTGTATCAATAGGTCTTCTATATTCGTTTTCACTAGATACAAAGACCTTCTCCTTTCCATTTTAACTGCAAACCACAGCCCCCCCCCACACCGGCCTTCCTTTCAACCCCTTCTTAGCATTATTCGCAAAGGACATATAGCCGTCCAATGAGGGGGTATTCCTTAACTAATTCTCTTGCAGGAGAATATCATCTGCCACCTTGAAAAGATCACTAAGAGCATCATTTATAAAGAAAGGAAAGCCTCTCGAGTTCCAAATATAGCAGACCAACTCATTTTTGTTAGAATCCCGGTCGTTTATAGACACATATGATGTTTCTTCTTCGTTCCCTTTATGGTAATAAGTTTCAAAGCCATTTAGCAACAATTCTTCTTGCCAATTTTTCGATCAAGTGTGAGTGAAAGAAGACCGCACCTTTACCCAATTGCCGGTGGTCAAACAGGTGCACAAAGGCAATGTCTGCAGAGGAGATGTGTTTTAAAGCAGGATTAGAGGCCAATAGGGCCACGATGCATCGCCTGTTGAGTGGAATATTTCACGCCTGTAGATTCACCAGCCTCCCTTGCTGCTTAGCCTGTAGACTCAGAGGTCAGAGTGATTGTCACAGCTGGAACTTGGATGTTATTGCCAAAATCTGCCAACTGCTTGGAACACTTCTTAACATGACAGTACTTGCAGCACGCTCCCTCCCCAAGATGTGTATTAATCAGTGTCAGGGAAGTGGAGTTGGCTTTGACCTCCATAGCTATTGGGTCGTAGAGTCTAATAAATATCTGTAGAACAATGTTCAAGGCTGCCAGTGAACTCAGCCCTTCCTCCGAAGAGTCTAAGGCCCACGCCGCATTAGAGCCTCCAGCTGAGGATACTTGATCCTTGGTGCCGAAGGAGAGGTCGTCCTGACTTGATGGTGAAACAGGGGAGCTTAATGCGCCCAACACTTCGACGTCTTGAGTTTTAAATATTCCCAGTGACATAATCAAGCACTCCGACTCACCTTCCGCCATTCTGACTTCCTTTTCAAGACTAAGACACAGATCCATCAATGGGAGGCTCGCCTCCAGTTCTACTTGAACATAGGTTCAGCAGTGCAAACTGACAATACAATCCCACCCCCACTTCTGTGGGAGAAACTTTGTAGTTTTACACTGTGCCGTGCTCCCCTCTTCTAAGCTATCTCCACAACAGCAGAATCGGCACACACTGCTGGGGGAATAGCATTGTGTTGGTTGGAGCTCCTTAGATGGTAGCGTTTGGCTGCTGCTTTAGACTTTCCCTTCATATTTTGAATTCCTTACGAATAGTGCCCTTAGTTACCAGCAGGTGAAAGGGTGACAACCCTGCAGTCCCTGCTATCAAATCCAAACCAAGCGACCTCCTCCTAGAAATCATTTTACTGTAACGTGATTGCAATCATTGTACTCTTTTTTTAAAACTGCTGTCACTTTTGATGTGCTTCTGTGCTGTCTCATTTCATGTTGTGCTCTACCCTTTGCCGAGCCTCTGTGCTGTCTCACTTCCTACTTCTCTGTACTCTACCCTTTCCTGAGTCTCTGTGCTGTCTCAGATTCTACGTCTCGGGCCCGATTCTCAAGTTGGAGCAGGTAGCGTGCTAAAGAGCATGATCCACTGCGCCAAATCAGGACGCCCAGGCTTCACCACTATTCTCAAGTGGGCCTGGGAGTCCTTGTAGTGCACGACATTGCATCTCGTTCATTGCGCCTGTTTTTGGGCACAACGGGCGAAATGGAAAAATCTCAGCAGCACTTTTGTAAAATAACAACATAATCGTTATTTTACGAAAGTGCTGCCAAGAACACAGCGATACGTGAGCACTTTCCTTAAAAAAGACATATTCGTTATTTAACGAAAGTGCTGCCGAGAATACGGTGGCACCCATTGAGGATGCATATGAAAAACCAAGTGCTTGTGGAGATACAAACGTGGTACAAAGCACAGGACAGGCCCTAGAAGGGGACAAGGAAGGGTTTTCATAGTTCAAAGGGTTAAAGCAACTTCCTGACCAGCATTTCCTTTTCACTGGTGTAGTTGGACAACAGAAGCGCACAGCAATCTTTCACTTTTGCCAAGGTATTTTTATGTGACCTAAACAAAGGTGACATTACATTGTGAAGTCGGAAAGGGCAGTATTGTGATGTCTGGGCAAGATGTGGAAGTGCACAGTGGAGGGCCAAAACGGAAGGCAAAATTCACTGATGCAGCCCGGGGTGTACTGATGGATGAAGTACTAGCCAATGAAAGAGTGTTATTTGGAGCAATGGCACACCTCTTTCTCTGAAAAATAGCCTTTGGGAAAGCGTTGTGACCAAAGTGAAGGCAGTTTCCAATACTTTGCTCACCGTTGATGAGATATAAAAAACAGTGGTATGATGTGCAGCTCAGGGTTCACAAGAAGTATCTTGAGAGTAAAGAGCACAGCAAAGGCACTGGTGGAGGATCGCCCTTTGACCCAAATTATTTGCACATAGAATTAAAGGTGCTTGCCTTCATGGTCTCTGGAAGTCTAGACGGAGTAGGAGTCATGGACACACTGACCACTGGTAAATTGAATTTCTTGTGGCACTTACTTGATGAAAAGTATGTGAAGATATGCAGTGTGGCAGACATCTGCTCTGTATTTCACAAAACCAAACTTATGTGTGCCTTTGGCATCCTTCAAGGTAATCTCGAGTGTGTTCAACCTGTAACCAATTTACAGTGGTACCTTTTCATTTGATGTCATTTAAGGACCTGTACATGTGCAGTGGGTGTGTGTTTGTGTTCCTTCGAGCAGCATACCTTTTCCATGATGTTAGGTAATTGTGATTGTTATACTTTACTTGTGAAGCACTTCTGCACAAGTGAAGTGCTTCACAGGGCGTCAAGGCAGGAATGGTAGCGAGGGATTACAGTTAGCATTGAGACATGAAACTACAATATCTACCATGGTAGGTCACAGGCTTATGCACTACTGCAAGAACGTATCAAAGAGTGAGGAGAGAGGAGGGGGGAGAGGGAATGAACATATGGTCCAATGTACTGCAGTACAAGTCATGGCTAGGGACGGGAAGCAGATGGAGGAGCGGACAAAGAGACATGCCCAACAGGAACTGCAAGTGAACGGGAGGAGGACAAGTGCGCATAGTCCCGCAGGTGCCAGGGTTAAGTGTAAAGTATGTGCTCCTTGGGAGGAGGATAATGCAGTTATGGCAGCAAAGTGCAGAGGGCCGAAGGCAAGTGCAGGACTGGCAGGGGAGTCTGGGACTTGTAGGGCTCTGGATGTGCACCACGGAACCAGTCTGCGAGCGCAGTAGTTTCAGGAGGAGAAAGAAGTGCAAGAGAGTTGGATTATGCCAAGCACAGTGCTGTAGAAGGAAAGTATTTGTGGCCCTATACCGTGCACTTTTATGATTACTGTCCATGCTGTTATTGGTGTGTGGTAATATGGTTTTGTCATACTGTCTTTATGTGTGCAGCTACTTTCAGGGACTGTTGAAGCCACAGCAGAGTCTATGCATAACTTACCTGAAGGAGAACAAAATCTGCCAATGTCAGATGAGCATCAAGGGGATACAGCAATGACACTGTGCCAGTAGTTGAGGATGACAGTAAAGCAGTCAACATGCCCACTGTAGTGGAGGATGTAGCCACAGAGCACTCATTTGTGGAAGACACCCTGCTCACCCAGCCAGCACTGATGCTTGAGAAGCCCAGGGGAAGAACAGGTCTGACCACGGACGATGATTGCCGTCTTCTTACCACCACAGAAAAACCAACTGCGTCACTCCTGCAAATGTGTGGTTACTTGCAGACTCATGTGTGCACCCTTAAGAAGGAGAATGCAGTTGCAGATGCAGATATGGCATGTGTAACTGATGTCCTGAATGACATAAAATGAAATATAAGCACATTGTGCTCATAAATTGATAGTGTGGCAGTAGTGGTGGGCAAAAGTGTCAAAATTAACATTGAAATGCATAAGCAAAACTCTGAAATCATGAATGCTTTGATGCAGGCAGTGCAAATGTGCAGTGTCACAGTTAAGGGCAATGCATTATGCCTGCAAACATTGACCGATCTATTGAAAGTGCAGGAAAAGGAGTACTCCCTATTGATGGCCAGCATGGCTGTGCCAGTTTTGCCAGAAGACAACCCAGCAGTGCAATCGTTCAGTTCTCCTAGCACCTCTACCAGCACTGAAGCACATGAGGTTGCACTGCCAAGTTAGCCACAGAGAGAGTGTAGGGGTAAGCATGCTAAAAACAGCAATAACTGAAAACATATTGTTGAATCTACGATTAGCCTGTTGGAACTGCGATTAAAATATCTTAAATCATATGACAACATGATAGATGTAAACAATATTTTCAATATATGGCAAAACGTAATGAAAGGTGACTATTGTACCCTTATATACTACATGTTGTTATTTTATTTACGCGTAGTGGCTATTTTCAATTATGTTTAGTGATGGCATTGTTGCAATTTTAAAGCTTGTAGCTATGTAGGAAATCATCAATTTTAACTGTAAACCATTTTAGACAGTGGTTATTTTAAGACATGGTGATATTGTATGCTTCATTGTAATGTTTCTCTTTTTAGATTTTGTGTCGTGATTGTTTATGTAACATTTGTTGTATACACACAGCCATTCCACTATAAGTATATTAATAAAATAAAATAAAATTGAAAACATATTGTCAAATGTTTTTGCAGCAGTTGGGTATTTATTTCGTTTATACAATTTACAGTTCTGACTTTCTTAGAATGAGACTGAACCTTGTCCAGTGCGGGGCTGTTCTGGAAAAGCGCAACCAAGGGGATGTAGCAAAAAAACTATGTTCAATTTGCATCAACCCCGCCAAACAAACATTAAGGCATGTTCTAATGGAATGTGAAGGCACATGGCCTCAACGATTAAGACTTTTCAGAGACTTTGTGTGGAGAGAGGAAGATATAATTTCAGACCTCTTTTGGGATAGAATTATCTCAGGAAGCAATGCAGTTTTGACATTTGCAGCAATCCAGGTGCTAGCAGAAATTGGACTGATCATCTAATAAAATAAAGGACAAAAGTCTTCAAAACATTGATACAGCAGAAAAATAGAAAATTAGCAGGGTTGGGGGAAAAAAAATGAAATTTATTGTAATTTTTAGGTGTTTTATACTAACAATTTTGTATTATTTTTGTAAAGGCCTAAGCCAAAACAAATTAAAAAAAAAAAAAAGTTAATGTAGACGTAACATAGTTCAAGACACCAATGTGCGAGGTTAAACTTTAATTGAACAAACTTTCATTTGTTAACAGTTGTCAATAAACTTTCAAAGTCAATGTCTCTAATGTGTGGTGTTCAATTCTTACACATGCATTACATCTATGTTGTCATTATTATGTTCAAACTTTGCAATGCCCACCGCCCAGTGGTGTCAAATGAAAAAATTGGCAATAACATCACTACGAACTTTACGGCCATCGTCCTCATACTCGTCATTGTGTATGGGAACCTCCTCCCTCCTCCTCCTCCTCTGATATTGCATCCACTGGGTCCGGAAGTCGGCGTCGAATGGCTAAATAATGCAGCATGCAGCACAGCCCTACAATTTTGCAAACTTTGTCCAGAGCATACATGAGATCCCCTCCAGACACATTCAAACACCTGAAACGACTTTTTAGGAGCCCAAATGTGTGTTCTGTTGTGTTCCTTGTCCTTCTATGTTATGTATTGTACTTCTGTTCAGATGCAATGGTTGCATTCAAGATTTTTGTCATTAGCCACGGTTCCAAGGGGTATGCTCCATCCCAAGCAGTCAGTGACTGTCTGCTGACAAGCCACTCATTACCATGGGTAAGTTGCTACTACGCAAAATGAATGCATCATTTGCAGACCCAGGGAGGTTTGCAGAGCAATGACTGATTTGCAAATCTGTGTCGCATGTCATCTGAATGTTCAGTGAGGAGTGCATTTTCCTATTTGTAAACATTTGCTCCCTTTCCTGAGGTGGTACTATGCACACATGAGTTAATCTATTGCCCCTACAACGTTGGGGAAGCCAGCTATTGCAAAAAACCCACATTTCACAGCGGCAACCTCAACTGCCGTAAGTGGGAAAGTAATGAACTTGCTTATGTGCTGCAACAGTGCAGCCAAAACCACTTGCAAAACTTTACAGAAACGTGTCTGCGACATCCCTGCTGCCATTGCAACAGTGCCCTGGGTATGAACCAGTTACATAAAAGTGGAGCACTGCCAGTACTTTCACAAAAGGTGGACTAGCTGTACTCTTGGTGCTTCCTTCCAGCTCCCATTTATTAGCTCCACCAAATACAAAATTGCATCAGCATCCATCCGGTACAACTGACTGATTTGTTTGGATCACATGTTGAACAAATGTACCCTGGTGTGAAATATACGCTCTTTATTTGGACATCTTCTTCTTTGTCTGGGAGGTGGGAGCTCAATCAGCACATTCTCCACTGTTGGTTGCACAGGTAGCTCAGCGTTGGCACACTTACAACGAGCTAAAACATACGCTACAGCAGCACTTGACATGGGTGCTGGAAATGCACGGCCCACTTCTGTTCGTAGAAACTGCACACACTATTGGTATTTGTACACTAGCAGTCGATGTTCATGTAGCACCTGCACAGAAACAATTTCAAAATGAAATACGAAAACGGTATCCGCACATTAAAAAACCTATTCATGTATTTGCAGCAGCAGGTTAACTAAGTCATCACCTTTCAAAGTGTAATGACATTGTGAGTGACACACCACACACACATACAACAGGTCAAAGTAGAAGCAACGACACAAGTCCATTACACAACTGTGAAAACATGATGCCTACCAGCAACCTTGCTTTACATATGCTGTCTCCCTTTTCACCATACCACAGGACCTGTCAAAAGGCATGCACATCTATGATGCCCCCAAAAACCACACTTCATTCCCTCAATTGTAAGCACAATATTGCACGTGTACGATGCAAACCATGTGATCACAGTGCATATGTTGCTCTTCCATTCAAACTCATGTGGAGCACTCTACACAATGAACACACTTGAGTAGACTTGTAGAAGTCTACACAGCACCCATTTACACTGCACTACCTCATACATTGCACTTTAAAAATAAATCCTGCTAAAATACAGCACAAACACAATTGTCGTGCTTCAAAATAACATTCTCTATGCCACAAACTGTCCCATTCCATGCTGCAGTACTCTGGTAGAAGGAGTGATCTGTTCCCTCCTTCCACCACAGTACTGCAACATGGAATGGGACATTTGTCGGTGCTGTATTGCGCAGTACTGTCCCACCCATCCCACCCCCTAAACACCATCGTTTGGCCACCGACCTGCACTGTGTCTGGCTTCCGGTGGCACTCCTCCCCAATACTGGCACCAAAACAATACCGTATATATGCACCACTTTAACACACATTTAAAAGTGCAGGAGTGCCACAGGAATACCCGTATTACATGGCAGGTAACACATGTGGGATTGCTAGGTTGGTTTCCCACCCATCCTTGCAACCGCCACATATATACTGAATGTGGCGCATTCATACAGACTTCGGAAGAATGCGCCACCTTCAAAATAGGTTTTAAGTGCAGAAAAGGTCGTTAACACTTTTTACAAACTTTTTGGTACTTAACCCCCACTTGAGAATTGGGCTCCAAGTGCATAACCCTTTCCTGAGCCTCTGTGCTGTCTGACTTGCTTTGTCTGTATGCTGTACCCCATCCCAAGCTTCTGTACTCTCTCATTTCCTATGCCCCTCTGCTCCACACTTTCCCAAGCCTCTGTGCTGTCTCACTTCCTAAGTCCATGAGTACTCTTCACTTTCCTGAGCCTCTATGTTGTCTCACTTCCTTAGTCCCTGTGATATACCTTTTCCCGAGCCTCTGTGCTGTCTTACTTCCTAAGTCTCTGTACTCTACCCTTTCCAAAGCCACTGCGTTGTCTCACTTCCTAAGTCCATGTGTACTCTACCCTTTTCCGAGCCTATGTGCTGTCTCACTTCCTAAGACACTGTACTCTACCCTTTCCCAAGCCTCTGTGCTGTCTCAGTTTCTAAGTCTCTGTGCTTACTCTTTCCTCAGCCTCTGTGCTTTCTCACTTGCTAGATCTCTGTGCTGTACCCTATCTCAAGCTTCTTTACTCTCTTACTTTCTAGGCCTCTGTGCTCTATCCTTTCCTGAGTCTCTGTGTTGTTTCACGTCCTAGGTCTCTGTGCTCTACCTGTTTCTAAGCCTCTGCGCTGTCTCACTTCCTAAGTATCTGTGCTCTGCCCTCTCCCGATTCTTCAGCCTCACTGCCTAAATCCATGTATTCTCTACCCTTTATGGAGCCTCTCTGTTGTCTCACTTGCTACATCTTGGTGCTGTACCCTTTTGCAAGCTTTTGTGCTGTTCCACTTCCAAAGTCTGTGTGCTCTACTCTTTCCCGAGCCTCTGTGCGTTCTCACTTCCTAAGTCCATGTGAACTCTACCCTTTCCCGAGCCTCTGTGCTGTCTCACTTCCTAAGTCTCTGTGCTCCACCCTTTCCTTTGCCTCTCTCATCTCACACTTCCTATCTCTGTACTCTACCTTTTCCTGAGCCTCTGGCTGCCTCAATTCCACTTCCTCGCACCTAGAAACACATGAGTACAGGTGCATTATAAAAGACATATCAGATCATATCATAAGTCTCTGTACTCTAGCCTTTCCTGAGCCTCTGTGCTGCCTCACTTCCTCACTCCTACAAACACTTGTGTACAGGCGCGTTATAAATGACATATCATATCATAAATCTCTGTACTCTACCGTTTCCCAAGCCTCTGTGCTGTCTCACTTCCTAAGTCCATGAGTACTCTACACCTTCCTGAGCCTCTGTGGTGTCTCACTTCCTTAGACCCTGTGATCTACCTTTTCCGAGCCTCTGTGCTGTCTTCCTAAGTCTCTGTACTCTACCCTTGCAAGAGCCATTCCATTGCCTCACTTCCTAAGTCGTTGTGTACTCTACTCTTTCTCGGGCCTCTGTGCTGCTCACTTCCTAAAACACTGTACTGTACACTTTCCCAACCCTCTCAGTTTCTAAGTGTCTGTGCTTACCCTTTCCTGAGCCTCTGTGCTGTCTCACTTGCTAGGTCTCTGTGCTCCAGCCTTTCCTATGTCTCTGTGTTGTTTCACTTCCTAAGTCTCTGTGCTCTACCCACTTCCAAGCCTCTGTGCTGTCTCACTTCCTAAGTATCTGTGCTCTGCCCTCTCTCAGCCTTCTGCCTCACTGCCTAAGTCCATGTGTGCTCTACCCTTTCCGGAGCCTCCCTGCTGTCTCAATTGCTACATCTCGGTGCTGTACCCCTTTGCAAGCTTCTGTGCTGTGCTCTGCTCTTTCCTGTTCCTCTGTCATGTCTCACCTCCTACCACTGTAGTCTACCCTTCCCTGAGCCTCTGTGTTGCCTCACTTCCACTTCCTCGCCCCTAGAAACACTTGTGTAGAGGTGCGTTATAAATGACACATCAGATCATTTCATACATTTCTGTACTCTACCCTTTCCTGAGCCTCTGTGTTGTCTCACTTGCTACATCTCTGTGCTGTACCCTATACCAAACTTCTGTACTCTCTCACTTCCTAAGTCGCTGTACTCTACCCTTTCCGGAGATTCTTTGCTGTCTCAGATTCTATGTCTCGGTGTTGTACTCTTTCCCGAGCCTTTGTGCTGTGTGACTTGATATCTCTCTGGGCTGTTCCCTATCCGAAGCTTCTGTACTCTCTCACTTCCTAAGTCGCTGTGCTCTACCCTTTCCTGAGCCTCTGTGCTGTCTCACTGGCTCCGTCTGGGTGTTGTACCCTTTCCCAAGCCTCTGTGCTGCCTCACTTCTACGACTCTGTGCAGAAACACATCCCAAGCTTCTGTGCTGTCTCACTTCCTAAGTTTCTGTACTCTACCCATGACCCTGTGTGTTGTGTGTGGTCCTACTGCCGGAGCTGGTTTATTGTTCCTGTTCCCTGACCTCTGTGCTGTCCCTCTGCCCGAGGCCGTACACTGTCTTTTTTCCCAGTACTTTAAGTGGGATTAGAAATCGAGGGGGGACCCTAGTTAGGGGGTGTGGCCTAAGGCCCAAAGGCCCCTAACGAGAGCCCCCCTTCGATTAAGGGGGGGGGGTCGGCTGGGGCACACTGGCATTATTACCTTTAATGCATCCAGCCCCTCCGTTTAAACAGAAGAAGGGGCTGGGCGCACCAAAAGGTGTGACTACAGTGTGCCCCAGCTCGCACGCAGCAGGCAGTCCTTTCATTCAAGGAGCCCGCTTTGAATGAAAGGTCTGTACTTGAAACAGGAGCAGGGCTGGAGGGCAGGTTGTATACGAATTGTTCGTTTTACAACTGTTCGAATTACAATTGACCTTTTCACAATTGACCGAATTGTGAAGGTCAATTGTAACATATATGTGGGGGAAACCCCCCACATCTCCCCACCCAACGCCAAACACCCCAAAACCCATATATATATATATATATATATATACATATATATATATATATATATATATATGACAGAAAAGGGTGTGAGGGGCGCACTCTGGGTCCCAGCTAGGTGTACCTTTTCACAGTCCAGTTGATGTTCTCCTCCTAGCGCGCTTTCTTGCCTCTTGCAATCATCAGGGAGGCAGTCTGTTCAGGTGTTTGTTCAGGTGTTGATGTGATGGCCTCAGAGAATTCTGGTTGCTGTAGTCATTCAAGTAGCCAGGAACCAACTCAACTTCCAATTACAAAGTGTAAAACCCCAGTGATCAAGCGCTTAGTGGAGTGCGAAACGCGTTGTGTACAGGTCGTGTATCATGGCGTCCTGCCTCTGTGTGTCTTTGTGTGGTTGCTGATTGTACCATTATTTTTTGTACAATCCTTTTATTTCTATAGAAACATTAAAATATATCCGTTTTTCAACATAGTGTTTCCTTGCTTTTTGTCCGTGTTTTGGAGTCTGCTGCAATTGCTGCTGTGCCTGCGGGAGTGCGGCTCGCCTTTCCTCCTTATTTTGGATATATATATATATATATATATATATATATATATATATATATATATATATATATATATATATATATATACGGTCAATTGTGAAAAGGTCAATTGTGACCCTTTAAATTCGGTCAATTGTTCATTCGAACAATTGTAAACTAACAATTTGGGTAATACCGGAGGGCCCAGTCCCTCATTTTGTTTTCGAGTAACTAGTTATCACCCAGCATCATGCTGGGTGATGACTAGTTAGTTACTCGAAACAAAAGGAGAGCTGGGCCATCCAGCCCTCCTTCTGTTTCAAGCACGTAGACATCAGGCAGCCCGCACTGCACGGTTACACCTGCTGCTTGCAGCTGCCAGTACTTCATTTCAGAAAAAAGAAAAGGAAGTGCTGACACCTGCAGGCAGCTTGTGTCCGTGCAGCCTCTACATGGGACTCCTGAGGTGTCGGCTGGCTGGGGCTAGTCGGGGGTTGACCCCGGCAGGGCCCCGGCTCATGGGCCATTTCTGGAGAATGGCGGGCCTGGCCCCCGCCAGCCCCGGCCCACTTAAAGCCCTGGTGCTATCCCATTTTCTAAGCCTTTTAGTAGTGACAATTTCTGTGGCGTGTGATGTCACATTTCTTGCTCTTGTGTGTTGCCTTATATTCCGAGATTATTGGGCTATCCTCTTTGATGACCCTGTATGATTTGGCTTGTTGCCCGAGTTCTGGGCCTGAGTCCAGCCCCGGTGCCCTGTGGCACTGTCCTCTCCTTTTCCCTTTGCATGTATTCCATCTAGGTCTGTGTTTTGCCGATTCTCAAGACTCTGTCCCATCATGAGCTTGTGCGCTGCCGCCGCTTGGGCCTCTGAGCTTCCGCCTCTTGGACTTGTGAGCTGAGACTTTTGCAGGAGTGCACGCTGTTCCTGTACTCTGCCACTTCTTCAATACGTTCGTACGCCGTTGTTTTTACTGGGCCTGTGAGTCCCATTTCCCCAGCCTTGGGCCTATTGTAACCAGGCACAAACGGAGTGGTATTAAGTGGCTATTGCAGTTGCACAAAGACACGAGAACCTTAGCAGAGCCTGACAAATTCCAAATACTAATACACAAACCAAACCTGTTAGCTTTGCCAATGTTTGTCTTTGACAGGACTTCAGTGAAGGACACACAGAGTGCTTATAAAACGAGTGGCTGAAGGCAACCTGGTTAAGACATTTTTATTACACCAATACCGGGTTTACAACTCCAATTAAGTCATTAACTCTCAGAAGACTGCTTTGAAAAAACACTGCAGGCACTTTGGGCCTCATTACACGGACGGTGGTGGACCAAAGTGCTATTAGCACCTTGGTCCATGCCGGTAAAATACCGGCACCGTCTTGGTGGAAAGGGGAATTACCGCCCTATTCCAAGGTTGGTGGGGCGGTAATTCCCCCTTCCCCCATTGCCCTTCCCCATTCCCATTTTTGCCCCATAGGGCATAATGGGAATGGGGAAGGTGCTAATTACGGCACCACAAATTGCGGTGCCGTAATTAGCTCCCTGGTCCCTTTGCGGGTTGGTTTTTAATGCCTGCAAAAAGCAGGCGTTAAATTCTCCAACCCGCAAAGGGACCTTGTAGTAAGGCGGTAAGGGTTTACCGGTACCGGTAAAATACCGGTACCGGTAAACCCTTACCGTCCGTGTAATGAGGCCCTTTGAGTGCAAAGTTTGATGGCAAGGCTTGAATAATACGAGCTCAAAGAGTGTTCATGAGGAGATGTTTTGGGTGGAGAGGGTTAAAAACTTGGTGGGAATGGCCATGGGGATTGGCATGGCTATGGACAGGAGATAGACGGGATCATAACCAAACAACATCTACAAGCTGTGTGTCTCTCCTTATATGCCATCCTTATATGCCCTTTCTCCCTATCTGTACACTAATGCAGTTGTTTAGGCTTATAGGCGCTTCAGTCCCCCCCCTTACATCTCACACACCTACATCACTCAGGTCACAAAAGATTCTACAAGATTCCTGTAGGTTTGTTTACACTTTTGTGGGTCAATACCAATTCCCTATTTAAGCCCCCATTTAGGCACCCACTCTACAAAATTACCCCCAGAACACCCACCTCTGCTGATCCGATCGGAAGATTTTCATATCTGTGGGCCTCATTACGACTACAGTGGTAGCCGTGCCGGTAATTACCGGCACGGCTGCCGCCAGAGTCATTTTTTATCCGGCACCCAGCAATGGGGATGTACCGGGCATTCCAGTCCCGGCGGACCCAGTACAGAACTCGACTTAAATAGCACACGCCAGGAGATTTTATGACACACTGCTGATGCTCTAAACCCATTGCCTGTCTGTTTTGACAAATACATTCTGCCTTGATCAATCAATCTTGTAATGCTTTCTGTGTTCACTGTGGAATACAAAGTTTGTGCGGCACAACTTCTGTAGCATTCTTTCCTTCCTGTGGGTATGATGTTGATCATTGCAATAGCCAAAGTTGAAATCCATATTGCTAAATTGAGTGCCCCAATGGTTCGGAAGTTAGCTCACTGTGGTAAGCACTCATTGTAGAGATATGTGTTCATATGGAAGATTAGAAGAGCACATTCCAGCAAGACTGGCTGAACCTTTCCTATGTCTGAAGTTTATAAGCATAGCTGCATATGTACTTGGTTTTGCAGCATAAGAGGTGCTATTATCAGCAATGTTCCTGCACCAGATAGGGGCTGCTATAAAAACTAACATGTAATTCGTAGGGTGAAGGTCTAGAAATTGGTTTGTTCAGATGGGGCGTTCTAAAATCTAGGCAATCCCCACCAAAGATGAGCATAAACTATTAGTCCAAGAGGTGAATAAGTATCCAAATTCAAGACTCTGGAACCAAAGTGTTCATGCCTGTACCCTGCCTTTGCCAGCAGACGATACAGTGATCCTGGTCAAATCATATAATATCTCTTGCATTACTGTGCTGTCTTCTGCGAGGTTTGCCTTCTTACATGCTTGTGGCATTGTTTAGCTCATTACTTGATCTTTCTTCTTATGTAGACCTTTTGAGTGGAAGGGGTGGTAGACAGGATAGAGTGGACCAGATGTTGTAGGCCTTGGGCAAGCATATCTTTAGCTCTGCTCATTTTATACAAAAAGCAAAAAGTTTTTTTGTCAAAGTGAAAGGTTTTTCTGCACGTTTATGAATGACAATTTCACAAGCCATTGTTTTGCAAGTATTTAAAGCTTAAAAGTACAAATGACATACCTAGATTAAATCTGTTAAATCACATCGATTGATATGCTGGTACTTATGTACTTCCCTTGATGATGGAGAGAATGAAGCTAGAATCATTCCAATTTTGCATAACACCCTTCTGTAATATTTTGATTTTAAAAATGGCCATGTTTGGAAATGTGATTGGTGTACTTTGCAAGTTAGTTTTATAAAAATGAGATTGTTTTAGTACATGGTAAAATAAAATGTTCACATGCAGAAATTGCAGAGTTGGCACAAATCCCAGCTTCACCCCTTAAGCAATGTGTGATCCTGGGCACTCATTTAATCTTTTATTGCCTAACCTCTCAGAATTGCTAGTCCCTAATCCTTTCAAAATTGTCAGCCCTTCTGAGTGATCAATAGTCCCATCGTTAATAAATGTACCCTGTTACTTATTGTGACTGAAGCTTTACATTAGAATGTATAAATGAACATCAATGCCTACCCCTTGCTAATAGCGCCTGCCTATACAACACAACATAAGCTAATACATGCCTGCCGTTAACACCACATTATATCACAATAATAAATGAGTATGCCAAAGTTCATACATCCATCAATACAGCAGTCACCAACGATAAATACTTGTCTACTGGTCCAAACTTGCATACCTAGAAATGTGCCATTAAATACATATCTCGATCCCGACCCATTGGATCGTTTGTGATATAAAAAGCATCGTCATAAATACAACTTGCATCCATGAGCATCGAAGTGCCTTCAATAAATTCATATATTCTGGCCCAGAGCACACCACCATTATATGCAACCGTACCTCAGATTTAATAAATATATTCTAAGACCAGACTTGCATCCGGTCAGTGCTATCCAATAAACAAATAAATACATGTTGATAAATATACATTTAATGTAGCTATCCCACATATATATATACACATCCAGAGGCACGGAAAGTGCTCTTCTGAACATCCGTGAAGAACTGCTCGTATCCCTGGATTCAAAGTCCCCAGCTGTTCTCATCCGTCTTGATCCCTCTTGTGCATTTGACATGGTCAGCCACTCCATCCTCATACAAAGGCTCCATTACATGCTTGGTATCTTGGAGCGGGCACTGGACTGGCTGATCTCCTTCTTTACTGACTGCTCCTCTCAAGTCATGCTGGGAACCTTCTCCTCTAGTACTTCCTTCTTCACCTGTGGTGTCACCCAGGGCTCTATCCTCTCGCCTTGGCTCTTTAACATCTACCTCACTCAGCTGGCACTCCTCATCTCCTCCTTCTCCCCCAACTTCCTGTGTTATGCTGACGACACACAACTCTTCTTCAAAACCCACTTGCACCTTCCCTGACTTACTTTCTGCCATCCAGGCCTGGTGCACTTCCAATGATCTCTGCCTCGATGCCAGCAAAATGAAGATCCTTCCAATTGGGACCACTACCCGCAATTTCTTCCCTTCACTGTGGCCTTGTTCCATGGGCTCTCCCCCTGCCCACTCTTCTGTAAGCCAGAAATCTTGGAGTCATCTTCCACTTCTCTTTCTCCTTCCTCCCTCGCACTCAGGACATTGCCAAAAAGTCCCACTTTCAGCTCTTCCTTTTCAAAGGAATTGTACCTTTTCTCACCTTCCCCCACAAGCTCAATTTTACCCGAGCCCTGGTTCTCTATAGGCTTGACTATTGTAATAGCCACCTCCTGAATTTGCCTTCTTCTACTCTGCAACCTCTCCAGCTAATCCAGAATAGGGCAGCAAGACTTATCATTGGCCTCAAGCCCAGGTACTGCATCTCTCCTGCCCCAAAAAGTCTTCACTGGCTCCTGGTTGCTTCATGGATTAATTTCAAATCCCTCTGTATGATCCACAGGCCTGTCTGGGGCCGTGGAACACACCCTCTGCAACTCTCTCTTACTAAATATTCCCCCTCTAGACCCCTGCACTCCTCTGGCACCAACTATTTGTGTGTAAAGCATTTCGGTAAACAGAGGGCAGGAGGTCGATCGCTTTCCTCAGTTGGCTCCCTTCTTTGGAACAGGCCCCCCCTCTCTCTTTGTCTTGAGCAGGACTTTCCACTTTACCTCCTCCTTCCCCTCCACTCTCCTCTGCTAATCTCAGAGTTGCCTGTTTGGTGTGCAGGGCCTTTATGCATCCTCGGGCCCTGTCCTACCACACCAAATCGTTCCCAGCATCTATCTATCCTCAGCACTTGCCTCGGCTTACCCTCTTCCCTGGAGGCTTGCAATGACCCTTCATTGCACTTCACCTGTTGCTCACCCATGAGCACCACTGCACCTACCCCATTCCCCCACCCTTCTGCACTTGCACGTTCTGAACACTCACAAGACATAGTAGGTTCATCCTCCACCCACTGTATTTATTATTTCTTTATGTTTTTAAATTGTATTCATTGTTTGCACGTTCTGAACACTCACAAGGCATAGTAGGTTCACGCTCCTCCTACTGTATTTATTATTTCTTTATGTATTTAAATAGTATTCATTGTTTAATTGTTTAATTAATTAATTGTTTAATTGCCTCACATCCGCTTGTCCCCTCTATGTTGCCCTGTGGGCGCTTTGAAACAGTAGTTACTTCCTGCATAAGCGCCCAATGGGCAAACAATAAATACAATAAATAAATAAATACACACAATTGCCCTCTACATTTATTAATACTGAAGTAACTTCTAGAACATGCATCAATATTTGACAAGTGTGCATGTGTGGACTTTAGCTATCCAACTTCAGATGACAATGAGCACTAATGAATTTGATACCAAACACAACAGGGCAACTGTAGTATTAGGTTGTCGCCAATGATCCTGCAGTGTCCAGTCACATTAAAGCATGACTAGATGAGGCCGAGGTGCCGCCCCATAGTTTGCACACAGCCATCCTCTCTCATGTAGCAACAGATACCCGCTTTCGATTCGGGCTCTGAGAGAGAGCGCAGACACGCTAGTTGCCTTTGCTGTCCCTGGACCACTCCACATCCACAGGGCCTCAATAGAAAAGACTCCTAATATTTAACAGAAAGGGTCTGTTTCTATTATCTGAGGCAGGACTTTTTGAATTACAGCCACAATAAATGACGGCACAAGCGACCAGCGTTACCGAATAGAAAACAAGTGGTGTAAAAAGCAACAAGAGACTGTCTCTTGTGGGGTGCATTTATCAGCCCAACAGAAATCCCAGCCTCACAAAACTGCATTTAGCAGTTACAGAAACCATGGCTGCGCTGTGTCTGCTGTGCACATTTGGGGCGAGATGGAGTACAGACACCCCAAGAATGGCTGCACTTATTTTCTTCATGGGAATCCAAAAAGAGGAATTCAAAGGCAGCCTGCCTCAGTGTTGCAGTGCTGGGATTTGCATAAACTTCAAACTGCCAAAGAAAATGTTCTGTGTAAAACAACTTTGCACTGGTGCTATCTTCATTTTTATACATCATCCAGCTTGGGTTTTAGTAAAACACAGCCATGTTCATCCATATTCAGGTTGTGCACCAGCAAATGGGGGCATTCCTCACTGAATGGCATGTTGTGTCAAGCAAAATCTGTGAAGAGCCGAGAAATACATTTCGGGCCATAGACCCGCGTTCACTCTTGCAACAAAGTAACCCATGCAGAAGACTTCAAAAAGATAGCTTTTTCTCCATGGCGTCAATTACAAAGAACAATATTTCCAGCAGAAACTTTCCATGCCCTGAAACTGATCTGACCTGTCAAGGCTTTTCTGAAATGTGTGTTAAAGAAACCGCATTGTGTGAAATCCCCATGTAAAATAAGCATGTGCAAATTCGTTTTTCAAAGGCAGTCAAATAATACTTTTTAAAGCTGAAAATGTGAAATGATCCCAGATACTTGCATGCTTTTGAAAGCACTTACTAGTGTGTCCTTAGGCACGGTAGGAACACTTGTTACTGCTTGCTGAGTCCCTGTGTACACACTTGCAACGGCCACTGCTTGCGGTGCAAAAAGACGTACACTTTTGTTAGGGACTCCGTTATTGACCCCTGTAACAGCCATTTCTATTGGCTAGCAGGCAAAAGGGACTACAATCCCCAGAAGCACCAGCGCCCCTCTTAGGGGATCGTCAGGTGCTTCAGCGCCGGCGCTTCAGGGTCAAGCCGGTCTTGCGCCGGTCCTCGCCGTCCACGGCGTCCGGTGCAGAAAACGCTGCCTGAAAATCTAGCGACATATACCTTATTCTCTTCCAATTAGACTAAAATGGGCCTTTTGCCCTTGAACACCCTGCTCCTTGAGCAACAAAAACTTATCCGCCTAAACAAAGCCACGATTGCCACCCGGCTTATCCTGGACAGAAGCCCAAACAGCAACAAAGAGGAACTAGCTATTAAAAGACGACACAAAGAAAATAAATCTTTAACTACTCAGCTGTCAGTTACACCCTCCACAATAAAAAGTAGTACTGATTTAAAAATCTGTCTACTTAATACTAGATCCCTCAATAAACACGCTCAATGTATCCATGATAGGATCATTGAGGAGAATATTGATATTTTCTGCATCACTGAAACATGGCTCGTAGATCCCATAGGCCCCACCTGTGACATCGCTGTCCCTGATGGGTATGTAATTTACTACACCAACAGGGAAACCGGAAAAGGAGGAGGAGTCGCAGTTATTGCCAGAAGCTCCATTGCACTCTTCCAAGGCAAATCATCATGTGGTGAATGCGAAATGATCATCTCAAGCACTCGCCCACTGAAAAAAATTGCCTTAACCTACTAGTAGTCTATCGACCACCATCTCCCACTCCGGAATTTAATGACACCTTTACACACCTCCTCAATCTTTTGAAAGGTCCAAACTGTGCCACATTAGCAGTCGGAGATTTTAATAGAGGGTACGGCAATCAAACTGACAAAGAGGTCACCGATCTCGAAAACTCGTTATTAAACATAGACTATACCATCACAAATAAAGAACCAACCATGAAAAACGGACACCAACTAGATTGGATAATTACCAATCACCTTGAAACACACAACTACCAAACCAAACCTTGTATTACAGTGTCTCATTTCAAGTCTCACTTCCCTCACTCAAAGAAAAAAAATCCCAATACCCCCAAAAAAGCTATGCAAAGGAACTTTAAAAACATCAAGAAAGAACAACTTGAATCATGCATAAAAGATTACATCGCCATCTCTAAAGAAGAGGACTCATGCGAAATTATGATGTCTACCCTCTTAGACCATCTCAATAATCTAGTAGAGAAAAACGCACCCTTGCAGACCAAAACATTTAGAACCAAAAATACAAGGCAAGAATGGTTTTCTAAAAAACTACTCGAGCTTAAAGGGGACAAAAGAAAAATGGAAAACAACTGGAAAAAAAAACAACACCTGAAAACAGGGAAAAATGGAAAAATATAGAAACAAAATACAAGAAAGAAATAACAGAGGCTAAGAAACAGTATTTCAACAAACAAATTATGGCAGCAGAAAATGCCTCAAGCAAACTTTTTAACATCTTGAAATCCCTAGACAAACCCTCAGTTATATCGCCACCTTTTCTACCATCCCAACAGGAATGCGACAATACCCAAAAAGCTTTCTTTGAGAAATTAGAAAAGGCTAGAGATAAAATCACAAAATCACAACTAAACAAATCCACCATGATCAATTAAAATGCCAGTGGAAGAACCACTTGAAAACATAGAACCCTTTCATTTTTCACCTATCACCACAGAAGAGATGAAAAGAACACTCGTCTCCATGAAACCTACCTCGTGCGCGGAGAACATCCTACCCGCCAAAATAATCTTAGAAAACCCAGACATCTTCGCCCCTACACTTGCTAAGATCATCAACACTTCCTTTAGGGACCAACTAGTCCCCCAGGCTATAAGAAAAAAAGTCACAGTTACCCCACTAATAAAAAAACCGGGCCTGGATCCAAGAGACCCATGCAACCTTAGGCCAATAACCAACTGTAACTTCCTGCTAAAGATTATGGACAAAGTAGCCACGGCACAACTACAGGCACACATTGAGGCCTCTAATGTGCTACACCCACATCAATCAGGGTTCAGACCATCTCATAGCACAGAATCAGCCATGCTCGACTTACAGACAAAGATGCTTAGCATCCTAGACAATGGGAAAACGGGACTTCTCATCCTGTTAGACCTCAGTGCTGCCTTTGATCTCTTCGATCATAATCTGCTCGAAACTGCCTTAGGCAAAACAGCAAACTGCTCACAGGAGGCAAAAACGTGGATAATGTCCTTTTTAAAAGGCAGAACATCCCGAGTCCATTGGGGAGACAAATTCTCAATGGAAAGGAAGATCCTCTGCGGGGTTCCCCAGGGATCCAGCATGTCCCCATTGCTGTTCAACCTCTACATTAGATACTTATGCTACATCTTAGACCATGCTGATATATTCTTTACCAACTATGCGGACGATACGCAACTGGTATTGGAACTCAGCGTGGACCATAAAACTGACAACAACAATCTAAGCAGTATTTATAACATCATAGAACAATGGATGGATTCCAACTGGATGTGTTTGAACGCCAGCAAAACTGAGCTGATGATCTTCGGATCTACCCAAGCCAGAAACTCACTGCCCCACGACTACGCAAATTTCAAGATCAAGGATGCTAACATCAAAGTACTTGAGAAAGTAAAAACTTTGGGTATGATGATGGAAGCGTCTTTAGGAGCAGAGGCCCAGACTCAATACATAAAAAAAACCTGCAATTACTACTTGAGACTCCTCAGAACTATTAGACCGTATCTCACGGAGAACAACTGTGCCACAGTAGCCAGAGCAACCATCCTCTCCCTTTTGGATTATGGGAACGCACTTATGCTAGGAGCCAACAAAAAAAACATCCAAGAGTTCCAGATTATCCAAAATAACGCAGTTAGGATGATCAAATGCAAATCTAAATCAGACCACATCAGTGCATGTAGGAAGGAATTACACTGGCTCAAAGTGGAGAGCAGAACCCACTTCAAGGCTCTCACAATAGCCCACAGATGCATCCACGGGAAGGCACCAGGCTATCTAAAATCGAAAGTACGTCCTTATGTTCCAAGCCGCGCCTTGAGATCCTCGGATCAAAATAGGATCGCAGTGATGCCACACAAACTTAGATCTGGACTGGGAAAATCTTTCCCAGTCATTACAGCAGGCACCTGGAATAATCTGCCACCCCACATAAGGAAAGAACCTAACTACTTACGTTTTCGTAAATTAGTGAAAACATATCTTTTCAACTGACCTCGACTTTCATGACCCACTAAATCCTTGATTCCAGGAACTGTCACGTCCATTTCTGTTGTTTTTGTGTTCACGTTTCTGCGCCCCGAAACTCGCGAGTTAACGGCGCAATACAAATAATTAAATAAATAAATAAATAAATACTCGCACAGAAACAGTATGTTATGGATGGAAATGGGGTGGTTTAAGTGTATATTATACCTATGTACTAAAGACTTGGTTTCTGTGAAAGAAAGTAAGGAAGGAAAAAAATGTGTGTTTAAAAACAGCAGAACAAAGGGGTCTGGGCAGGAAATTCAAAGGGCCCAAAGCTTCCTGGGACAGGAATCTCCCCCACAAACTATGAAAGGGCCAACATGTGAGAATGTGCGGTCTCGTCAGACTGACTGGCATTTCTTTTTTTTTTCTTTTTTTTAAAGGAGAGTTCCGGGACTTTTTTTTTATTGTCCCTACGGGTCGGCCATGTGTTTGTAAGCATAAATCGGTAGATCGTAGGAAACTTTCCTATGGACCTTACCCGACTTTTCGCCCATTATCGCACTCGAAATCAGCCTCCATTTTGTGATAATCCTATCATTCCGCCGCATCGACCTGGCTCACCTGCCTTTGCGGCACTAAATCAAATCCCCCGCCCCTGAAACAGACTTTATCAAAACATTCATATTCCCCGCCTCTATCCGTGACGTGACTGAGCTGCGTAGGCAAACGCGCCCAGGCGTCTTCTACGCGACTCCACACAGACCCCGGAAATCAACACAGATCAGCTCACAATACAGCGCGCCACAATTCGGAATATGAAACTGTACTTTGAAATCAAACCGCAAGATTGTAAATGTGGTAAAGTACATTTATTTGACATCAAATGTTTAGAGAATATTCAGCGATTTACATTTTTATTTGCTCACGTTCCAAAAAGTTCGTATTCAGGAACGCGATGGTCCTTTGCTGTACACAGGGTCTTAGAGCATCTCACAATACAGCGCCACAATTCGGAATGTGAAACCGTGGTTTAAAAGCAAACGGCAAGATTGTACATTTGGCAAAGTACGTTTATTGGACATCAAATGTTTAGAGAATATTCAGCGATTTGCATTTTTCTTTGCTCTCGATCCAAATTAGTTCGTCTTGAGGGAAGCGATGTTCGTGTGCAGTACACAGGGTGTTGGTTTACGATAAAAATAAGCTCTTCGGTCGCACTGATAATCGCATGGCTGTTCCAACAACCAGGCACTAGGCCACCACAACGGTAGGTATGTTGCATCTAACCGTTAGTACCGCGTAAGGGCATACTTGTACTTGGCGATCGTCCCATAAAATGGTCAGGGTGGTAACGTTGTTCACGCGGAGAAGCAACTGGCGGCTGTAGAACCCGTCCGCAGGTGTCTGGTACTCGTGACACAGACAGTAGTGAATGATGTACCTAAAAACATAAAAAATGAAATTAGTCTCACCATCAGATCCTTATTAAAATTATTCATTTCATAGCGAGGACAGCGCTACTGGGTGTACACAAGTGTTTAAAGGCGTGGCGAGGCATGGTGGGGGGGGGAGTGGAGTACAAGGTAAGTAGCATAAAATAATAAATAAATAGGGCCAGCTGGTGGCAAGTGCAAGGTAAGTGCAGAACAAGTGCTGGGAAGGGGGGGCTGTAGGATACTGAGACAGTCCCCCAGTGCAGGGGTTGACAGGGAGGCAGTGCAGGTGGAGAGTGGAAGGGCCCAGGACCGAGGTCGCAGACAGTGGACCAGTTGTAGCAGGGGAGAGGGAGAGAGAAAGCAGAAGCAAAGAGGAAGGTTTTGAGGTGCTTCAGTAAAAGCAGATGTTTCTCCTCAAGATAGTGCGCGGTAGAAAACAATATGCCACATAGAACGAACAAGTACAACTGAACCCGTCTTTAAAGCCACTGTATAGTAATGAAATTGCGGTATAAACTCATCAAAAGTTACTTACATTATATTTGCATTTTCCATTGTGTCTCTGTGTAGGGCAGACCCGAAACACCACTCCTTCTTTGCCGACGTTACTTCTTCTAATTAACGTGGCTCATCGTTTCGTTTCTGAATTTTTATTCATTATCTTTTCTTAGTCTTTCAGGATGGTCCCGGCCTGTCAAGGTCAAATCACAATAGAACCTTATATTGGGTCGTGGGCCGTTCCGCCACCCGAGCAAAACATCAAAGCAGCTGACCTTCACTTTGAGCGAGCACACATTTCTAGTTAGCTGCAGTTAGTTTTAGGGACATCTTGTCTGCGTGCCTTTTTTTTTATTGTCCCTATGGGTCGGCCATGTTTTTGCAATACGGAAACATTCTATAATTTTTGTAAAAATGATTTATATTACTGTTTGGTTTAATTGCAATGGGCCTGCAACATGAGGAGACTCGAGAGAACAGACAATCAAATTACAATCATTTAAACCGTGATGTGTATTTCTCAATGAGCTCTGCTTTAGGTGGACATGGAACAGAGGCAATGTTGGGTGGCAATGCAGTTGTCCCCTGCATAGGTTCGTTCACCACTCCATGTATGTGCCTATCGAGGACATCTACGATAAGTCTCTCAATAAACTCATATTGCATATCCTCAAACACTGGTTTGATCACCCATTGTTTACTTCTTTTAGTGAAGGCCTTATTGTAGCGAAGCGTCCCTAAAGTTCCGGTCGTCCTACTTTGTTGACGGCCAACATTATGGTTATGTGCCAAGACCGCTAAAAGAGTCCGATTTATCATGCCTTCCATGCCAAAATGCAATCTTTTGGGCCTGTACTTGAGGCACATATTGTGGAACACCTCCAAATCTCCTGTGTGGCAGAATTCCGTGAGTCCCCTCAAAGCTTTTGTTATAGTTTTATCAAATACAATCTTTTCAATGGCTTTGTGAGTGGGTGATGAAGGAATCAACCACTTCTTCTTCCGTGCCTCCTCTGTGGACAAATGGCCATGTTCACATTTGTGGAAATGCTCATTTGTCGACCATCGATGTACGTTGCTACAGTGCAACATTACTGACCGCCATTTTTCCAGTAGAATTTCCAACGACCCTTCACATGTTTTTGAGCTCCACCAAAGATGGTTGCTGATTGACTTGGACCACTGTGAAATACCTTGCAATTCTTTTTTTTTACCTGCAGCAGACAATTTTTTATTGATTGATTTTGCAAGATGCCAAACGTCAAATTGGTGATTTATATTTTTGTACTGTTCTCTCATTGTCTTGGCAATTGAAACGTGTCTGTCCGTGGCTATCAGGTCGATCACCATTCCCCGCGATTGTAGTTCTTGCAATGATGCTACAAAGCCAACTTTCTCCATGGCCACTGAGGATGTACTTTGTGACACCTGCACGACCACCGAACTCACAATTTTCTTACTTTCCATGTCCTGAAAGTGGTAGGTGCAGTACTTGGCTGAAAATCCTGGGCTGTCGCACTGTCCATCACCGGCTAGCCTGAAGCGTTTGCCCGCGAATGTACTTTCCATTGACATTTTTTCCATTCTCCAAGCTTCGCTGATGGCTGGAAATAGATAATCGGTTTGGTATTTGTAGAACTGACTTTTCGCAATGAAATGGATTCCCACAAACTGAAAGAAATACTGTAACTTTTTAAAACTTGAACCACTAAAAAGTGCGGCCGCTGCACAAAGTAGATTGCCTGCTGGCAGTTGCCCCAGCATGGGTTGTGCAGACCATGCGAACGGATGATATTGTGTACAGGTGGCATGTATTTTAAGGTTAGTGCCTCGAATTGCACGAGTCACATTAATCAATGGCTCCCCACATACTTCCCCACCAACCGAATGCCCACATTTCATCATCATAATAATATCCATCAAACAGCTATCGAATACAATGAATTTGGCCTCTTTCGTTATACTGTCACTCTGCATCCCAGCTGGTTCGGCCTGTAACGTTGAGGACATGTCACTCGCATGAAAGGTACAATCTCTGATATCGTCTTCCGCTATGCTGAGTGATATTGATGGTGTTTCATTGTCGTCCACGTCATTCTCTTCCATTGCAACATCTGTTCCTTGTCCGGAGATGGGAGAAAAAAACAATGTCTTCAACTTTCGCGCGCTCTTATTTTTTGCGGGTGTGGATTCTGTGAATTGATCTCCGACTGCATCCAAACTACCAGGAGGACATTCACTATCAATGGCTGGTGGTGGTATAGCTCCGTTGTCAATCACTTCATATTCTTCCCATTGGCACGATGCATCTCCAGTCTCAAGTCCCTGCCAAAAGGTTTGACAAGCAACATCTCTCGTTCGCTTCACTGTCTGTGTAGATCTAGTTCTTACACCCACTCGCAACTAGAGGACAGATTAGAAAAGGGATGTTCAGTTTAAACACAACTTACAGTATTGAACTATTGACAGTGAAAGACAACATAATATAGTGAACAGGACACTAACCTTCTTTTGCTTTCTTTTCTTTGAAACTTTCTTGCCTCGAACTTCAACATCTGGACGCTGTTGCTCCGACTCGTGTGTGCATGTCTCCACTTCCTCTCGCGCTGCAACGACTATATTTTCATGATAAGCACATCCATCACTCACTGAGGCTCCATCGACTCCCTGAAACATAGAACTTTCATTAGTATGTATAATAATATTGAAAACACAAAATGTACTTGGGGACCAATACCCATACGTACATCTCAATAGCAAAACACGAATGAACGCATTGTGTAGAACATTCAAACGACAATAGTTCACGCATTGTTGATCTAGTTAGATTGAACTGTCAAGATCCATACCTCGGGCTCCGCATAGACTTCCATTGATGATATTATTGAAGATGACGCTTCAGCAACTCCCTGAAACACAGTAATTGCATTAGTATGCTTTTCTATTTTGTTAAAAAGAACATAAACTTTGAGCAGGCGTCAACGGCTCATCTAAATAGACCTGCACAAATGATCAGTTGTCTAAAATAAATAATGGATATGTAAATATGATTCGATTTGCTCGATCGTTGGAAGTGTCACCACCCAGAGATCTGCATCAACTACTAGGGGTGATGTTCTTGTAGAAGAAGCTCCGTCATCTCCCTGAAACATAGTACTTGCGTTAATAAAGAAGGAAGTATAGCGGATGTAATCACGTCATATGATTTCGCTTGATCGAACTGTCAGTATCCATACCTCGAAATGCATAAGAACATCAAGGGACGATGTAACTGCGGTGCACACTTCTGCAAGCTGTTGCGCCGACCCGTAACTGCATGCTCCCCCTTCTACTTGGACTAATGCTCCATCGACTCCCTGAAACATAGGACTTTCATTAGTAATGAACACAATATTGAAAAAAGAAGACAAATAGGAGGGCGACGACAGAAGGACATATCAATGGCTAAAAACGAAAGAAACATTGTGTGTAACAATCACGCTACAAGAATGCAAGATCTGATGATCTCCATCGATGGAACTGTCCGGAAACGTACCTCGAGCATCTGAGTGACATCTACGGTTGTCGTCAATGCGTTGGACTCCTCAGCATCTCCCTGAAAGACAGTACTTGCATTATTTTGGATAACAATAATTATAACTGAAAACAAAGACTAGAGGACGAGTACAAGGGTGTACCATTAGGTAAAATAATTACACGATCAATTAAAACTATTGATTTACATGCCTAAAACAAGTCAGTGTCAGAATAGCTAAGTAAGATTACCCGATAGGCGCTTGAAGTGGCTGATGACTGCAATAACGACACGGATGGAGAATCTTCCGCCTTCATATTGAGTGGATACATAAATGGGGAAATTATTGTTAGCTAATGCTACACACTACCGCAAGGCCGAGAGATAAATACGTAAACTTGACTCACCAGTGGAGGGATGTGGACGAATAGAGTGGGAATAGCGGTTGAGAGCAATTTTCGCCTCGCTCGCGGTGTTTTCTTCTTTATTAGCAATGATGTGGAGTACATGTCTGGGCTAAAGTGCCTGCTGCAGATGCGGTATCGATCACCCCTCTTGTCCGCAAAGACTTCTAGGACTCTACTTTCTAGCTCAGAGGCTGGATATCCGCAATATCGGACCCATTCTCTTATCTGATCTATTGTCTTAGGGAAAACATGCATTATAGTACCTTCAGATTTGTTATGGGTCTTCGAAGGGCAACCGCCAATGGAACAGGCAGGCATTATGGAAAGTTCTGAAAAGTAAAGATCAACAATTCTCTATGAATACCAATGTGTTAAAACAGTAAATGACACATAAAAGGTTCAATGCAAGGTCCGTTTTGGTTCTTGGAACTATACACGTTATTCACATGCGGATAAGTATTTCAATAACTTTCAAAAAATAGAAAAAGTAATTTGACTAAACTCAGAACATGTGACTAGTTCCTTGCATGTACTGTCGTGAACGAAAAGAAAACATGGATGCAATTTGATGACTACTAGCAAATAGATATAAATTAAAAAATTGGACGCAAAATGATTATGGTACATGGACTTACCTTGACGAACAAACAGTTAGATGCAGGGATCAGAGTAGTTTCTTGTCGTAGAACAGGGAGCAGTTCACAGGTTGCAAACTGACGAGTTTGCTCAAAGTGGTCACGGAAGTTCACAGAGACGAAGAGCAGATAACCAGCACCTTCACGGGTTGACTAGCAAAGCGCAAAGAAGTTCTCATTAGAAATATGAAGTGGGTTATAAAGAATTCGAACCAGGGGTGTGTTTGTGAATGAATGACGTGTATATGTCGTGGCATTATGTGGATTGCAGGGGGCCGTCCAGCGTGAGGGGGATGCTTGGCAGGAGACACGGGGTCTGGAGGTAGACATGGGAACAACAAACCCATGCTCTATAGACCACTTTGAAGTGTACATGGTCTTTGGCACCTCTTGGCCTTTATCGCTCCCTGACAGCTCCACTTGCCAGCAGCGCAAGTACCCCGGTGCGAACTGCCTTTGATAGGGCGGGGGGTGGATCGGGGCGGTGGTCGTGCAGACAAGACACAGGAAGACTCGTGAATGGAGACACACTTATGTGGATTGCAGGGGGCCGTCCAGCGTGAGGGGGATGCTTGGCAGGAGACACGGGGTCTGGAGGTAGACATGGGAACAACAAACCCATGCTCTATAGACCACTTTGAAGTGTACATGGTCTTTGGCACCTCTTGGCCTTTATCGCTCCCTGACAGCTCCACTTGCCAGCAGCGCAAGTACCCCGGTGCGAACTGCCTTTGATAGGGCGGGGGGTGGATCGGGGCGGTGGTCGTGCAGACAAGACACAGGAAGACTCGTGAATGGAGACACACTTATGTGGATTGCAGGGGGCCGTCCAGCGTGAGGGGGATGCTTGGCAGGAGACACGGGGTCTGGAGGTAGACATGGGAACAACAAACCCATGCTCTATAGACCACTTTGAAGTGTACATGGTCTTTGGCACCTCTTGGCCTTTATCGCTCCCTGACAGCTCCACTTGCCAGCAGCTCAAGTACCCCGGTGCGAACTGCCTTTGATAAGGCGGGGGGTGGATCGGGGCGGTGGTCGTGCAGACAAGACCCGTTTGCCGCAGGGCCTCACCAAGGAGAGGCCATCTAACTGAATGTAAGAGGATGGCTGCAGGATCTACTACATGGAAGGCAGGGGGGTGAGTTTATAAATACCTCACCCTCCCAGGAGAATATACACTAGATTCATTTAAAAAATCAAAACAACCATTGTTAAAATATATGTTGGGCTTTATTTTAGATTTTAATTAAACATAAATAATAAACATTACACATTGTAAAGTTGAGGTTGCAGCACATCGAGGGAAAATCCGCGGTATTGTCCACTGTCACTGGGGAAATGTTGTCTAATGGCAAGTACCGCACAGGCAGGTATTACTCTCCGAACGCGGTGTCCGAGCCTCCCGTGAAGCCACCAAGTGAAGCAACGATAGGCCACCAGCCTGTACCACCTGTGAAAAAAAAAGATGCAAACTGTATTAAACTGACCAAACTTTCTTATCAATGTCGATTCAGGTAACACATGTCATTTTCCTTAGAAAAAAATTATATCTAGAAAATGCACTATATGGAACCAATTTACATGCGTTCCAATGATATGTAAATGTAATTTTATATGTGGGAGACGACCATGAAATAGTGGTGGCATCACTGACATCACAAACAGAGTATACTTACTCGTTACTCGGATTACGCGGACGAACAGTGCCACGAAGTTCGTGCATAAGCACCATCATCATCCTCAACACTGTCCGTGAGAGGCAGGCTTCCCTGAACTCTGGCAGCTCGGTGATGCATTGCGGACTTTGCTCGCCTTCCTGCTGACTTTGCTCGCTTTCCGAAATGTAGGCCAAGCACCCGGAATTTTCACGGCAGCAGCAGTTCTCCTCCTCAGTTGGCATTAGCTCGCACCGATTGCACGTGCACCAGGTGGAGACGCCGTCCATGCGACATGGTCCAGGCTCTTCATCCGTTGACTGGTCCTCCCAACTGCCGTCCGAATCCCCATCGTTTTCGCGTGCTTGCCTTTCCAGTAGTTCTTCCTCGGTGTACTCGGGCTCGTACATATACGGCATTATTGTGGCCATTGTGCGGTAAAGATAGTAAAATAATTTATAGCGGTGGTACTGGTATCTGTTCACACGGGCTACAAGCGGCGAAGGTAGCTGACCAGAGCACTGAAACGAGTCACAGAATACTCAAAGTAACACAGAGAGAGGAATGGAATCGAAAATCTGCTGCTGTATGTTGTGAAACGGTCTGTTTATACTTATTGGGGAAAGAGGCGTCCTGCCATTTCCATGGCAACACGTCAATAGCTGAGGCGCAGCGATTGTTGACACGAGACGTGCTTGAAATGGGCAGTACGCGTCTGCTGATGTCAGGCTCAGGGGCGGGGGATTTGATTTAGTGCCGCAAAGGCAGGTGAGCCAGGTCGATGCGGCGGAATGATAGGATTATCACAAAATGGAGGCTGATTTCGAGTGCGATAAGGGGCGAAAAGTCGGGTAAGGTCCATAGGAAAGTTTCCTACGATCTACCGATTTATGCTTACAAACACATGGCCGACCCGTAGGGACAATAAAAAAAAAGTCCCGGAACTCTCCTTTAAATTATTTATTTTAGTTGAAATAAATCAACTTTTCAAATACAGATACAAAATACATAGACATATAAAATACATATACATATAAAGAAGAGAAACAAAAAGTGAATGAAATTTAAAACAAACAACACTTATCAACCGTGTATGATCTGGTGATAGAAGTATTCTCTCGGATTCTCTCATGTAAAAATACATCATAATGAAAATAGGACACTAGAAGAACAAACAGAGGAAAAACACAAAAAATTGTGGATCCAAAACTTTGGGTTTAAATAAAGTTCAAGAATAATGAATATCACTTAGTCTCTAAGTTTAAACTTGATAGAAAATTTACCGTGGCAATCTGTAGCGGTGGATATCCAGAGCCCAATATTAGAGACCAGGTCATATTTTGAGGAGACATAGATAGGTACAATGTCTCGCGAAATGGATTTCTCGCAATGGACGAAGGACTGTGCATTCCGTGATAAGGTGCACCAAGGTTTCACGAGTGTCCATCGAAATGCAATAGCGGCAAAATTTCATCGAATCACTCAGCAATCTCCTTTTAACTTGTAACTCTCTGGTGCCCCATAGGTTAAACCGTAATCTTAATATATTATTCCGATATTTGTGTGATGGACAGCGAGTTAAATATGCTGCTAATGTGCGCATTGTTTTATGTGGAAATCGAAATTCATCGGCATCTTTATATGCAAGACATGTGGTTCGGGTAAGAATCCAGTCTGCATGATATATTTTCAATTTGGCTTTGTCTGGATTATGCAATAATAAATCTAATGAAACTTCTGACAAAATTAGCACGTGATAGACACTCGTCAACCAAGATTTAATAAACACCTGTTTTGATGAAAAAATATATGATGATACATGTTTTAGCAGAACTTGGAGTGGAGCTGACAGCAAACATTTTCTAAAAAAGGCGGAAGATGTAATATTCGGCGCCAGTATTTTGCCTCCCCTTTTGCCAAGTGTGAGAAAGGAATTTCATGAAAAGTTTCCAGCCCGTATAATAAAGCTGAAATAGTTTTCGCAGTCCAGAAATGCCATGCAGGCAATATTGAAAATTTGCCATATTTGTGCATTAAAATACTGGCTTGTGAAATGAATGATGTTAACCTTGTTTCAAGCCGCATTAGATGTCCTGTTCGGATGGATTACACTCTCAAAAACAATGCCAAGATAGTTGTAATAAGGCACCCTAATTATGGGGATTCGGTTAAAGGTCCACACATAGGAAAGCGGGCATCGCCTTTTGGGAGAATAGGCTACAATTTGAGTTTTTGAAAGATTTATTTTCAATTTGTTATTTTGAGTGTAGATGAAAAATGCATTCAACAATCGTTGTAAACCCACTTGTGTTTTGGAGATAAGTACCAAATCATCGGCACATAAGAGGGTTTGAATTGGATGACCATTCAATTTTGGAGAGTCTGAAATCACAGCAGATAAATCATGTCTAACATCTTGAATGAAATAGTAAAAAATGGCCGAAGCCAAGAGACAACCTTGTTTAAGGCCTCGTGATGTGTGAATCTGTTTTGATAAAATGCCATCTAGTGTGAGGCGAACCTTGATCGATGTATTAGAACGTAAGGCATATTTCACATCTAGTAATGTCGCAGGGCATTCATCTCTCTGCAGTTTCGTTAGTAAGAGAACCCGACTTACTGAGTCGAATGCAGCATTGAGGTCAATAAATGCAAAAAATACTTGCTGTTTTTGTTGATGGCATTACAATTTGATTGAATTTAATGCAAATAGATTAATTGATGTCCCCATGCCTGCAACAAAACCTGTTCGGTGAGGATCACGCAAATGTGAATGCAAAGTCGAATCATTAAATTCTGCAAGAATCATTTTAGTAAAGACTTTTCCCGGAGCATCAAGAAGGGCGATCGGCCGATAGTTGGCTGGGAGGCTACGATCACCCTTCTTGAAAATCGGGATTATGATGGATGTTTTCCAGGAGCTGGAAATCATACGAAAAACTAAGATTTCCTGAAAGATGAGGTAAAGAATATGTGCCCATTCGTCCGGATGTGCCTTAAACATGTGGTTGGAAAGCCCATCAGGTCCTTGCGCTCTTGATGAGCTAATTTGCATAATGATGGAACGAATTGATGTTTCAGACAGCTGTAACTGCCAGAGAGAATCAATTGAGGGAACATACTTAAGATCTTCAAAAGCTGGGTCAGCATATAGGGTGGAAAAATGCATGATCCAATCAGCTTCCAAGACGCCGTTAATTTGTGTGTCAGCCTGTAGATTGAACCTTTGATTGTTTAGTAACTGCCACATTTGTGCCGAGTTTTTATTCGACATGGCAGCTTGCATTGAGATACTACCACGCTGGAACTGTGACGATTTTCTGCTCCTAAGCCAGATTTTATAACGGCTTTTGGCAGTTTTTAAGAGTTGCCAGCATGATGGATCATTCAGGGCAAGTATTTGTTTCCTGAATTTTTTATATTCGGCTTTCATACATTTAATTTCAGGGTCCAAGGAATGCGGATGACAAACATGATTGTGCCGTAGAATGGTAATGTTTTGCATAAGAGGTTTTAAAAGATCCGGATATTGTGCACCATTATAGTGTCCCTCATTGGCTTCTAAAATGTGTGAAAAAGACTGAATCTTGCCAACGTTCCATCAGAGACGATTTCTTGTGGTGTTTACTGTTGTCACAGCGTGTGATCCTCGGCTACTAGGGACAAGCTCAAAATTCCATGTAATCTGTGCAACTAGGAGGCAGTGGTCACTATTAGGGTGATCACTGATAGAAAGACGTTGGACATTTTGGAACAGATTTGGACTCATGTAAATGTAATCCATAGTGCTCGTACTAGTCCCGCGGTGCCACGTATAATTTGAGTGAGCGTCACCTATAACAGAACCATTTAGCCTGTGTAAATTGCGATCAGACATAGTGCTTATCCATTTCTGTGCGGACTGAGAGATTTCAGATTTATCTCGACAGTCCAGGTTGAGATCTCCAGCAATAATGGTGTGGGTGATAGAATGTTTGGAAAATATTAGCTCTAAGATCGCATTCAGACCATCATAAAATACATCATCGGCCATGGTGGAGATGTTACGGTAGACATTCACCAGGGCCAGTTCTTGGGAATGTCCCAAGATTAGAACTAACTGAATCTGGGCTCCTACCGAGGCCCAGGGTGTAATGGAAAAGCCACTGGCTCTATGCACGCCCACTAAGAGGCCCGATAAGGGGCGACCACTACTCGGAATTGCAGGCAGAAGGGAGATTTCATATCCATCCCAGACCGGACATGTGATAAGCCAGGTTTCTTGTAAGGCTATTAGGTGATGAACGTTGGCAAAGGTGGCAATGGAGGAATGCAAATGGGAATAACCCCTTGTATTACAACATAAAAACAGAATAGAGTCTTTATCATATACTGTTAGTGGTTACTGCTAATGAGAGGCTTCACTTTGGGCCCCACCGGTCTGCATCTGGACTCCGTGATAGATGTTAGATTTCCGAGTGAGGTGTTGGATTTTTGGGGGCGCTTTCTCCGGCTCCTCTGCTATAAGAAAGCCCATGTTAAACAATTGCATTCTGCATTGCCAAATAGAATCGCGGACTAGACCAGAAGGGTTCCACAATCTGACTACTGAACATGTGAATTCTGAGATGAATTCAATTTGCTCTATGTCATTAGAAGCCAGATTTCGTAAATCAGCAATATCATTAAAAATGTTTAAAACACTTTGTCGATTCAAATCATAACATGGGAACTGTCCCTCTCTACATTTTAGAATGAGAGTGAAAAACTGCCCACGTCGAGGATTTAAATGACGTAAGACTGCCTGAGAATTTGCTTTCTCTGGAGCCCATTGCAAGTGAGGGGTCGCACTATTTGCACAGACTTGGGTATGAAAGCCTGCTTCTTGCTCATCTTGCCATGTGGTAATTGATCTCTGAGAGAATTGGTCATTAGAGACTGCTGCAGCTGGAGCAAGAGCATTTTGTGCTTTTGTTAAGCTGATCGCCAGATATTCATCTATTTTATGTCTGAAGTTCTCGAGCTGAGTCCTGATTGGAGGGGCATCAATAGTATCCGACAAGAACGGCTGACTCTGGAGACTAGATATTTCAGCTGAGACCAAAGCAACGGGAGATGGACGTTTGTCAGGATAGGAACCGGCTGCTACTAGGTTAGCTGTGGTGTTGGACAGTAAAGGGCCCATTGGAACAAAAGTGTTGGGCTTCGAAAGTAATTTCATGTTTGCAGTATTTTGTGCTTTTAAAGCAGCTAGTTGTTTATCTGCCTCAATGTTACGATCTATAGATAAAACTAGCTGCGACAGTGGAGACAAAGGGGCACCATCTTGTGTATCAATATCCTATTTAGCCCTTCTCGAGGGCATCAAAGTGTGCCCACCAGGTGGTTTTGAAAAAACTGGGTACGACGCGGCTTATGTAGGGAAAGCCCTTGTCAAGTCAGTCAGAACTGATGAGGGTGAGGGAAATGGTATGGAAGAACGGGGTGAAAAAACTGGTCGAGACACTGCTGATGTGGGACCAGCCAAGGGCAATCCAGCCGACACTGCTGCTGGTAACAAAAGAGGTAAAGGAGCATAAGATTGTTCAGAAGGAATGATTTCTTTGTCTTTTAGAGCAGTGGATTTACCTAGGGCATTGAAGAACGAGTTCAATGTCTTTTTGGTTTGCTTAAGATTTATCATATTCTTTGTTGTTTTAATGCAAGAGTTTTTTGTGTTGCAACTTTTGGATTTCTTACTTTTAGGGCATCTAGATGACTTAGTCCCTGTTCACTTTTACGTACACAGGACGGCTCTGGTGGTGGCCGTGGCATCTCAGACACCAGTTTTGAAGATAGTTGAACTGTAGGTGGAAGCTCAGATGGTTGGATGTGGGATGTCTGCTCAATTGGACGAATGATGCCAGTGATCAGAGGCAGTGCACATGCCTCCAACCTAGGGGCCTCTGTAACACTGGCGAGGGGAACCGTGGTCATCAACGCTTTCCAATCTACCTCTCCCTCAAGTGGATCATTTATCATCCTTGCTCTGGAGGGTGAAAATGCATTTTTAGAGAGTGAAGAATTATAGTGAGCCAGCAACCACTTCATTAAGTCATCAAACTGCTTGGATTGGTGTGACACTTTTGTGTCTAACGATTCGAACAATTTGCACAGACTCATGATGGTTGTGTTGATGGCTATCAAAGCTGGTTGTATCATGGTTGTGTGTTGTAAGAAAAGTTCGGACAAAACTTTTTTAGATGTTCTTGGTGTAGGTAAAGCAAAAGAATGTAGCATAGAATGTTTAAACTTTGGTGAGGATTGATCGGACCTGGTGGATTTACTACACGATGGATCAACTGTGGGGTAATAGTTAGTACTCCATGGGATAGGAGATTCACTTTGACTGGCGTGAATAGATAAGCCAGTATGACCTTGCAGTAATGAGGGAAAAGTAATCAGGGAAATAGCAATGCGAGAAGAGGAAAGACGCGGACAATTATGTGTGGAAGCTAACATAGTGATGTCAGATAAAGGCCGCGGGTTGGCTCTCACGCTTGGGGTGTTTGGTAACATAGGTTTTTCCTGTAAGCTGGAGAGCTCAAGTTGATTGGTATTCCCTAAATGGGAGATCTTGAAGAGATAGAGACAATAGATTTGTCTATATTATTATCAAAAGTAAACTTTGGTTTTGTAGATAACGTAGTACCTGTTGGAATAGAAGAGTGGGCAGAAAAAAAGGCTTGTGGTTGTGCCCCAACCTCATCTTGAGTGGCTTGAGGCAACTGAGTTGTTGCCATAACATATAAACTTGGAGTCTGAGGAGGCATATTTGTCGTTAGCCTATAAGCCATAATTGAGCAGCTGGTAGCCAGAGGACAGAGATCAATGGGCTAAAATTGGTTGCGTAACAACTACCGCGAGGGTTGGCTTTAATGAGTAGAAGATTCAAAATACTTGCGTAAAAAAAGGAAATGGAGTTTGATGACTGGGTGCTTATATCCGGCCCCCGCCCGCGCACCTCGCACAGCGAACAGCAAACAGTACTCGAGGTACTCGCTCAAGTGCGCAGCGCGGTTGGCAAATGCCGTTGTAGATAAGAAGTCGGGGGGGCCAGGCCAGCACTAGGGAGGGATCACTGGAATGTAGTCCTTTTTTCCTTTCCTGTATGGGAAGTCAGGCAAGCAGAGTGTTGCTTCGAGGGACGTCCTCCAGCCAAAATTCGAGGCAAAATTCAAACAAGCTGCAGAGAAAAGCAGGCAGAAGATCCAGCCAGCAAACAGTACTCGAGGTACTCGCTCAGGTGCTCTAGGTGCTTGAAAGATTGCCTAGTGTGCAATTCGGCAACCAGAATATCTTCTCATCCTGTTTTATATTCACGTGGTCGGATCCTGTATTGATCACCCATCCTAAGACCCTCTTAGTTGTTCTGAGTATTAATGACCCGTGTCTTGTGTCAAGTCCTTTCTCCACAGCCTGCTTGACTCACTGGCTGACCACAAACTCGTCATTCGTATTGCATTTACAGACTAGTAAACGTAGTCTGAGTTTTGTATGTTGGGAATATAACGTTCCGACTGTGAAAGCATTGGCATTCCTCCAGCCAGGAGCAATAGTTCAAAGGGAACTGGCCATGTCACAGGCAAGTGGGAATTCCTTGTGACACCTCTCTTCAGCTGCATCTGCCAGAATGAAAGGGTGCTATGGTATCCCTGCTGCCCAGAACTGACACAAAGAGGGCAGGCTGGCTGTGGAAATTTTAAGGACCGCCTTCCAGTGACAGATGCCCTCTATTTGATTTAAAAGACTTCATATTAAAACATTTATTTCAGTGACCTGCAGAAGCAGCAATGTGAAATTATGACAGTTTTAATGTAAATTATGTACCATTAAAACAAGACCATGTGGGTTATCCTAGCATGTGGGAGCCGCAAACAGCATTAAAGGGGAATTTCTGGAAAAAGCATGCATGACACAGTTATGAAAGTTTAATGAAAATATGCCTGACATTAATAGGCTAAGTTGTATCAATTTTTAGAATTTTAGGGGAAACATTTTCCATAGAAATTGTGAGAAAATTGCCAGAAGGACAAAACAGCATCTTATAAACTTGGGAGTTGGAACGGCATATTCCTTGTAAAATATGGGGTCTGCCTATTTGATTTCCAAGAGAATTACAATTGTAAATATAAGAGTTTTGTCTCATAACTGATTTTGGCAAAAGTAACTGTGGTATAGCAAAGCACCTCATAAAAACACCCACACTAAAACTGATATCACTTCCCTGGGTCCAATCTGCTTACAGGGAGGCAGTGACATCCACATGCTGACCTACCCAATATTAGAGGTAGGTCTAGCTTAGCTCTGCCCACATAGTAAAAATCATCTGATGACATCCGGTTTATAAAAGGAGGAAGCTTAGGGAGAGGCAGGACATTCAAGGGACAGCCTTTCCAGAAACAGACATTCAAGAATCATTCATTCACAAATCAACATCCAGAGATCCAGGGATTCCATATTCACCCTGCAAGACTCCAGTGCCAGGCCAGGGGTAGATGATCCAGATCCAAAACCTCCTATGCAGGCAGAACCATGTATCCAGAATTAAAACCTACACAAATACCAATAATTCAGGGAGAAAGGAGGAAAGGCTGCAGCCCCCTTTGGGAAAATCCAGACCTGTCCTTGCCCTGCTGATGCACCCGCTGTCCACTGACACTAGAACCTGGTTGCCTCGCTGTGTCCCTAGAGGAGAGATGCCGCTGCGCAGTGACCAGATCCTTGTCCCGATGTCCAGAGACCCGGTTAGCTGTCCAAATCACCCTAACCGAAAAGCTGCATCTTTTGCCCTGTTACCTTGTATTTGTCCATCCCTATAAGAAACCCTATAAGAAATCCTATAAGTACTTTATTAACTTCTTAAATTGTTAGAATCCTCTGTGTATCCTGTTCATAGAAAAATCCTTGTTAGTCTTCATGTATTAGCAAAATTCTTTCCAAATCATTTCAGTCCGTTGTGTAAGTCCTTAGTAATATTTGGAATAATTTAATTAATTTCCCATAGATATGAATGCGGCATGGATAGGTTAAACTTGCAAGTAACCTCCTTGCGTATTGTGTCTTTCTTTATATACATAGCCACTAGAATATAGAAGCAGTAGAATAAATCCCTTTTCTAACAAAACCAAGTTGCCTGTGAAAGTGTCTCCCATTTAAAAATCCTATTTTTCCCTTCCGTTTAAGAATCCCATACTGTCACCCATCCAGAGTCACCCTTTCACTTAGTATCATACCTGTTATGTGCCTTTGTGCTTCATCAGAAAAAACGATTTTTGATTCTGTCTGTTTAACTCATTTTGTAAGCTGTTTTGCTATTTTCAACCCGTGAAACTAAGAAGCTGCAATGTTGCCATGTGCGATTCTTGCTGCACTGTTTTTCCTTCCCAAAGTCCATTTTCTAACCTCTATGCATGGTGTTTAGTACATTGCCTCGTAGCTTGTACGTTTTCTTGCTTAGGCAGTACAGCCACACAAATTCTTGTCTTAGCCATTCACCCGCACATGTAAAATAACCAACCAGTAATTTCCAGTGCCATTTTGCTCATTTTTCAAGGGAACTCAATCCGATTTTGGCCTCCCATTCAGGGGTGGTAGGTCGGATTTTCATTCTGATTTTTGCCTAGTATACCTGACTTCTTGCTACTCCTCTCCACCCACACAAAACGTGGTTAACAGGGGTTTGAGGGAGTGTTGCAGGGGGAATGCCTAACTGTGGTGCTATTTGAAAATACTACCCGAAAATTAATCTTGCCTTCATTCATTTGTGCATTGTGTATCTGATGTTCGGTCAAATAAGTGGGGTAATTCATAGAATTCAGCGCACAAGTGGCGCACGCGGCTGGCGCACAATGTGCGTGTGTGACTTTCTGCGCCAGCCGCGTGCGCTAAAATCCATTTCCCCGCACAGCGTTTTCATGGATTTTAACATCCAAAACCAACCGTGGCGCAGAGTGGCGCATCGACCCTGCAGCAGCGCCAGTTATGCCCCAACCCCTCCCCGTGCGCCATGTACAGCGCACAAATCCCGTACATGGCGCACAGGCTCACAACCTCGAAAACGCTTGTAAAACTCCCCACGCACCACTCCGAATACACGTACCCCGCTGCGCGGGTAGTCTCACACACGATTGGCCCTGTGCGAGCGGGTTATGTGTATTACTGGGGTTCGCAGGAAGTTTCACACGCGATTGGACCTGTGCGAGCGGGGTACGTTTATTACTGGGGTTCACGGGAAATTTCACACGCGATTGGTCCTGTGCGAGCGGGGTACGTGTATTACTGGGGTTCGCGGGAAGTGTCACACGCGATTGGCCCTGTGCGAGTGGGTTACATGTATTGCTGGGGTTCGCAGGAAGTTTCCCACGCGATTGACTCTGTGCGAGCGGGGTACGTGTATTACTGGGGTTCGCGGGAAGTGTCACACGCGATTGGCCGTGTGCGAGCGGGGTACATGTATTGCTGGGGTTCGTGGGAAGTTACACACGCGATTGGCCCTGTGCGAGCAGGGTACATGTATTACTGGGGTTCGTAGGAAGTTTCACACGCGATTGGCCCTGTGCGAGCGGGGTACGTGTATTACTGGGGTTCGCGGGAAGTTTCACACGCGATTGGCCATGTGCGAGCGGGGTACGTGTATTACTGGGGTTCGCGTGGAGTTCCACACGCGATTGGCCCTGTGTGGGTGGGGTACGTGTATTACTGGGGTTTGCGGGAAGTTTCACACGCGATTGTCCATGTGCGAGCGGGTTACGTGTATCACTGGGGTTCGCGGGAAGTGTCACACGCAATTGGCCCTGTGTGAGCAGGGTACGTGTATTTCGGGGGTGCACGTGAAGTTTCACATGCGATTTTGCTGTCAGAGCGGGGTAGTGTATCTAGTGTGGTGCGCGGGGAGTCCTACACAAGAATTGGCAGTGTGGGTCCTCCCAGGTGTCCCTTCTACCCCCTCCACACCCCCTGCAGGCAACCCACAACACAGGAGACTACCCTGCACCCCTGTTCATGTCCCGCAGGCAGCCCATCCACCATGGGCATGCCCCCCAGCCAAGCCACATGTCACCTTGCAATATGATCACCAACTCATGTCCCCCAGGACCCCCGCTCCCCCAGCAGTGAGGGGCACCTGCCAGCAGGCCCCCACTTATGTCCCCCTGCACCCCCACCCCCCAGCAGTGAGGGGCACCTGCCAGCAGGCCCCACTCATGTCCCACTCATGTCCAACAGCACCCCCACCCCCAGCAGTGAAGGGCACCTGTCAGCAGGCCCCCACTCATGTCCCCCTGCACCCCCACCCCCCAGCAGTGAGGGGCACCTGCCAGCTGACCCCACCCTCATGTCCCCCAGCACCCCCACCCCCCAGCCGTGAGGGGCACCTGCCAGCAGGGTCCCACTCATGTCCCCCAGTACCCTCACCCCCCAGCAGTGAGGGACACCTGCCAGCAGGCCCCCCCTCATGTCCCCCAGCACCCCCACCCCCCAGCAGTGAGGGGCACCTGCCAACAGGCCCCCACTCATGTCCCCCTGCACCCCCACCCCCCAGCAGTGAGGGGTACCTGCCAGCAGGCCCCCCACTCATGTCCCCCAACACCCCCACCCCCAGCAGTGAGGGGCACCTGCCAGCAGGCCCCCACTCATGTCCCCCTGCACCCTACCCCCCAGCCGTGAGGGGCACCTGCCAGCAGGGTCCCACTCATGTCCCCCAGCACCCCCACCCCCCAGCAGTGACGGACACCTGCCAGCAGGCCCCCACTTATGTCCCCCTGCACCCCCACCCCCAAGCAGTGAGGGGCACCTGCCAGCAGGCCCCCACTCATGTCCCACTCATGTCCCCCTGCACCCCCACCCTCCAGCAGTGAGGGGCACCTGCCAGCAGGCCCCCACTCATGTCCCCCAGCACCCCCACCCCCCAGCAGTGAGGGGCACCTGCCAGCAGGCCCCCACTCATGTACCACTCATGTCCCCCTGCACCCCCACCCCCCAGCAGTGAGGGGCACCTGCCAGCAGGCCCCCACTCATATCCCACTCATGTCCCCCTGCACCCCCACCCTCCAGCAGTGAGGGGCACCTGCCAGCAGGCCCCCACTCATGTCCCCCTGCACCCCCACCCCCAGCAGTGAGGGGCACCTGCCAGCAGGCCCCCACTATGTCCCCCTGCACCCCCACCCTCCAGCAGTGAGGGGCACCTGCCAGCAGGCCCCCACTATGTCCCCCTGCACCCCCACCCTCCAGCAGTGAGGGGCACCTGCCAGCAGGCCCCCACTCATGTCCCACTCATGTCCCCCAGCACCCCCCCCCCCAGCAGTGAGGGACACCTGCCAGCAGGCCCCCACTCATGTCCCCCTGCACCCCCACCCCCCAGCAGTGAGGGGCACCTGCCAGCAGGCCCCCACTCATGTCCCCCAGAACCCCCACCCCTTGGCAGTGAGGGGCACCTGCCAGCAGGCCCCCACTCATGTCCCACTCATGTCCCCCTGCAACCCCACCCTCCAGCAGTGAGAGGCACCTGCCAGCAGGCCCCCACTCATGTCCCCCAGCACCCCCACCCCCCAGCAGTGAGGGGCACCTGCCAGCAGGCCCCCACTCATGTACCACTCATGTCCCCCAGCACCCCCACCCCCTAGCAGTGAGGGGCACCTGCCAGCAGGCCCCCACTCATGTCCCCCTGACCCCCACCCCCAGCAGTGAGGGGCACCTGCCAGCAGGCCCCCCCTCATGTCCCACTCATGTCCCCCCACCCACTCACCCACCCAGCAGTGACATGGCCATCTCATGACACAAACCAAAAGTCAACTATGTACCTCAACACATGTCAGTCACACACACACATACACACAGGTTGCCATTGATTGAGTAAACCCACATGTCAGCATGCATGAACCCAATGAGTGAATCCCACACATTGAAGTAAAAGATCAAAATGTATTAACATGAAAACCAATTGAAAGTACTTAAAGCATAAAATAATGGCAAACATGAAATGAAATGCATGTCCAAATAATAATAAAAAAATCCTCTAAAAAACCCAAGTAATCCCAAACAAAATGGCCAAAACTCTCTGTCCACCAAACCAAATCCAAATGAAACGCAAAAAGGTAAATCCATTGACCCATGGTGAAATGAAATTAAAATGTCCAAATAAATCCAACATCCAACTATGTACAATACAATTGTCAAGGGTCCATGAGCCCAACGAAACAAATGAAACCTAATAACCTACCTGACCAAAAAACTATTTACAAAAGTGTGGGGCATAGTCCAAAAGCCCCAAAATAAAAAAAAAGGAAACCTAACACTATTAACTATTTACAATGGCGACGGGCAAGTCCTGCGGCTCACTCATTGATGTTTTCGGCCACGGCATCATCGAACTCCATGTCTATTTGCTGTAGGAGGGCCTCTGTCCTGGCCCCGAGGTCTCGCAGGGAGGCACTCATGGCCTGTTCCAACTCCCTGCGAGTCGCCTCGAGGCACTCTGACCGCCTCCACGCCCGACGCATGGAGTTTATAAGTGGAAATGACAAGGAGAGAATCCAGGACAAACTCACCAGCAGTGTAGGAGGCTAGTTTCACTTGAGACCGGAGATCAGGAGTAGCGATGCTGATGTAGATTCCACTGATACCCCCCTTCCTCCCCGGGGCCAAGCCCCAGGGACAGAGAGAGAGTCCAGGGAAACCCTCAGGGGGAAGAAAACCCTGCGTCTCAGTCGATCGTCTGCTTCTGAATTCTTGAAGAGGGAGAAGATTCCGGATAAGGTTATCTCGTACCATAGGCTACAAGGAAGTAGACAGAAAACAATAAGTAATAGTGTTTGGTAGTGTTAGAACAAGTAAGATAAGAGGTATCAGTCAGCACCTTGTTGCGAACTGGGAGATAGAGGTAAGAGATGCCGGAGTCTCTGTTTCTCGGGAACCTCGGAGGACAGCTCTAAGATGAGAGAAGGGGGTTAGTTAAGAGCCAAAAGAAGAAATGGGAAACGGGATTGAATGCTCAAGAGGTACCTGAGGTAAGAATTGTCTGCCCGCTAAACTGAGGATTAGACGGAGATTCCGTGGATAGACGGAAGAGTAAGACTGTCTGCAAGATAGGGAGAAACAATGTCAGAATGACCTATAAGTGGAATGAGAATAAGGAACAGTCAGTCCGGCCTGGGTACCTCAGTTGAGGCTGAAGGACGACTGTGAAAGAACTTCCGCGGCGGTCCGGTTGTTTTCCTCAGGAGTGAGAGGAAACGAGCAGTGAGCGGGAGCAGGACGTTAGGCGTACTGCAGACCGTGTATTTCCTGGGAACGAGTGGGAGCTAGTAGTAAAGAAGACAGAAGGTAAGTTAGAAGTACAGGGTGTGGCAAGGATAGGTAAGAACAAACCCTAGATCCGAACTCACGCAGCGTTGGTAGCTAGGAGTAGCAACGCATCCGTCTGTTGTGCTCCGATGTTGATATACAGTGCCCGGCTGGGAGGGAGGAGCCGAGTGGCCATGTTGAAACCAGGCCGCTAGACCGCAGCTGACCATAGCAGCGACCATCTTGGGTGTAAAAATGGCCGCCGTACTTCTCCGGATCCAACGGTGCCACAAAGACCAGCGCTTCCTGAGAGACGTGACAGAGCCGCGCCTCTTCCGCCCGCTGCCGCTCCGCACCAATACGCTGGCCCAACTGCAGCCACACGGAAGACACATCCATTCCAGGGTTCTCCTGCCCTCTGGCCGATGCCTGCCCCCTGATGTCGATGGCCCCGAGCCATCATTGCTCCCACCTAGAGCCTGCTCCTGCTGCTGTTGTCCATGTGCCCTGTCCGATGATGCCTGCACATCCTCCATCAGCTGGTCTCCAGTTGTGGTGTCCACCCCTGCTGGACCGCCGACTCCCGACTGTGGCAGGGATGGGATCTCCATCAAGCTGGCTGTGTTGGTCAGGCCAGGTCCACAGGGGGCCCTGGTGGAATCTGGGCCGGAAGACGGCAGGTTGAATGACTGGCGCATAGTCTCCACAGAGGAGGAGAGGTCCGCCAGAGTGTGCGTCACATGTAGGAACCCACCAACCAGGGCCCCTCCCAACAGTGCCATGTCAGGTGCTGCTGTTCATGATGGCGTGTGTTCTCCGCCCAGGAAAAACGCACGTCATCACGAATGTCACGCCTGCGCAACGTAACACCAATCAGGACAGAGCCCATACATTCATTGGACCCCTCGTCCGCAGGTAGTGGAGAGGAAGATGACATGGCACTCTCCCCTACCTGCGGACGGCCTGGGACGGGGCATCCCTGCTGGTGCATGGTGGTGCAGTCACAGGGTCAAGGACAGGGACATGCACAGGCCCCTCCGCGGTGACCTGTGCTGCCTCCTGACCCTGGCCCTGGACTGCACCACTTGCACCAGTGGTACTACCCCCACCAGGCCCCATGTGCGGCTCAGTAGTGGGCTCCTCCTCCTCTGTGGAGACCACCAACCTGGATGTCTCCGTACCGTCTACCGCCATTGCGAGCCCCTGTGGGGGCTCACCCGGCCCTTCCGCCACAGCCGTAGTGGCAGATGTGGCACCAGCCCCCTCACTCCCGGATGATGGCAAGTCCAGGGAGGGGGGATGGGCCTTGCATCTCCGCCCAGTGGAGGCATCCCCGCCGCTTGGCTCCACAGTGCCGTCTCCGCCCTCTTCTTCACTTGACGCTGCGTAGAGGGAGACATAGAACACAAGCATCAGGGTACAGTACAATATTCCCCTAGACAGGAAGCAATAACACATGAGTGGCAGTGTCTAACGTCACTTCCATCCTGTCCCTCCACAACACATGGGTGAATGCACGCAACACACATGCATAAACAGGAATGGCGCCTGCAATCAACATCAGCATCCATGTACAAGGGTCTCTATTAATCAAAATGTTGCCTTCAAACTCACATGCATCATGGCTCACACTGATCCCATGCACACACATCACCGGAGGGTCATGCATCATGCCTTGTACACCACAGACACATTGGATAGACACAGTGCATACAAGGGTGACCGCACTGCATGAGTGAATGTACACATCATCACGGACATGTGTCATGAATCCATGGCGTATCAAAGTCACAGACACACTTCTCAGACACACACACATGTGCACCATACATGTACATGACAGCAGCACCCATCCCTCACACCTCCACCATGTGCAAGAACAGACACTGGCATGCTTTCATGTGTGCATTTGCCATACAGCTCCCCATGTTGTATTGGAACTCATGCACCAACCATGTGGTTTGCACATTACTGGTCTCACATGCATGAACATGATGTCCCTGCACACACACATCCATACATGGCCCATGTCACACATACAGGGAAGTATCAGACTACCAGCACACTGCAACATGCCCTGTCTCACACAACAATGCTTGGCCACTTACCGCTCAACTCCAGACGGGTCTTCCTCCGAAGGATCTTGGCGTGGAGCGCTGGACATACGTGTTCCAGGACCCTCATCTGGATGTCACTCATGCTGACCTGGCCCCCCTCCGCGAGGTGCCGGGCCTTGTGGAGGTTCCTGGACCTGAAGTCCTCCCAGTGCTTCTTGACGTGCTTGATGTCGCGGGTTGCCACCCCCTCCGCGTTGATGGCAACCACTATGTCATCCAGATCAACTCCCATCCTTCCTTTTTGGCGCGTGATGTTCCGAAGAGGGCATCATACTGCCCCAGGACATGCTCCACCAGGACACCAACTTCCTTCACACTGAAGCTGGTGGCCCTCTGCCTCTCTGGCTGGGGGTCGCCAGTGGTCTCAGATGGTGTTTGCCCCGACATGGCGACCCCCGTGGCAGGCGTGGGTGGGCAACTGGGTCCTGGGGCTAGGCTGTGGAGCGATGGTATCCCAGTCAGGAGTCTTCTGTTCCAGCAGGGGTGGACACAGCAACTGGAACCCTGGCTGATGTGCAGGTACCAAATACCAGGGCACGTGGGCAGCAGGCAGGCAGGCAGCATAGATGGCAGGTGGGAGCATGCTCGGGGCTCTGAGGGGCAGTAATTTGGCCTTCTGGGCAGGAGCGTGGTCTTCCGTGTGTTGTTGCGGGGCCAGCTTGATACGCAGTGATTTGGCACGTAAAAATCTTTCACGTCAGTGTGTAATTCGAGGAAAGGCCCTAGGCGTGTAAGCGCGTCAGCACACATACGCGGTTTCATTGGACCAAAGGCCCTTAGCGTGTAAGCGCATCTGTGATGTGACGCGCGCGGGCGTTTTCCTCGTGACGTGGGCATAGTGGCTCATGGCGTGTGAAAAAACTGCACGTCCATGTGTGAATGCGTGTAATCTGAGGAAAGGGCCTACGAGTCTGTGACGTGACGTGCGCGGGCGTTTCCATCAACACGGGTGCATGTTCATCATACACGCCAAAAAAATAAACGTCCGAGTGTCAGCTCGTGTAATTGGAGGAAAGGGCCTTAGCGCGTACACGCGTAAGTGACGTTGTATGTCTGGGCCGCTTTAAAAGGTACATGTAGGACCCCATTTCCTTGTACGTGCTTTTAATGGAGAGGGAGTGGGTGAATTCTGTACTTCTTGTCAGTTCACACGCGATTACTTCACAGCGTTTCAAGTTCGTACTCTCTGTTACCTCTGACAGCGTTCATTTTTTTTGTTGGGCCTGTTTCCTCAAACAGCGTTCACTTCTTTTGTCCTGTCTCCTCAGACAGCATACAATTCTTCTTTTGGTGGGGGTGTTGCCAACGCGCACATGCGTGTGTTTTTCACGTTCTTTTTCCAGGCAGACGGTGAGTCGCGCACGCATTTACCAACTGTGCTTGCCCCATGTGTCACGTACCCCTTCAGAGGTGATTGTAGGCTGCGTGTAACATGCGTACGCTTATTTTTGTGTTCCTGGGTGCCACAGCGTAGTGCGGGGTCATTTTTCCAGGCACGTGGTCGACAAGGGGATGCGTACACATTATTTTTTGTTTTCGGGGTGCCTGTGCATTGCGTGACCCGTCATCTTCCCCCAGGGGTCACAGACAGCTTTGCTAGAGCACTAGGGTACGAATTCCATCTAGTACCCTACCCCTTTCACCCCCAATTGCCCAGGACAATCATTTACTGCTACTCCCATACGCACAACAACATCAGTGCCATGGTTGGGAGGCAACCAAGCGGTAAGGGAGGCAAAGGTGGCCGACCTCCAAAAGGTGGGCGTGGTGGGCGCGGTAGGGGATGTGGCCAGGATTTGCAGGGTGCCCCTAGACACCCATGTGTGGAGGACCAATCAGGGACACCCATGCCCCCCCCCATGGTTGTGGAAAACGTAGCTGACACCATCCCAGATCAGCCCTTGTTGGACCAGCCCATTGTGGCACCTGAACCGGCACAGGATGACTCCCAGGCTGACTTCCAGGTCAGCAAGTATAAGCCTCGTGTGGTGGTGCAAGTTGGTGTCACCAGGCCATGTGGATCTGGGGCAGCGATGTCATCTGCTGCCCCAAGTAGGCAGGGTGGGGAGGCTGCAGGGGCAGCTGTAGCTCTATCCACCCCAGCTCTGAGTCTCCCAGCCGGGACAGTGTCGGTCCAGGTCCATCAAACCGACGTTGCCCCAGCCAACATCACACTTCAGCCAATGCCTGCACCAAGACTTATGGTCATTGTGCCTTTGCACACTCCTAGTACCCAGACCACCGGCGCTTCTGCCCCTACTGACCAGAGCGGCGTAAGCCGCTCAGGCTCCGCTCCACCTTTGAAAAAGAGGAAGAAGGGTGCTCTGGCACTACAGGCTGAGACCCCAGACACGGCTACACACTCCGGCACGTCAAGGAAGCCTAGCTTTAATGACGCCGAACTTGATGCACTTGTGACCTATGTGTCGGCACATAGCCGCGAAATGGTGGTGACTGCAGGGTGCAAGACCACACCTGGTCAATGTAGGGCACTCTGGCAGACCATCGCGGACCGCATAAGTGCCCTTGGATTTGTGGGGCGCACAGCTGATGATTGCTACAAGCGGTGGAATGACCTGAAACACAGAACAAAGAACAAGCTGGCCTCATATCATGCCACTACTCTGGTGACTGGCGGTGGGTCTCCACCAGAGGACAACAAACTCACTGAACATGAGTCTGTTACTGGGACCTTCGTCACAGAGGAACAGATCCAAGGTGTGGGAGAGCTACCTGATTACGACGCATTGTCTGGTGAGTGCCCATGCATGTGTGTGTAATCCATGTGTATGTTGTTTGGGTGACGGGTTCTGATTGAGTGCCAGGTGAGGGTGTGTACTCCTGAGTGTTATGGGTCACCCATGTGCTTCCTCCAATACATTCACGTGCCTTTGATTTGGGTATGACAGTATCCCTTCTGCCCACAGTAGCCAATTAGCCCCACATTACTGCTGTTGCCCTTGAACTATCATCTTGCAACAACATTGTTCTGATTTGTTCTGTGTTCATTCAGGCTGATTGTTTAGATCATCCCATTTTTCATATGCTTTTTTCATCCCTAATGCAACACATGTGACATGCTTCTGTCATTGTTTACACCCCACATTGTGCCACTTTAGTTACCTGGTTATGTGAATGATTAGACCATTCAGGGCGAGGGAGTATTGGCCTGCTGAAATTTATTTTTAGGGCTTGTTTGCATGTGGAACATGATAGTTGTTTCCTGTCATGTTGAAATGACCAACCATTGATGTGTACATCTGCCTACAATCACTGTCTTATTGTACACTGGATGTGTTGCAGTGTGTGCCACACGCATATTTTGCAACACTATTCTGCATTAATATTCTCATCATGTCCATGTGACATGGATGTGTGACAGTACTCATTCACTGACATATCGCTGTAGTTGTCTAATTTACCATGGCTATGCTACATGACATCTGTGTGCTGGCATGTGTCATGTATGTGTTTTGGACATGCCACTCACAGGCTGATGTGTGATGCCAGTGCTACACAACATGCTGAGAATGTGTTGCTTTTCCATGATGGTGTCCTCATTGTCTGCCTTTTTGACTCCCCTTCAAACTCATTGACAGTGCATGCATGCCAGGGTTACAGTCATGTGGGACATGTGTAAACCATGTACAGGATCTCTGTCTTGTCAGGCCTAAGTGTGTGCTATGGTGCTCATGCCTGTTTCGATTTCTTGTATTTCATGTTTTTGCAGGTGACGACGCACTTGATGCTCGTGAGGTTCTGGAGATGGTGCAGACCCAGGAGGATTCTCAGCCACGACCAGGCACCAGTGGGGGACGTGGTGTGGTGGTGGGTGAAAACACTTTGGTACTGCAGACCATACTGTCGAGGGGTGTCTCTGGGTGCAGCTCCCCAGACCTCTATTCGGGTGCTGAGTCGGATGATGAGACTTATGTGCTGTCGCAGGTCAGTGCTTCTGACAGGGATTCTGTTCTGTCCAACCCACCTGCACCAGGGGTAGAACCCTCTATGGGGATGTCAGTGTTGGTAGGTCTGCCTTTGGCGGTTACAGATGCAGGGTCACATTTCACAGCATCTAATCCTGTTCCTGGGCCAGCAGATCTGAGGGGGAATGCAGTCCTGCAGCCTCAGGCAGTGCCAGCACAGCAAGGTGCAGATCGCCTTGCCCCGAACAGGTGTGGTGCCCGCCGACGCGGTGGCCATGCGTTACCAGGCAATACTGTATGGGAAAACTCCATGTACGGTATTGCAACCAAACAGGCAGCATCAGTAGAAATGATGGCTCAGGCAATGGAGAGGGTGGCCACTTCCATTTTCCCCCCTGAAAGGCAGATGGAGCAACAACAGCAGGCAACAGACTCCATTTGCCAATCACACAGGGAAGACATGTTGGCGTCTAACAGGTACCGACGGCGGCATTGGAGACTCTGCGCGAATCCATATCAATAGAGTCACAGGGCCACAGGGAAGCCCTGAGGGTAGAACTCCATAACCTCAGGCAGAGTCTGCTTGAACTTGAGGCTTCCCGAAATGTTAGAGCAGAACAGCAGCTGGAGCAGCTCACATGTTCACTCTCAGCTGAGCTGCAGGCAACATGTGAGGAGATCCGGGCATCCCGCGAGGCCATGCGTGCAGAAGTGCGGGCAACCCGTGAGGTGCTGCATGGGGATCTCCGCACTTTAATCATCCAGAATCAGACCTTCCAGACCCGCATGCTTGCTGCCATGGAGGACCATACCAGGGCTTTGCGTGGGCTGCCTCCCATAGTGCCACCACCTCCTGATGCAGCAGCAGAGGGTGAAGAGAGCGACAGCAGTTCTCCCACAATGGCATAGCCGTGCATTCCATGAGCTCATGGAGGTATTTTTCTTTCGTAACATCCACGCAGGTGGGTGTTGGTGTGCACCCTGTCCTCGAACCTCCTGGGTGGCCTCCCCCCCGGCCCCCACATGGCCATTTTAAAAAATATGTTTTTACAGTATGTTGCCTTGTGTGGCTCTGGGGCATCCACTGTATTCCGGCTGGGCACATGCAGGCTTGTCCTGAGTTTGGGTTAGATGCTTGGGTTCATGACACACACACCCCTCCTGCTTCCCGTTTCCATGGGCTTGCAAAGGGTGTGACCAAGTGACAGTGACTTACACAGTGACATTGGGCTCCCATGAGCTGTGTGGGCAGTCTGTAGTCAATACTGTGTGGACATCCCTAGTGGGTATTGTAGTTTTATTATACACTGCATGGTGTATTGATATGTGCTTGTGCATCCATGTCTTCCTCCTAATTTGCAGGTTCCTTCCTCATGTCTTCACAAGGCCGTCTCCTTTGCAGATGGAGTTCATGTTGTATGCAGCACACTGACACATTTGCGTGACAGCAACACTCTACAGTTGGAAAGGGTCGATGTGCTGGCTTATTCAGGTTGTAAGACTACCACTACTTTGACTTAGTACTGTCATGTTTTTGCAATGTTTCATGGTGTGTTGCTGTATTGTGTTGGTGGTAAGTATTTTTTCATGTGTGCTGTTTGTTATTGATTACTGGGAGCATATTGTCTGTGGGCAGTTTCCATTTGGGACAGTGCACTTTGTGACATTTGTGTCAGGTCTTGTGCATTGCTTTGTTTGCTTTCACATTGCATGACATGCCATGGTGTGTTGGGTGGTGGAGCTGGGGAGGGGTTTGGTGACATGGTGCTGTTTTCATGTTGTATTTTGCAAGGGGGTTATCAATTTAGCAGCATAGATGTATGTCTTATAATGACACAGCATTGATGGTGTTTCGGTAGGTAGGGATGCACACAATGTGACACTTCCAGGTGTCCAATCTCAGGCTGGTATGGTTGTGACAGTTGACTGTCCCTTATGTCATCATCATTGATTGTCAGCTGGTATGTGCCAGGGCTGTGTGCACTCCACAGGGGTGTGATTTTAGGTGAAGTAATTAGCCACCAGCTGCGTACGGGCTGCCTCACCACGTGCCCTTTCCCCTCCCATGCACAGCGGCCGTGCATTTGGTTGAGGATGTGGGGGCACCACCATGTCCACCGGCAGCCCCTGGCGTGTTGCAACGTTGTGAGGACACATGCTGCTACTATGATCCTGCACACTACTGGGGAAGCGTATAGCAGCTGCCCACCAGAGCGGTCAAGGGAGCGAAAGCGTGACTTGAGCACTCGGAATGTGCGCTCCACTATGCCTCCAGGTTGCAATATGGGCTGTGTTGTATCTTACCTCGGATGGTGTGGTGGGGTTCCGAATTGGCGTCATCATGTGGGTGCTCAGAGGGTAGGCACTGTCCCCTGGGGAGGTGGTGATGGGTATCATTAGTGGGTTTGTGACATTACTCAGTATCTGACATGCATGCATGCATGTGCAGTGGCATTTATACTCACCAAGCAGCCATGTATCGTCATGCCGCCCAGCTTCTAGGTCCCGGTTTAGGGTTGACATTCTGTAAATGAAACTGTCATGGGTGGACCCTGGATAGTTGGCATATACTGAGGTGATGATTCCCTTGGCATCACATACTACCTGCACGTTGATGGAATGCCAGTGCTTGCGGTTTCTATAGATGTGCTCCGTTGCCCTGGGGGGACGTAGAGCCACATGGGTGCAATCAATGGTACCTAGCACTTTGGGGAATTGTGCCTCCCCATAGAAATCCTAGACGGCAGCCTGCCTTTCTGCAGGTGTTCTGGGCAGGTATATGTGCCTGCGGACTGATGGGCGTGCAGTCATGATGGCCAACACCTGGTGTAGGCAGCGTGACTGCGTGGCCTGTGACACCCCCCCACTATAGCACTTGTCTGCTGAAATGATCCAGTGGCCAAGAAGTGCAGTACATTAAGCACCTTTTCAAGGGGGCTCAGTGCTTGGGAGCACAGGGTGGGTGATGTGAGGTCATCCTCCCACTCACTCACCAGGTCGAGTATTATATGAGGTGGAAACCTGTACCTCCCATACACCTGGTCATCAGGCATCCCAAAAAGGCTGGTTCTGGGTGTAAAAATTCTGGGCCTGACTATCCTCCTCCTGCGGTATCCCACGACCACTGCTGCAAGGAACGGTATATTCATCTTGGCGTCTGAGCTTGTTAGTTGTTTGCGTGCACTTTTATGCTGCGCGGTTCCATGTACGCCTGCTTCCTGCTGGCGTACGTGTTTCCGGATAGCACGTCTTTTTTGGCGCATGCATTAGCCCCGTTCGATTCCATGAATACGTGTTGTAGGCGCGTGTGTGGGCGTTCCACGCATTTGCCTCCTGTACTTCCCCTATGACGCCCACATTTTCACGCGTTGTTCCCCATTCCGCGTGTTACGCCCCGTGTTATGCCTACTTTTGTGTGTGCGCTGCGCTATGTGCGCTTTCGCTGCGCGTGTAGCGCACGCTTTTTGAAGACGTGTGCGCCAGTGTGCACCACGCAGGATTTTAGCGCACAACCATGGATTTACACGCGCACGGACTTCCATGAATCGCTGTGCGTGGGTCTTGCTGCGATTTTCGCACTTGCGCTGCGATTTGCACGCTTTCGCACGCTTGCATGGAAATTTTCAGCACACATTAATTCCATGAATCAGCCTGTAAGTGTATTCTATCATTTTAATGTGTAATTATCACCATGCTGGTGATTGCTGCCCTACATCGAATGGGTTTGATTTTTATTCAAAATTAAAAAATAAATAAAAATGTCATTATTACACACTGGCCACCTTCATGGTCCATTGCGACATGGGGTGTACGTTAAGGGGGGTGTGAGACTGGTTGGCTGTCTTCTCAAAAATTGAATCTGAATGTAATAAACTTAAAAGTGTTTTATTGTGCGCCACATTCCTGGCCAGCACAAAGAATCCTGGTCCGGAGTGTGCCGCATCTTTAAAATCCTTGACACTCTGCAGGCAGAATTCAAAAAGAGCACCTGCCAGGGCAGCAGTCCTTTCCCAGGATGGGCCCCACTAAGGTTCTCCAGAGTGATGACGCAGGCAGAACTGGAGTGTGTTGCTTCCATTTTAATGTACGTTTTTTCCAGAGCACGATCATTGCGGGATACCGCTCTATTATGCTGGCAGCCATTCAAAAGGGACCCAATGAGAAACAGAGTGCTCATAGCGGGGGTTGATAGTGTTTCACCACTGCAGTTGCTGGAAGTCGCTTTGCTAGTATTTGATGAGAAATAACGTACAGCGCTGGGATAAATGAAAGCTTTCAGGTCCAATGTTTGACCTTTGCATACTACAGGATTACTTGCTAAAATGCATGGTATATTTACCATTCAAAGATGGCCGGCTAGTTTCCAGAGAGCTTCCTTAGAGACACTCATCCAAGATTGCTGCCTCCATGGTAGAACTCACTCAAAATCAAACGGGGTCATTATGAGTTGGCCGGTAAGGAGACTGGTGCCGGTAATCCCTTACTGCCCAATTCCGAGGTCCCTTAGCGGGAACCGTAAGGAACGTGTGGTCTGACCTCAAGTCCCTTACGGGTCCCGCTAAGGGACCAGGGCACTAATAACGGGCTTGCTAGTCGCGAGCCCGTTATTAGCACCCTCCCCATTCCCATTGAGCCCTATGGGGCTCAATGGGAATGGGCAATGGTTTGTTCAATGGGGACTTACCGGTCCCTCCAGGGTCGGAATGCACCGGTAAATCCCCATTGAACAAGACCTGTGCCGGACCCGGTATTGGAGGCAGCCATGGGGAAAATAGCGCCATGGCTACCTCCAATCTCGGAATGAGGCCCAAAGAGTTCCAAGTTTGTGTCATGCCGCCGTCTTTTGGTGGCCGCTGGCGGTTATGGAAGGCTTGGCGTTGGCGGCGCCATTAGATGTTCCGTGTGTTTTTTCTTTCACTTCCTGGTTTGGCGGTCTAGTCTTTTTCTTCTGTGTGTCTTTTCCTTCCACTTCCTGGTTTATCGGTCTAGCCTTTTCTCTTGTTTCCGTATTTAACCACGCCCCTCTCTGGGCTCTGTGCGTTGCAACTTTGTTTCTTTCGCTCTGTTGCCGTGCTACTGTGTTTCCAGTACTTTTTCCTGTTGCCTGGTTTACTCAGTAACTAAAGCAGTGTTTCTTTCTACTGCTTCTTCCCTTCCTTATTTACCTGTTTTCTCCGTTCTATCGATTCCCGTGCCTTTCGGGGCTCCTCTATTCCTGTTTTCCGGATCTCGTTCCGGTATCTGGCAGTGGTGTGTTCCTCCATCCCGGTTCCCCGGGCTTCTCATGCTACAACTTCAAATACTACAGCTTGACTGCTTCGGAAAGACTTTCCTGTTTTTCACATGCATTCCGGACTCACCAGTCAACTCCTCCAGCACTTATTCGTTAGCAACAACATCCGGCGAGAGGTTTTTTTAAGCGGCTGCTTTTTTCCTCTCTTCCTGGCATCTTCGGGACAGGGGCCGGCTGTTTCCCTGTTTATCAGGGAATCAGGGTGGCTTCTTCCCGCGGACGACCTTATCTCTTCACAAAGAAGAAAAGACCAAAAGACAAGTCCTACAGACGAGGAAATCTTCTGGAAGAAACAGGTGAGGAGAAAGGGGAGGAGGACATAGACTTATCTGATTCAGAGGAATCTCCGTTATATCCCAGCACTTGTGACAGTTTGCAACGCACAGAAGAGAACACAATGTCTATCCCGGAACAGGTCCAAGATTTGCTCACTGCAATGCAGAATGTGACATTAGAATTACAGACTGTGAAAGCCGAAAACGCTGCTTTGAGGCAGCGTGTCGATCACTTCGAACAGTCCCGGAGTGATCTGCCTCCCATGCCCTTAGCCTGCGGTAAATACGATGGCTCTCCAGCTAGATTCAAAGAGTTCATGGAGGCATGCATAATCTATTTCACTTTCAGACCACAAACATATGCCTCAGACTCAGCCCGTATAGGTTTTCTAATTTCTAACCTTACGGGTAACGCCCTTTCTTGGGCTACCCCTCTGGTGACCGGTGCCAGCCCTTTACTCCAAGATTATGCCGGTTTCACAACCCAATTCAAAATGGCTTTTGAAAGGCAAGAGTCTGCGGTAGTCGCCAGTGAACAGTTACTGGATATTCGACAAGGAAGTACGGACCTGCTGACATACATCTCCCGTTTTAAACGGGTGGCTGCTGACGCAGGCTGGCAAGAGAACGCTGAGTACACCATCTTTCGCAGAGGATTAAGGGAGGATCTCAAAGACGAATTAGCAAGGGTTAACCGACCAGCTACTTTAACCGACCTGTGGTCTACTGTTATTCAGCTGGACTTCCGCATCTCAGAACGACGGTCTGAACGTCGAAAACAACGTGGATTTCCTGCTACACCTGATCCTGGGATTCCCTCTCCCTCTCCCACCTGTATGTCAAAAGAGGAACCAATGCAGATTGGAACAACCCGAGGGCCACTCACCCCGGAAGAAAGAAGAAGACGCAGAGAGAACAACCTGTGTATGTATTGTGGATCCAATCAACATATTCTTAGAGACTGTCCTAACGTGCCTCCCAGACGTTCGGGAAACGCCAGTCCTCGGAACTAGTCGGGACAAGTTACCGAGGGGGATTTCCTGGTCCCTTCGTCTCTTTATCGGTCACACCCACGCCGTCCACAGAAGACAACCGTCTGATGGTAGTTGGAGTGGAGTTAAGCCTCTCTCAGCAGTCCTATGAGGTTTTGGCACTACTGGACTGTGGTGCTGCCGGTTGCTTTATGGATTTGGTTTGGGCGGAAAAGGTTGGCATTCACCGTTTGCAAAAAGACGAGGATCAAAAGGTGGAGGGTGTAGATGGTAGACCACTCAGCTCGGGCCTTATCACTCATACTACACCTCCTATGCAGATGAAGATCCTACATCACAACGAAACCATTCAATTTGACCTCATCCGAGCAGCACATTTTCCATTGATCCTGGGAGTCTCGTGGCTTCGGAAGCATAATCCGACCATTGATTGGACAAAGAATCAACTGTCCTTTACATCAGCCTTTTGTCGTAGTTCATGTTCCTCACAGACCCAACATACTACGGTTCATGTTTTTCCGGAATTAGACTCTAGTTCGGAGGTACTAAAGGTAAACAGTATCCCCCGAGAATATCTCCGCTACCAGGAGGTGTTTACGGACGATGGTCCTTAGAAGTTACCACCTCATAGACCAGAGGACTGTCAGATCGTTCTCCAGCCCAACGCTGTTGTACCTTTTGGAAGGATGTTTTCTCTTTCTCTTAAGGAAAAGAAGGCACTTAAAGAATACCTGGATGCTAATACACATCATGGCCTGATCCGACCTTCGTTTTCTCCTGCTGGGGCTTCACTTTTTTTTTGTTCCAAAGAAAGGTTCCGATGAACTTCGCCCTTGCATTGACTATAGGGGTCTTAACCAAGTTACTCTCAGAGATAGGTATCCCATGCCACTGATCGGAGACATCCTAGAAGCTGTTCAAGGGGCGAAGATCTTCTCAAAGATTGATTTAAGAAGAGCCTACCACCTTTTGAGGATACGATCCGGTGATGAATGGAAGACGGCTTTTCGCACTCCCTTCGGACACTGTGAATATTGTGTTATGCCGTTTGGTCTTGTCAATGCTCCATCTGTATTTCAGAGATTCATGGATCGCATTTTCTCCGATCTACTTTTTCATTGTGCTGTCGTCTACCTCGACGACATTTTGGTTTATTCTAGAGACGCTCAACTTCATGCTAAACATCTCCACCAAGTCCTTCAAAGATTGCAAGACAATCTACTCAAGGCCAATGCTGACAAGTGCATTTTTCAAGTCTCCGAGGTCAACTATCTTGGCTTTATCCTGTCTTCAGAAGGTATTCGCATGGATCCCGCTAAGACCGACGCCATCTTGCAATGGCCAACACCTCATACCATCAGAGACGTCCAAAGGTTTTTAGGTCTAGCCAATTTTTATCGCAAATTCATCCAAGGATTTTCGGATCGAGTTCTACCCATTACAAGGTTGCTAAAGAAGTCATCCATGCCCTTCACCTGGTCTTCTGAGGCAAACCGGGCTTTCCAACTTCTCAAGAAGGAATTCTGCTCTGCCCCGGTACTTCATCAACCAGATCAGAATCTAAGATTCATTGTGGAAACTGACGCCTCTTCTGCAGCAATTGGAGCAGCTCTCCTACAGGAACACGGAGAGCTAGAATATCCCGTTGCCTACATGTCCAAAACACTGAACGACAGTCAAACACATTATTCGGTGATAGAAAAAGAACTACTGGCAATGAAATCCGCATGCGAAGAATGGCGACATCTCCTACAGGGAGCCACTCATCCTTTTGAAATCAGAACAGATCATACAAATCTTAAGATTCTGCAAAAGATGGAATGTGTCAACTCACGTCAAGCTCGCTGGGCACATTTTTTCTCCCAATATGATTTCGTACTGACTTACTTACCAGGTTCCAAGAACATACTTGCTGATGCCCTCTCCAGAAGACCAGTACCAGACAGGGTTCTGAAGGAATTTCCCAGTCTCATGCTACCAGAAGTCAAAGTGATCTGTTCTGTGGAGTCGTTCCTGGAGAGAGTCCGTAAGGTCACACGGTCCACTTACCCTCTTCCGAAGGATCTATCCATGCAAGGTGGTTTATGTTTTCAACAACAACGATTATTTCTACCAGACAGTATCTCCCGTCAGTCGGCTTTAAAATGGTGCCATGATGATCCAACAGCAGGACACAGAGGTGTAAAGAACACCTTGGAGTTGCTTCTTCGCAGGTTCTGGTGGCCTGGGATGGCCAAAGAAGTTACAACCTACGTCAAGTCATGCCCGGTATGTTGTCGGTCCAAGTACAGCACTCAAAAGGCAATAGGGTATCTCCAACAACAGGACCTTCCAAAGAGACCCTGGAGCGTTATTTCTACAGATTTCATTGTGGATCTGCCACCTTCAGAAGGTTGTTCATGCATCATGGTAACGGTCGACTGCTTCACTAAGATGGCACATTTCACTCCTTTGGCGGGTCTCCCTACTGCAGCTGAGATGGCGGCTGTGTTTGCCAGAGAAATATTTCGCTTACATGGTACCCCGGACAAGATTATTTCTGACAGGGGATCTCAGTACACCTCGAAGTTCTGGAAGGAACTTTGTGAAAGACTGGGTATGGAACGAGCTTTGTCATCCGGTTTCCACCCACAGACCAATGGACAGACAGAAAGAACGAACGCCACTCTGGAGCAATATCTTCGGTGTTTCGCTAATGCCCAACAGGACAATTGGGTTAGTCTGTTGGTTACTGCAGAGTTTGCCTATAACAATGCAGAGCACAGTGCCACTGGTCTCAGTCCTTTCTTTTGTTCCTATGGTTTCCATCCCAGCTTTATTCCTTCTCTCTCTTTTCCTCCTTCTACAACTCCATCTGTTGATGTCCTACTTACCAGTATCTCGGATGCTCACAAGTCTGCCACGAGTTGCTTGCGAGCTAGCAGTCTCCGGTACCGAGCTTACTGCAACCTTAAGCGCCAGCCGGTTCCGGCATGGCGTAAGGGCACCAAGGTCTGGTTGTCTACTAGGTTTCTACCTCGTTGGCTACACCCCTCTAAACTTTCTCCCCGCTATCTGGGTCCTTTCCCTATACTTCGCCAGATCAATCCTGTGGCTTTTCGTCTCCAGTTGCCAAAACATATGCACCGTCTCCATCCGGTGTTTCATTCCTCCCTCCTTAGGGAATGCAAGGGTGATCCCTACCTTCGCACTTTGCCGCGTGATCCGGTTCCCAAGGTGGTTCCTTCTGATGAGTATGAGGTGGCCTCCATTCGGGACTCCCGCTATCATCAGGGTCGCTTGGAGTATCTCATCCACTGGAAAGGTTATCCACACTCAGAGGACTCCTGGGAACCGGTGTCTCATGTTCACGCTCCGGCATTGATTCAGCGGTTTCACCGTCTGTTCCCGGGTAAACCGGGGGGGGGTGCCGCTTGGTAGGGGGCATACTGTCATGCCGCCGTCTTTTGGTGGCCGCTGGCAGTTATGGAAGGCTTGGCGTTGGCGGCGCCATTAGATGTTCCGCGTGTTTTTTCTTTCACTTCCTGGTTTGGCGGTCTAGTCTTTTTCTTCTGTGTGTCTTTTCCTTCCACTTCCTGGTTTATCGGTCTAGCCTTTTCTCTTGTTTCCGTATTTAACCACGCCCCTCTCTGGGCTCTGTGCGTTGCAACTTTGTTTCTTTCGCTCTGTTGCCGTGCTACTGTGTTTCCAGTACTTTTTCCTGTTGCCTGGTTTACTCAGTAACTAAAGCAGTGTTTCTTTCTACTGCTTCTTCCCTTCCTTATTTACCTGTTTTCTCCGTTCTATCGATTCCCGTGCCTTTCGGGGCTCCTCTATTCCTGTTTTCCGGATCTCGTTCCGGTATCTGGCAGTGGTGTGTTCCTCCATCCCGGTTCCCCGGGCTTCTCATGCTACAACTTCAAATACTACAGCTTGACTGCTTCGGAAAGACTTTCCTGTTTTTCACTTGCATTCCGGACTCACCAGTCAACTCCTCCAGCACTTATTCGTTAGCAACAACATCCGGCGAGAGGTTTTTTTAAGCGGCTGCTTTTTTCCTCTCTTCCTGGCATCTTCGGGACAGGGGCCGGCTGTTTCCCTGTTTATCAGGGAATCAGGGTGGCTTCTTCCCGCGGACGACCTTATCTCTTCACAAAGAAGAAAAGACCAAAAGACAAGTCCTACAGACGAGGAAATCTTCTGGAAGAAACAGGTGAGGAGAAAGGGGAGGAGGACATAGACTTATCTGATTCAGAGGAATCTCCGTTATATCCCAGCACTTGTGACAGTTTGGCAGGAATGGGTGGGAGTAGCTATAGGGATTACATTGGCTAGGGGCAGGGAATCGGTGGGATTGCAATTGTGTATCCCTCCTCAAAAGTCATCCTCATTGGAAAAGCAATACAGGCCCACTTTCAAAGCCCATATTTGAAGCTCTTCTGTTAATGACAATAGTGTCAGCTATTAAGGTAGCGCCTGCATTGCTCCATGATACATTTTTAGGTGGGCGAGTTATTGGGAAGGTGACTATAAGACTAAAGGTGAGTACAAATAGACAAGATTGCAGTAAAATGACATTATAGTAGGTGAAAAAAAACTGGATACCGAAATGTGTTTAATAATAAAAAAACAAGCTAGTAACATTGATCTTGTGTATGCAAAGCTCTTTTATATATCCTGTCTTGTTTTTTTTTATCTATTAATGTATTCTTTTCTGACTTGAACACTTTAAGTAAAGATAACGTGCTGATGAAAATGAAAGGAAACGTTGGAGCGCATATTTAAATGAAGGATTTAACTTTTATAAAGTGTGTTTGATTTATTAAAACATTACTCACTTTAATATTCAGCTTCATCTGAATACTTGACAAATATTCATCCGAGGGCAAAATGTACAATTGTTTAGAACTGAAAAACACAACCTGGCCTTACCACTGTACGAACCTGACCCAACATTCCAACGAATACAAGGCCCTATTACTCCCCTCTAGCTATAACCACTCACCTTGGCCATAAAACCTAATTCCCCATCCAAGCCTATCTGGCTTCCCACCCTCCTAGTACTTGCGGTAACTCAATAGGACCACAGAACTCATCTCACTAGTGACCTCACGGCCCTACTGGGCCTCACTTCCTCATATCCATGCTCTATGATATAATAAAATACAAAGATACTAAAGGAGGAAACATTTATGTTAGTTGCTAACCCTATATTATCTAGTGTGCTGCCTTAATATTCAAGGGGTTTGCCCGGCAGAACATTCATAGGCCATAGGCCCTGCTTCACCTGGTTAGTTCCTGGCGTCATATGCCAGTTACAGCCTTGTGCACTAGGTATAGCAGTCAAATGTTAAAAATAGACTTACATGTCCTGGTGATGCCTAACTATGCCACGGGTCGGTATAAATGATGTGGGAATGATGGAAGCATCGTCATCAGTCAGTGAAATTTATTAGACAGCTCTCAAGCAAAGCAAGACAACAATATAATATGCCGCAGAGAATGTAGTGAGGTCCGCAGTGGAGTGTCCACTGAGAACCAGTGGAGTAGGTAAGAGAAAAAAGAACAGGATACGGGAGAAGGGGAGCAATGGAATCAGCCATGAAGAAACTGGAGGGAAACAACCAGGAGCTGCTGGAGAACAATGGCAAAGCAGCTTTTGAAATGTTTCCCTCCATTGCATGCAAGGAGACTTGCAGGAAGTGGATGTTCAGCCTCCACACCTGCGTGTTGTTGCAGCACGCATGCGCAACGCACATTAGCGTTAACCAGCTTATGTATTCTAGTGGCATGGTGATGCTGACTCCATCCCGATGCCTCCGTGTTCATCATGATAACCCCATGTGCCATATACCCCTCCCAACAGCCATTCCATACTACAGGAGGACAACAGCACATTAGTGTCATGATAGAGGGAAGCACTGATGGGGGCCAAGTAACGGAAAGTGGGAGTGGATCTGCCGGGTACTAAAAAACATGAAACCAAGTTCAACTTTATACAACCAGGTACTTACATACAATGCTAGCTACTACTTCCAATACCAGACGTCATCATTATAGGTAGGGTATGACGCCACGTGCCCAGCAGCCCACGTGCTGCCATCTTATGCCAGGTGCAGTCTCAAATGCACAAATGCTGCCATTCATAAATAATGCAGTTATCGTTTGTACAAACCATAAAAATATCCATGCATACAGAAAAAAGTAAAATGACATACATGTTATTACCCTGATAACTCATCACTATAGTAATTAAATGAATCTTCTAATGCTCCATTTTTTAAAATAAATCTATCAACCATTTTATATACAGCAATGCACATGATAATTGTTGGGGTCTTCATATATGATTTAAAATAATTGATTGCAGGGGAAAGATAATGTACACTCTGCACTATAGAAAAGTAACATTTATGGGTCAACCACAGACTAAATGAGATAATGCCAAAGTTCTTTCCGCATAAAAGCAGGATGCATTATATAGCGTCTCTTGCCTGGTTGCTGCAATCACAAAGCAAATGTAAATTGGAACGCTCAAGTACTGCCATCCTTTGCCCATTATTGCTTCACATGTGTCAGGGTTGCTCATGCTCCTCTTTCAGGGAGGGGATTGTAGAGCGTACAATGGATGCTGGCATGGAAGAGTTTGTAATGGCATTGCCAGATCACAACTCCTGGAGGACCATAGGGCCCCTTACATGTTAAATGCACCGGGAAGTCATCATTATGCAGGGCTGGCTGAGATGCCAGTGGAGGACATCAATCTTGCCACATAGCCTCATTGTCCTTTCTGTGACCCTTTTACTCCCACCTCACCCCTTGTTTCCACACTCTCCTCACCTGAGCTGCTTGAGTCGAAGCTTTCGGAGGACAGGTTTCGTCTGGCGAGGTAGTCTTTCTCCTTTTTAGATGGTATATGCCTGTCACGGAGGGAAGCCACAGTGAATGCTGATGGAACAGCAAGCCTGTGGCTCCCTTTCCAGGACCAAGCCAAAAAAACAATGGAAAAAGCCAAGCTGCAGAAAAAACCCTTATGTGGCACCGCGATGCACTCTGTCCGACTGCAAGTAGGAACTTCCGAAATGGTGTTGTAGACGGGAAGGAAGACTGTAGCAGGAAGAGGCACGGACCAAATGGCGATGAGGATCCGCAGCAAACGTTAAGCAGGTAGGTGTGGTTGGAATCCAGTGCTGCCAGGCAGAATACAAGAAGCACGAGTAACAGGTAAGAGGAGGAAAAAGAAAGTGAAAAATAACCGGAACTCCGACAGGAGTAGGAACCTGGAGATGGAGAGGAAGGGAAAGAAAGCAGAGAGAGGACCGGGCTCTGGGTCTCGAAGGACAGAGATGCGAGCCGGGCGGAAGGCTGGGAGAAAACAGCTAAGAGGCAGCAAAGTAGTGGAGCGAAGGAAACTTCGTACGGAGGACGAAGACAGTAGGAGGCAAGAAAGCACTGACGTTCCGAGCGGAGAGTCAGCAGCAAGCGTAAACCCAGAAGCTGGAAAACAATCCAGTGGGGGTTGCAACACAGTGTCCGCCGGGAGGAGGAGGAATAAATACTCCAGCGGGCTCCGCGCTGAGGAAACTGGAACGGCAGCTAGAGCCGTGAAAACTCTAAACCCATACTGCAAGCGGCAACGCGGAAGTAGCTGCCAGTCTCGATGGTGGCGGATGACAGTATGCCCCCCTCCAGTGCGGGAAAACCCAGGCTTACCTGGATGTAAGCGATGGAATCTGGAAAGTAACTGAGCGGCATATACCTGCGAAGCGGGTTCCCAAGAGTCCTCCGACTCGGGGTAGCCCTTCCAGGACAGCAAGTATTCCAAACGGCCTCTATAATACCTAGAGTCCCGTATGGAGGACACCTCATATTCATCCTTGTTCCTCTCTGGGAAGAGAACCTGACGGGGAACCGTTCTGCGGTGTGGGTCAGCTATGAAGGGTTTAAGAAGGGAAGAATGAAAAACCGGATGGATGTGACTGAGGGTAGAAGGGAGCTGAAGCCTATACGTGACAGGATTGATTCTAGAGAGGATAGGGAAAGGACCCAAGAAGCGAGGAGATAGTTTAGAAGGATGTGTCCATCTGGGCAAGAACCTGGTGGACAACCACACCTTGTCGCCTGCCTTCAACTCCGGGCATTCTTTGCGATGTTTGTCGGCCTGACCCTTATTGTGTCTTCTACTGACTTCCAGGCTTTGCAAAGCAGAGGCCTGTGCTGCTGCAATGTTCTGTAGAGCTTCTTCCGCTGCTGGGGAGTTGGTGAGACTGGGAACATTGAGCAGGAAAGCTTTGGGGTGAACACCATAGGTGCAGTAGAAAGGGGAAAGTACTATAGCTGAATGCTTGGTGTTGTTGTAGGTGAAATCCACTGTAGGAAGCAGGGAAATCCAATTGTCTTGGTGTCAATTGATGTAACATCTCAGATACTGCTCCAAAGTGGCATTGAGGCATTTGGTCTGGCCGTTGGTTTGAGGATGAAATCCCGAAGAAAGTGCTCCTTCTATACCTAGCCTGACACAAAGAGCCATCCAAAACTTTGAGACGTACTGGCTCCCTCGATCCGAAATAATCTTATCCGGAATCCCATGTAATTTGAAGATGTCTCTGGCAAAAACTTCAGCCATCATCACGGCGCTGGGAAGACCCGGGAGGGGAGAGAAATGTGCCATTATAGAAAATGTATCCATCGTGACCATTATACAAATACATGAGTCAGACAATGGAAGATCCACTATGAAATCCGTGGATATTAACCCCCAGGTTCGAGAGGGGAGTTCCGCTTGAGTAAGCAGTCAAAGGGGTTTGCCTGTAGGATATTTGGCTCTGGCGCAGATAGGACATGCTAGTACGTATTCCAATGTCCCTCTTCTCAGATTGCGCTAGAGGAACGCTCTTGAGATTAGTTCCATGGTACCTTCCGAGCCTCTATGGCCTGCAGTGCGTGCATTGTGGCACCAGTTTAATATCTTCTGTCGTAACGGACCTGCTGGGATGTATAGTCGATTCTTGTAAAACACCCAGCCATCTTTCTCTTGATAGTGAGATTTGGGGTGAAGCAGTAATCGGGCAAACTCTGGAATGACAGCGGCCTTCACCTCTTGAAGAAAAGAGCTTACTAAAACCAGAATCTGGTTTCTCTGAAACAGTGGCTCAGTGCGATCCGATGTCTTCTCCCTACTCGAATCCTTGCGGGACAATGCGTCTGCCAAGCGGTTCAAAGTTCTGGGAATGTAGGTGATTTCAAAATCATATTGAGAAAACAGATAAGCCCACCGGGCCTGTCGGGAATTCGAACACTCCATGTCTTGCAGTACCCTCAGGTTCTTGTGATCTGTCCGAATGGTAAACTGATGTCGAGCCCCCATAAGAAGGTGCCGCCACTCTTCACACGCTAACTTCATCGCCAATAGTTCTTTTTCAAGAACTGAGTAGTTAAGTTGGCTGGGAGAGAGGGTTTTAGACAGATAAGCTACAGGATGTTCCACTCCACTCACTGTCTGTAACAAAATGCTCCAATGGCAATGGCAGAGGCATCTGTCTCCAAGATAAAGGATAACGTCTGGTCCGGATGCCATAGTATTGGGGAAGACCAGAAGAGCCCTTTGAGAAGAGAAAAGCTACTTTCAGTTTCGGTTGACCATTGAAAAGGGAGAGCATTTTTTCTTGAGAAGACGGGTGATGGGGTACACCACCTCAGAAAAGTTTGGTATGAATCGTGTGTAGAAATTGGATAGTCCAAGGAATCTTTGTACTTCTCGAACGGAAGTAGGGGCAGGCCAATCAAGAATAGCTTGAACCTTGTTTCGATCCTTGGCAATGCCTTCCTCCGATAGGATGTACCCTAGATATTGTACCGAAGGAACAGCAAAAACACATTTCTCGGCCTTGACCAATAGTTGGTTTCTTTGAAGACGGTCCAAAACTTGAGTGACATGGGGAATATATATTTATTTTTATTTATTTATTTATTTATTTATTTATTTATTTATTTATTTATTTATATAGCGCTAAAGCCCGCAGGCATCAGAGCGCATTCCAAAAAGACAGGACAGTGATTACAAAAACAGGACAAAAATAGACACACAGAAGATCGTATCCTGGGGATCTGAGAGAGGTCGCTAGTCCAGTTTATTTAAAGAGTAGGGTCTTTAATTTCTTTCTGAAGAGTATGTAGTTGGTTTCTAATTTCAAGGATACGGGCAGTTCTTCCATGTTGGAGGAAAAGATGAGAATGTCGTCCAGGTAGATAATTACGGAAATTGTGAGCATGTCCGAAAACATTCGGTCCATAAACCGTTGGAACACCGCGGGTGTGTTCACCAGGCCAAATGGCATTACCCGGTATTCGTATAATCCGAACGTAGTGTGAAAGGCGGTCTTCCACTCATTGCCCTTGGCTATGCGGAGCAGGTGGTATGCATTCCTTAGGTCAAGTTTAGTGAACACCTTAGCCCCCTGGACTGCCTCAATGATGTCCGTGATGAGAGGCATCGGGTAGCGATACCGAATAGTAACCTTATTTAGACCCCTATAATCTATGCAAGGCCTAAGCTCATCGGTACCTCTTTTCTTAATGAAGAACAAAGAATCCCCTGCGGGGGATCTGGAGGGCTGAATGAGGCCATTCTTCAAGTTAGTATCCAGATAATTTCTTAACACTTGTTTCTCTGACTGTGTGAGGGAGAACATTCTACCAAACGGCACTGGAGCGTTAGTCTCTATATCGATGGTGCAGTCCTCGGGTCAGTGTGGGGGTAATCTGGCATGATGATTCTCTTGAAATAGCTCTTCAAAGAATGAGCAGTACCGGGGTGGAGCATGTACACCAGGGTGGGCATCCGGAATAATTATTACCGACTGTAGATCACACAGATCTTTCAAGGGAAGGCAATTGGTGGCACAGTAGGTGGCAGAGAAGCTCAACTGGTTGTTAGTCCAATCAATGCGAGGATTGTGTGTCCGGAGCCAGGGAATCCCAAGAATAATGGGGAAATGGGCTGCTTGTATGATGTCGAACTTCAGCATTTCCGTGTGATGATTGATGGTCATGAACAGGTCCTCTGTGGAATGTGTTATAAGACCGGAGAGGAGATCCGTCAACACCTTCGACCTGCTGGCCTTCTTGGCAGGCGATCCTGCGTAGGCCCACTCTGTCAGCCCACTGTCAGGATGGCTGCTCCCGGGGAGTCAGGCCAGGCCCAGCGTCCCCGGAAGCAGACCTATCACCCACATCACCGGATCCAGCAGACCGCTACTGGGGCCCTTTGGACCACGTCCTGGCGCCTTTGGCGCCAGGCTCTTAAAAGGCTTCAGTCCTGGCGCCACAGGCGCCAGGCTCATTTGGTCAAAAGATGTCATAATGCTTGGGTGGACTTACCTGAGGCAGACCATGCTGCTTACTCACCCAGAGCAATCCAGTCTGGCTGAGGTCTCAGCCATTTAGGCTGGGAGGAACTATTGTTCCTCTTCAGGAACTCTTTTTCTTACCTGGGTGGGGCCGGAGGAAGGATACTCATCTGAAGCACTCCTCTGCTATTTAAACCACGCCCGAAGGAATTCACGTGCTTCGCATTATTCTGTATCAGCAGCAGGACGCTCACCGAGTCGGCTCCTGCATCCTGGCTCCTGACACGCCCGCAGCTCCCGGAACACCTGAAAGACAAAAGGAGAGAAAAGACAAGCATCCAAAGCTTTACTCACCGGAATCCTGCACTCGGGAAACCTTCTTCCGACAATCCTGCAAAAGAAAAGCACAAGGTTAGCAGCGCACCACAACGCTCGCCGCAGTGCCACTTTCTCTTACCTTATCGTGGCCGTGCCACGTGCAGAAACGGCTACGAAGCTTGCAGCACCTCGGCACCTGCAAAAAGGGGAAAGACACGATTAGAAGCGCTCCGCTTCACCCGGTGCCACACCTATTCCACTTACCTTTACGAAGCCTTACCACGAACAACAGCGGTTTCGACGCCGGCAGCAAATCGGCTCCTGCAAAAGGGGAGAAGGTGAGCATCGGACTTGATACAGGAGGGAATACTCACCTAAGGACTTACCAGATTTTGGTTGAACTCAATCCTCATTTCGGGTCAGAAGGGCCTTTCTGCCTTTTCTAGACCCCGGCCCCGAAGGGGAAAAGACATTTAATATAATCTAAAGACTACATACTTACGGCAATCCCGAAGTGGGATCGAACAGCCAGAGGAATCGCGCCCACTAAATACCCCAGTGAAGTAACTGGAATCAACGCGCCCCTGCACCGGAAGCAGGATGGAGGGCTCATCCTTACAGAAAATAAGGTGAGAGCCCACAAAAACCGAACTAGCGACAGGGGGATTTAGAAGGGGGAGATAGGGGGGAGCAGATACTCTTTCCAGCAGATATTAACTCCCTCTTTCCCACCTACAGAAAAATTATCCTACGAGCCAGACAGACGAGATTCGGGGAGGGCCAGTCCAGTCCATCTTCCGGGCCCTGCGCTTTACTGTAGAAGAATTGGTAGCCGTCCAGAACGGGTCAGCGCCTCTGTGGGAATCAGGTGAGCGTTACACCCACAGGGTATCTACGAAGTTGCCCGCAGCTCCGCAGTCCAACAGAGCTAAAGACTTGACTTGCTTACCCTCCAGTTTGAGGGCCACGGACAGAACCAAGAGTCTCGAATCCTTTTTGGAATCCAGAGCTGAAACTGAGAGAAAAACGTAGGGCCGTGTAATAGAACTTGATAACCCTCGGATGCCTGTCCCTACTGGCACCGAGGGTAGTCGTTTTTCAATCTCTTGCTGGGTACCTCTGAGCAGTCCTTCACGAGATGCTGATCCGAACCACAGTATGCACATAGTCCTTTTTCTCTCCGTGTTCGTCTTTCCGCTGCTGATAGGGGTGCTCTTGTAGCTCCAATTTGCATAGGTTCGTCTGAAGACTTTATAGGAGAGTGAGAAGGGGAAGGATGTGGAAGGGGTTCCGGCAAGGATCCTGAAGTGCGTTGCTTGCGACGTTCTGATCTTCTTTCCTGGAGTCTAAACTCTATGTGAAGAGCAGCAGCGAGTACATCAGAAAAAGTTGGTGAACAAGGAGATCTGGCTAGCTCGTCTTTGATCTCCTTCCTTAAGCCCCTCCGGAAGATTGCATACTGGGCCGGTTCCGGCCAACCCACCCCAGCCGCCAAGGTCTTAAGGAAGAAATGTAGAATAAGATGTCCAAAGAACCTTTTCTGATGTCCAACAAGTCCTCACAAGCGGTAAAAGATAGCTCAAGTCTTTCGAAGGTCTGTTTAAGCAGGTTCTGGAATCCCACAAAATCCTGCAGAATCGCATTGGCACTGGTTACCAATCGAGTTGCCCACGCCAACGCATTCCCAGTCATATTTGAGATTAGGAATCCAACCTTAGCCTGGTCGGTTGCAAAAGTGCGGGGCCTAAAGGTGAAATGTACGGTACAAGCCTCCAGAAACTCTTTCACCCTTTTGGGAGAGCCGTCAAACTTCCCCGAGGAGAGTGGCATGGGAGGTAATTCCACTGGAAGATGTTCTCTTGCCAACACCATTTGTTTGAGAAGGGTATTCTCTGTCTTCACTCCCTGTAACTCTAAGGACATGACTTGAAAGGCTTTCCAAAGCTCTTGAACCTGTTCCTCTGTCGACATCTTGTTATGTTTGGGCATTGCAATCTGTCCTTTCTGTGCCCTTTTACTCCCACCTCACCCCTTGTTTCCACACTCTCCTCACCTGAGCTACTTGAGTCGAAGCTTTCGGAGGACAGGTTTCGTCTGGCGAGGTAGTCTTTCTCCTTTTTAGATGGTATATGCCTGTCACAGAGGGAATGTATTATAAAAGAGAGGCCAAATACAAAGATTTTTTGTTATCGGGGGTAATGGTCGGTGTGGGGGTAATCTGGCATGATGATTCTCTTGAAATAGCTCTTCAAAGGATGAGCAGTACTGGGTAGAGCATGCACACCAGGGTGGGCATCCGGAATAATTGTTACCGACTGTAGATCACACCGATCTTTCAAGGGAAGGCAATTGGTGGCACAGTAGGTGGAAGAGAAGCTCAACTGGTTGTTAGTCCAATCAATGAGAGGATTGTGTCTCCGGAGCCAGGGAATCCCAAGAATAATGGGGAAATGGGCTGCTTGTATGATGTTGAACTTCAGCATTTCCGTGTGATGATTGATGGTTATGAACAGGTCCTCTGTGGAATGTGTTATAAGACTGGAGGACAGAGGAGATCCGTCAACACCTTCGACCAGCTGGCCTTCTTGGCAGGCGATCCTGCGTAGGCCCACTCTGTCAGCCCACAGGGTATCTATGAAGTTGCCCGCAGCTCCGCAGTCGAACAGAGCTAAAGACTTGACTTGCTTACCCTCCAGTTTGAGGGCCACGGACAGAACCATGAGTCTCGAATCTTTTTTGGAATCCGGAGCTGAAACTGAGAGAAAAACGTAGGGCCGTGTAATAGAACTTGATAACCCTCGGATGCCTGTCCCTACTGGCACCGAGGGTAGTCGTTTTTCGATCTCTTGCTGGGTACCTCTGAGCAGTCCTTCAAGAGATGCTGATCCGAACCACAGTATGCACATAGTCCTTTTTCTCTCCGTGTTTGTCTTTCTGCAGCTGATAGGGGTGCTCTTGTAGCTCCAATTTGCATAGGTTCGTCTGAAGACTTTATAGGAGAGTGAGAAGGGGAAAGATGTGTAAGGGGTTCCGGCAAGGATCCTGAAGTGCGTTGCTTACGACGTTCTGATCTTCTTTCCTGGAGTCTAAACTCTATGTGAAGAGCAGCAGCGAGTACATCAGAAAAAGTTGGTGAACGAGGAGATCTGGCTAGCTCGTCTTTGATCTCCTTCCTTAAGCCCCTCCGGAAGATTGCATACTGGGCAGTTTCTGGCCAACCCGCCTCAGCCGCCAAGGTCTTAAAGGAAGAAATGTAGAATAAGATGTCCAAAGAAACTTTTCTGACGTCCAACAAGTCCTCACAAGCGGTAAAAGATAGCTCAGGTCTTTCGAAGGTCTGTTTAAGCAGGTTCTGGAATCCCACAAAATCCTGCAGAATCGCATTGGCACTGGTTACCAATGGAGTTGCCCACGCCAACGCATTCCCAGTCATATTTGAGATTAGGAATCCAACCTTAGCCTGGTCGGTTGCAAAAGTGCGGGGCCTAAAGGTGAAATGTACGGTACAAGCCTCCAGAAACTCTTTCACCCTTTTGGGAGAGCCGTCAAACTTCCCCGAGGAGAGTGGCATGGGAGGTAATTCCACTGGAAGATGTTCTCTTGCTGACACCATTTCTTTGAGAAGGGTATTCTCTGTCTTCACTCCCTGTAACTCTAAGGACATGGCTTGAAAGGCTTTCGAAAGCTCTTGAACCTGTTCCTCTGCCGACATCTTGTTATGTTTGGGCATTGCAATCTGTCCTTTCTGTGCCCTTTTACTCCCACCTCACCCCTTGTTTCCACACTCTCCTCACCTGAGCTACTTGAGTCGAAGCTTTCGGAGGACAGGTTTCGTCTGGCGAGGTAGTCTTTCTCCTTTTTAGATGGTATATGCCTGTCACAGAGGGAATGTATTATAAAAGAGAGGCCAAATCCCAAGATTTTTTGTTATTGGGGGAACATTTCTCAAAAAGGGACGGTGAACGTGTAAGGAGAAGCGTGCCGGGGTACGGCACTAGAGAAATGATTACCCCTCACTACTACGATCCTAGAGAGAGTTTGAAATGCCTAAGGTCACATACGTAGAATTTTACACAACAACATTTACATAAGAAATCAGCAAATGTAAAATGCCAGACGTATCAATGTACATGAGATCAATATTTTAATAGTTGGTAGAAATGGTTAAAAGGGCAATTTTAAGCATTTATAAGATAATAAAAGGGGAGATACAAGGACAACAATGTAATATTTGTATCAAGCACATAAAACAAGGCTACAAAAAAACAACCAAGACAAAACACAGGAAGGGCAAATTAATACACCCTATAATCCTATAAAGTGATTGCAGAAACGCCTAGCTATTAGACGTTTATTGAGATACAGGGTGTCGACATGTTTCGGCCAATGGTAGAATTGGACATTTTCTCAGGTGTCCATACAAAAATGAGTGTAGTGGCCATCTTCAGGACAGGTCATTTCTTCACTGTAGGCCTTATAGGTGCTTTAATGCTGACATTGTGGATCTAAAAAAATGTATATGCATATAATTACCACAAGCAGTAAAAATACATAGCTGCAAATGGAAAAAGCTGTGATTTATCCGGCACATTTGACATTAAAAACTTCTCATTCTGGCGGTCTGTTCCACTAATAAACAGACACACAGTACTTTATCGAGGGCAATGTTAATACATCACTTCTGTGTAAAACAGATTTTTTCAAGAAAACAAGACATATAACTGACATAATACAATGTGACACATAAAAGGAATACAAACTCTTACTTATTATCACAGGGTCGAGTGTGATCAATAAAAAGTCAATCAATGGCTTGTAGTGATTGCAAAATTGGTGCTAATTGCCATGGTAGTTCATCTTAATTGACACTAGATAAGTCTAGTATTGAATGTATAGAACCAAGCTTAACCAGAGTTGAAGTCCAAGTAGGAAGCTCCTCAAAATAGGAAACTCCTCAAAATCATAAGTATTAAGCCAAAAGGAGGAATAAACCTCAGTTATATATCTTATTTTCTTGAAAAAATCTGTTTTACACATAAGTGATGTATTAACATTGCCCTCAATAAAGTACTGTGTGTCTGTTTAATAGTGGAACAGACCGCCAGAATGAGAAGTTTTTAATGTCAAATGTGCCGGATAAATCACAGCTTTTTCCATTTGCAGCTATGTATTTTTACTGCTTGTGGTAATTATATGCATATAGATTTTTTTAGATCCACGATGTCAGCATTAAAGCACCTATAAGGCCTACAGTGAAGAAATGACCTGTCCTGAAGATGGCCACTACACTCATTTTTGTATGGACACCTGAGAAGATTTCCAATTCTACCATTGTCCGAAACATGTCGACACCCCGTATCTCAATAAACGTCTAATAGCTAGGCGTTTCTGCAATCACTTTACAGGATTATAGGGTGTATTAATTTGCCCTTCCTGTGTTTTGTCTTTGTTGTTTTTTTGTAGCCTTGTTTTATGTGCTTGATACAAGTATTAAATTGTTGTCCTTGTAGCTCCCCTTTTTTTATCTTATAAATGCATACAATTGCCCTTTTAACCATTTCTACCAACTATTAAAATATATGGATCTCATGTACATTGATACGTCTGGCATTTTACATTTGCTGATTTCTTATGTAAATGTTGTTGTGTAAAAGTGTACGTATGTGACCTTAGGCATTTCAAACTCTCTCTAGGATCGTAGTAGTGAGGTGTCACAGAGGGAAGCCACAGTGAATGCTGATGGAACAGCAAGCCTGTGGCTCCCTTTCTGGGAACAAGCCGAAAAAACAAGGGAAAAAGCCAAGCGGCAGAAAAAAACCTTATTTGGAACCGCAATGCACTCTGTCCGACTGCAAGTAGGAACTTCCAAAGTGGTGTTGTAGACGGGAAGGAAGACTGTAGCAGGAAGAGGCATGGACCAAATGGCGATGAGGATCCGCAGCAAACGTTAAGCAGGTAGGAGTGGTTGGTATCCAGTGCTGCTAGGCAGAACACAAGAAGCACGAGTAACAGGCAAGAGGAGGAAAAAGAAAGGGAAAAATAACCGGAACTCCGACAGGAGTAGGAACCTGGAGAAGGAGAGGAAGGGAAAGAAAGCAGAGAGAGGACCGGGCTCCGGGTCTCGGAGGACAGAGACGCGAGCCGGGCGGAAGGCCGGGAGAAAACAGGTAAGAGGCAGCAAAGTAGTGGAGCGAAGGAAACTTCGTACGGAGGACGAAGACAGTAGGAGGCAAGAAAGCACTGACGTTCCGAGCCGAGAGTCAGCAGCAAGCGTAAACAATCCAGTGGGGGTTGCAACGCAGTGTCTGCCGGGAGGAGGAGGAATAAATACTCCCAGCGGGCTCTGCGCTGAGGAAACTGGAACGGCAGCTAGAGCCATGAAAATAGAGGAAGGACTACCAACCTCTAAACCCATACTGCAAGCAGCAACGCAGAAGTATCCGCCAGTCTCAGCGGCGGCGGATGACACTCATGCCTTCTCAGTGCACCAGAAAGTCATCCTTTTGCAAGGTTGAGATGCCAGTGGCAGACACCAACCTTGCCCAAGAGACCGATGCATTTTCAATGCACTGTGAAGTCATCTTTATGCATGGTTGAGATGCCAATGGAGGACACAAAACTTGCCACCGAGTCCAATGCATTTTCAATGCACTGTGAAGTCATCCATATGCATGGCTGAGATGCCAGTGGCAGATAGCAACCTTGCCACAGAGTCCCATGCATTTTGAATGCACTGCAAAGTCATCCTTTTGCATGGTTGAGACGCCAGTGGCAGGCACTGACCTTGCCACAGAGTCCCATGCATTTTCAATGCACTGTGAAGTCATCCTTATGCATGGCTGAGATGCCAACGGAGGGCACCAAGCTTGCCACATAGTCACATGCATGCTCAATGCACTGTGAAGTCATCTCTATGCATGGCTGAGATGCCAACAGAGGACACCGACCTTGCCCCAGAGCCCCATGCATTCTCAATGCAGCGTGAAGTCATCCCAACGCATGTCTAAAATGTCAACTGAGGACACCAACCTTGCCACTCTGCACACTGTTTCGGAGGCACAATATAATGGCACCTTGCTCAAGAACATGGTATCTACCCATTGCAGAGTGCTGTGTTCTGTGCTTGTGTTCTAATGTGTGTACGATTCAAGAACTGCATTTGTCTTCTCCGTTGGTAACTTTGACTATACCTTGAATCTTTTGTGCACCCAACTTTGGCTTGCTCTCTTGTTTAGTACGCCCGTGCACCGACCATGGCCCGTTTACTGGACTAGCTGTTCTTTGGTCCCTCTCTGTCATTTGGTTCTCGAATTATGTCGGACTGCACCCAACTCTCTTTGTTGTGTTATTTTTCCTGCGAAATAATGGTTTCCTCGCTTGTACCCCTTGCCTGTAGTCTCATACTGGCTGAAGTTCTCACGTGACTCCTCTTCTCCTACTTATGACACAGGCGTGCGCACACTTGGCCTATGTCGCGGCGACATTGTCGCCCCTGCACCTCTTTACCTGCCACCTCCTGGAATTCACCTGGCTGGAACTGGCGGTTTGTGCTGCTTCCTAGCGCCATCCGTGGCGTCGTGCTGGTCACTTTTCATCATTCTGCTGCCGTGCAAGGTCTTTCAACCTCTTGACCTGGTTACTCTTTAAGATCCAGCATGCCTACTTAATTCCTAGGTGTGTCTTCTACTATTTGTGCTTCCCCAAGTAGTCCTAGTTTTCCTTTAACAAAACGTGGTCGACGTGGTTCCAAGTTATTAACCCTTTCCTCTATTTTTTCTTTCAACTGTGGCGTGTTTCATCCTGCCATTCGGCTTAGTAATTCCTTGAGCTGGGGACAGTTCTTGCCACTGGGGTGGTGGTGGGCTGGGGGTCAGAGTGCCATCCTAGATGATGCCATTCCTCGAGATCCTGAAACGAGGCGTGTATCATGAGCATATGCAAGGTGCAGTCTCTCAAGATGACTGTTGCCTCACATGCCCACGTGCTGGCATCTTATGCCAATTTCTGCTTTATATGCCAGGCACGGAAGCAACTTCATTGCACAAGGATCTGCCATCATATGAAAATTACAACATGAAATACCCAAGTACTGCAGTCTTATGACAGTCATAGCTTCAAATGACACGTCTTCAAATGCAGGGCACATCCTCACATGTGCAGATGATGTCATAATATGCTCTGTACAGATCCAAATGCCCATGTACTGTCACTCTATGCCAGCTATAGCCTTTTACGCAAAATAGCAACATATACAGGGCGCAGGGCGCAGTGGAATAATGCAAAATGTGGGGGCCCCCCTGTGAGCCATGCTGACACCCCCCCCCACAACTCGGCAACAATTCACGGGTGGCGCCACACTCTGGACCGGCCTAGATTATCACGCTTGCGCAATACGCACATATGCTGCTGAAGGGATTTGCCGCACACTGCACTAGGAGAAAGATACAAATATGTGTTTTAATGCAATACACAGCACACTTTCTGATAAAAATTGGCTAAAAAGCCAGAGTGTTTACTATTTTTTTTTGTAGTAATCCAATAGATGCAACTCATCAACAGTGCACAGGAACATTCATGCTTTGCTATTACAAATGCCATGCCACAATGAAAACATGTCCAACTGGCTGCACAATGTAGACCAGTGTAGACACGAAATAACGTTACAATAAAGCATGCCAGGCCACATTTAGACATACCTAGACTGGTTGCACTAAAATGCCAGTCGAAGCAATAACACTCATCAAGCAGAGAACACACATTCAAGCCCGCGTCTCGGTGGCCTTTTAAAACTCTTTAAAATCTGCAAGGAACTGGTCAATCCTGTTGTGGTCTTTACCTCTCCTGTTCCCTCCCAGGGCCTCTATATGGCGCTGCCTCTCACTTCTCTGCTAAAACTCAGGACATCCTGTCCTCCATCTCCTCTTCCTCTCCCTCTTCCTTGCTCAGCCCCCCTCTGGCCATCTCCATCTCTCTTCTTCCTTTCTCCTCTTTCTCTCTGGCAACACCTGACAAGGTTTCTAGACAAATCCGATCTATGAAAGTGTTGTGCAAACAGGTGCTCCCCTAATCCTCCAAAAGCATCAAGGACCATATTGACACCCTTGCTACAGCCTTGGCCGATTTCTGTAATCACTCTTTTGCCACTGGAATGTTCCTCTCTCCCCTTAAGCACTCCCTTATACACCCACTCCTCAAGAAGATGCCTGCCGATCCTGCCTGCCCAGCAAACTATCGCCCAATCTCCATCACCCCTTTCCTGGGCAAACTGTTGGAAAATCTGCCCATCTCCCAGCTTAGTCGCCACACTGAATCTGTTGGTTGTCTCCATGACCATCAGTCTGGCTTCAGAGCTGCCAGAGGCACGGAAACTGCTCTGCTGAACACCCGTGACGATCTGCTCTCTAACCTTAATTCCAGCATTCCTTCTGTCCTCATCCTCCTTGATCTTTTCTCTGCTTTCGACATGGTCAAACATGCCATCCTGATCAATCCTGATCAATCGATTCCATGAGAACCTGGGCATCACGGATCAGGCCCTTGAGTGCCGGACCACCTTTCTCTTGGATCGCTCCACCCAGGTCCAACTTGGTACCTTTCTCGCCACTTCATCTACTCACCCTGGTTTTTCAACCTCTACATGGCCCCTTTGGCCTACCTGATCTCTACCTTCTCTAACTTTCAGTGTTATGCGGATGACACTCTGCTTTCCTTCAGGCTCCCCTCAGACTCCTCTCCTCTCTCGCTCATTCCTGACTGTCTATCCACAATTCAGGATTGGTGTGCCTACAACGATCTTTGCCTTAATGTCAGTAAGATCGTGATCCTTATCATTGGGACTCTGCCCCTGCTTTCTCTGACTCTGGCCTCCCGCCTTGGGCCAGCTTCCTTCACCTTCCTGCGAAGCAACCAACCTTGGTGTCATCGTTGACTACACTCTCTAATTCTCGCCTCGCATCTCGGACGTCACCGTGAAGTCGCACTACCAGCTGCTCCTCCTCAATGGGACTCTTCCCTTTCTCACTTTCCCCCAGAAGCTCACTGTCTCTAGAGCCCCCGTTCTCTCTAGGCTGGACTACTGCAACAGCCTCTTTCTAAATCTGCCTTCCTCTACTCTCCGCCCTCTGCAACTAATCTAGAACAGGACTGCGAGAATTATCGTTGGCCTCAAGCCCAGGGATTATATATCTCCAGCCCTGAAAGCTCTCCACTGGATCCCAGTTTCTGCAAGGATCAAGTTCAAGTCTCTTTGCATGGTTCACAAGGCTTTCTGGTCTCGGGGCCCACACTACATCCAACGCTCTCTTCCAAAATATCTCCCCTCTCAAGCCCTTCGCTCAGCCACCTCCAACTCTCTAAGGGTTAGACGCTTCTCCCGGCAGAGAGTGGGGGGTAGATCTCTCTCCTCTGGAGGTGCCTTCCTCTGAAATAGCCTCCCTGCCCCTCTCAAACTTGAGCTGGACAAGCTGAAGTTCCGGAAGCAACTCAAACGTTCCTCTTGTCCTCTGCTTTCTCTCTCTCCCTCCCCTTCTGGCCTTCCTGACCTACTGACTGGTTGCTTGGCTACCGCCAGAGTCCCACTGAGTCCCTACTGTAGAGGAGGTCCCAGATATGACCTGCACCCCTGCCCCCCATTGCGAGTTGCCAGTAAGGTACTCGCCGTGGTACGTGACGTATGAGGAGCAAATGAACGAACAGAGAGCCGCACTGGGACTCTGCCCCTTGTACTTAAGGAGATCAATACCGGTTGAAGCAGCCATAACGCGACAACCCTGGGCAGCACGATACCCTATCAGACAGCCATACCAGCCACTGATACGAAATGAGGAATATCTGCACACGGTCTACGAGGAGACCCCGAAATCCTTAATGGAAGGCCAATGAAAATAAACCAAGGGCCCGAGCAGCCCTGAGAACAAACAGACTTGGCTACTGAAAGCACGAATGCCAGTACTAGTAACTGCAAGGATAATGATAATGGATGCAGGGGAGAGACACTGTTAAAACGTAAGAGAATGGTGCCATAAAACAAGATGGAAGCAACCGCCCTGCTGAATGTGTGTAAATAAGCTTGAAATGCAAGAGGCTAAGAAATCGATACTGCTTGCAATGCCTAGTAGAAGAGTAGAGTGGCAAGCGCCAACCATATATCTACCTCAATACTGCACAATGTACACGTGCAACTCCATTTTGTGAAAGCAGAAATGTACCCAGGTGTCCAAAGGCCTGACAGGCCGAGTTTAGAAACCCAGCAAAGACCAGAGAAGGAGCGGAATCGAAACTCAACAAAGAGAGGCTTATGCCGGGGAGATCGAAGTCAACCAGAGAAGGGGAGGTGAGCATGAGCTCACGAGACTTCAACTACAGAGAATACCAGCCCGCCCGTGAAGGTCAAGATAAGAGAGGCCCATGCAGGTGGCCAAGCGCACACAGAATTAAATGCACAAAAGGTTGGAAACTGAAGCAGATTCACGGTGAACCAACACGTGACCAGACAGGCGCGAAGATGTACCACCACCTGATGTCATCCAGAACCAGGGGGTGCCATAACTGTTTCTGATAAGATACTACAGATCCAGGGCCATACCCAGCCAACTAATTGACACACAGCCCTAAAACACTGATTGATGGAAGGGAGGAAGGGACACTAGGCACCTGGGTATCTACTCTGCATGCTGCTAATTAAAATGGAGATTTATGTTTAGGGGTGTAACTTGCCCAATCACAAGGGACCATGTAATCTAGGGTCCTATAGACACTGTAACCAATGAGACGTCGTACTTGTAGTGATGTCAATCACGTGTGTTGTAGAGGGAAGGGCGTAGACGCCCACCCGATAAAAGTTATCCAATCCACTTGCGTTATTTCCATATACAGATATAGCACCTATACGTAAGTTACCTTTCCCAACCAATTTTATTGCATGATGATTTTTTGTAGAATTAGTCGTCAATAATGGCGGATTTTGCCCATAAAAGAGGCTGTTTGACGAATGTTCGAGGAAGTCGGGGTAAGGCAGGTGTTCGGGATGCTGCTGTTTTCCATAAGATGATGTATGTATCATTAAATGGACTTCCCTTTGCCAATTTACTGATGCCTGATTATTGAACCTTGCTGGAGTATGTGAATCCTGCACTGAATCCTGCACTCTGTCCTCGCATGGTGCAGCTATCTTGTATTACTAGTTTTCGAGGGTGAGTACTGAGCAATGGGCCCGTCAGTAATTTCCTCTCCTCGTCAACACTTTGTAGCGTGAGGATGGTTTCGGCCATCGATTATAGATCATCGATTGATATAGTACAAGGCACCTTTAGACCGACGGCACGAAGTAACTCTGGGCTTTCGGTTACATCACGAGTCCTTTCACTATTCCGGCTGAGTAGGCTGAGAAGCTCCCCGTGGACAATGATAGTGTAATCATTCCAAAAAAATCTGCAGTGGGTCTGAAGGAACCTGCCTTTCCAAGCATAACCCTTCTCATTCCCACGGGCAGTGGATCGGAAGAAAACCATAAAAGCAGGAAGAGGAAGGGGCGGTGATCCTGAAGTTCCAGAGAGGAAAAGAGGCGATCGGTGAGTGAAAACAACGAAACTCGTTACCTTGGAAAATGTCTTATAGGCCTTAGAGTAAGAAGGGGAAAGGTAACGGAGGGTGGTGGAGAAGATTAATACAGTTAAAAGAAGGAAAGACTGTAGAGATATAGAGTGTAAAAACCCGGGCATCTGAAGTAATTGGGAAAAATACAGGGGGGGCACCCTAGAAAAAAAACTGTAAGGAATACCGGGGGGCACCCGAGAAAAAACTATAAGGAATACCGGGGGGGGCACCCGAGAAAAAAACTGTAAGAAATACCGGGGGGGGGGCACCTGCAAAAAAAACTGTAAGGAATACCGGGGGGGGGGCACCCGAGAGAAAACTGTCAAATTCGCCTTATTACTGCGCTTTAAAGAGTGGTCAGAAGGAACTTGAACCCAGAGCCCACAGAGGGGGGACTTTAGGCTACGATGACGTTTAAAGACGTCATAAAGGGGTTAGTTCAAATCCCATGACGGGTTAACAATTAGAAGGCAGGTATACGTATGACCAGCTGGCGTCTGTCTAGTCTGTCAAGCGTCTGTCCTATGTGTCCTCTTATGTCCTTTAAATGTCAAATGTGAAATTGTTGTACTGTTGATTAATTGTAATGCATTTTGGTTTTATGCGATTCCGTAATTGAGAGGGAATTGCCACTGAATTGAGAAGTGTTGAGCGAAACTGCTGGTGTAGAGCTTGGCGGAAAAGTTGGATTGGAGCTTGCGTATGTGATGCTCGCTCATAGTAGTAAAAAGTTAAAAACTGTGTGAATATTGTTGGAGACGAAACTAAGAATGGAGGAAGTTACCCCGCTTGCCCACTTATGCAAGCAGTTGCCAAAGCATGCAACAGAATAGAAGAAATATAGCCAGGAGTGGGTTAAGGGCACCGCAAATGAAATGTTTATGCCGTGGCCCCAAAATGGGTCATTGTCAAAGGCTGTTTTACAGCACATGACCACCTTCCTACATGCCACATGTACTGGGAAGAAGCTCGAAAAACGCCTTGCTGTTCTCGAGCTTTGGAAAATGTTTGAACAAGCAAAAGGAGAAGAACCCCCCGCAGACTGGATATTAACAGGGTAATTCATAGAAATGTGCACAAAAGTGGCGCATGCGGCTGGCGCACAGCGTGCCCGTGCGAATGTCTGTGCCAGCCGCGTGCGCTAAAATCGATTTCCGCGCACAGCGTATTGATGGATTTTCGCATCCAAAACCAGCCGTGGCGCAGCGTGGCGCAGCGACCCTGCAGCAGCGCCAGTTACGCCCCCAAGAACGCCCTCGCGCAAAGGAAAAGCCTTCAAAATCCCCAAATAATCGCAAAGGGCTGCGCCAACCCTGGACCAGTTCACAGGGCTGGCAAACAGCAAACGCCAAGTAGGGAACGTGGATTTCAGTGGTTCGCGGGAAGTTCCACACGCGATTGTCCTGTGTAGGTGTGCATCAGGGGTGCGTGGGAAGTAACACACGCAAAAGCAGCAGGGTACGTGTATTCCAGGGGTGCGCGGGAAGTATCACACGCAAAAACAGCAGGGTACGTGTATTTCAGGGGTGTGCGGGAAGTATTACACGCAAAAGCAGCAGGGTACGTGTATTTCAGGGGTGCGCGGGAAGTATCACACGCAAAAGCAGCAGGGTACGTGTATCTCAGGGGTGCGCGGGAAGTATCACACGCAATTCCATCAGGGTTTGTGTATTCCAGGGGTGCGCGGGAAGTATCACACGCAAAAACAGCAGGGTATGTGTATTCCAGGGGTGCACGGGAAGTTTCACATGCAAAAGCAGCAGGGTATGTGTATCTCAGGGGTGCGCGGGAAGTATCACACGCGATTCCATCAGGGTACGTGTATTCCAGGGGTGCGCGGGAAGCATCACACGCAAAAACAGCAGGGTACGTGTATTTCAGGGGTGCGCGGGAAGTATCACACGCAAAAACAGCAGGGTACGTGTATTTCAGGGGTGCGCAGGAAGTATCACACGCAATCCCATCAGGGTAAGTGTATTCCAGGGGTGCGCGGGAAGTATCACATACAAAAACAGCAGGGTACGTGTATTCCAGGGGTGCACGGGAAGTATCACACGCGATTCCATCAGGGTATGTGTATTACAGGGGTGCGCGGGGAGCACCACACGTGAATTGCACGTGTGGGTCCTCCCAGGTGTTCCCTCTACACCCTCCACGGCCCCTGCAGGTGGCCCACACCACAGGGGCCTACCCTGCACATGTCCTGCAGGCACCCCATCCACCATGGCCATGCCCCCAGCCAACCCACATGTCACCTTGCACTACTGCCCACCAACGCATGTCCCCCTGTACCCCCAGCCACTAGGGGCAGCCTCCACCAGGCCCCCACTCATGTCCCCTATCACCCCCACCCCCCAGCCACCAGGGGCAGCCTCCACCAGGCCCCCACTCATGTCTCCCATCACCCCCACCCCCCAGCCACCAGGGGCAGCCTCCACCAGGCCCCCACTCATGTCCCCTATCACCCCCACCCCCCAGCCACCAGGGGCAGCCTCCACCAGGCCCCCACTCATGTCTCCCATCACCCCCACCCCCCAGCCACCAGGGGCAGCCTCCACCAGGCCCCCACTCATGTCCCCTATCACCCCCACCCCCCAGACACCAGGGGCAGCCTCCACCAGGCCCCCACCCATGTCTACCACCACCGCCACCCCCCAGCAGTGCAGGGGCAGCCTCCACCAGGCCCCCACTCATGTCTCCCACCACCCCGACCCCCCAGCAGTGCAGGGGAAGCCTCCACCAGGCCCCCACCCATGTCTACCACCACCCCCACCCCCCGGCCACCAGGGGCAGCCTCCACCAGGCCCCCACCCATGTCTACCACCACCCCCACTCCCCAGCCACCAGGGGCAGCCTCCACCAGGCCCCCACTCATGTCCAACTCATGTCTCCCTGCACCTCCACCCCCCAGCCATCAGGGGCAGCCTCCACCAGGCCCCCACTCATGTCCCCTATCACCCCCACCCCCCAGCCACCAGGGGCAGCCTCCACCAGGCCCCCACCCATGTCTACCACCACCGCCACTCCCCAGCAGTGCAGGGGCAGCCTCCACCAGGCCCCCACTCATGTCTCCCATCACCCCCACCCCCCAGCAGTGCAGGGGCAGCCTCCACCAGGCCCCCAACCATGTCTCCCATCACCCCCACCCCCCAGCAGTGCAGGGGCAGCCTCCACCAGGCCCCCACTCATGTCTCCCATCACACCCACCCCCCAGCAGTGCAGGGGCAGCCTCCACCAGGCCCCCACCCATGTCTACCACCACCGCCACCCCCCAGCAGTGCAGGGGCAGCCTCCACCAGGCCCCCACTCATGTCTCCCATCACCCCCACCCCCCAGCCACCAGGGGCAGCCTCCACCAGGCCCCCACTCATGTCCCCTATCACCCCCACCCCCCAGCAGTGCAGGGGCAGCCTCCACCAGGCCCCCACTCATGTCTTCCACCACCCCCACCCCCCAGCCACCAGGGGCAGCCTCCACCAGGCCCCCACTCATGTCCCCTATCACCCCCACCCCCCAGCCACCAGGGGCAGCCTCCACCAGGCCCCCACTCATGTCTCCCATCACCCCCAACCCCCAGCCACCAGGGGCAGCCTCCACCAGGCCCCCACTCATGTCCCCTATCACCCCCACCCCCCAGCCACCAGGGGCAGCCTCCACCAGGGCCCCACCCATGTCTACCACCACCGCCACCCCCCAGCAGTGCAGGGGCAGCCTCCACCAGGCCCCCACTCATGTCTCCCATCACCCCCACCCCCCAGCCACCAGGGGCAGCCTCCACCAGGCCCCCACTCATGTCCCCTATTACCCCCACCCCCCAGCAGTGCGGGGGCAGCCTCCACCAGGCCCCCACTCATGTCCAACTCATGTCTCCCTGCACCCCCACCCCCCAGCCACCAGGGGCAGCCTCCACCAGGCCCCCACTCATGTCCAACTCATGTCTCCCTGCACCTCCACCCCCCAGCCACCAGGGGCAGCCTCCACCAGGCCCCCACTCATGTCCCCTATCACCCCCACCCCCCAGCCACCAGGGGCAGCCTCCATCAGGCCCCCACCCATGTCTACCACCACCGCCACCCCCCAGCAGTGCAGGGGCAGCCTCCACCAGGCCCCCACTCATGTCTCCCATCACCCGCACCCCCCAGCCACCAGGGGCAGCCTCCACCAGGCCCCCACCCATGTTTACCACCACCGCCACCCCCCAGCAGTTCAGGGGCAGCCTCCACCAGGCCCCCACCCATGTCTACCACCACCGCCACCCCCCAGCAGTGCAGGGGCAGCCTCCACCAGGCCCCCACTCATGTCTCCCATCACCCCCAACCCCCAGCCACCAGGGGCAGCCTCCACCAGGCCCCTACCCATGTTTACCACCACCGCCACCCCCCAGCAGTGCAGGGGCAGCCTCCACCAGGGCCCCACTCATGTATCCCACCACCCCCACCCCCAGCAGTGCAGGGGCAGCCTCCACCAGGCCCCCACTCATGTCTCCCATCACACCCACCCCCAGCAGTGCAGGGGCAGCCTCCACCAGGTCCCCACTCATGTCTCCCACTCATGTCTCCCACCACCCCCACCCCCCAGCAGTGCAGGGGCAGCCTCCATCAGGCCCCCACCCATGTCTCCCATCACCCCCACCCCCCAGCAGTGCAGGGGCAGCCTCCACCAGGCCCCCACTCATGTCTCCCATCACACCCACCCCCAGCAGTGCAGGGGCAGCCTCCACCAGGCCCCCACCCATGTCTACCACCACCGCCACCCCCCAGCAGTGCAGGGGCAGCCTCCACCAGGCCCCCACTCATGTCTCCCATCACCCCCACCCCCCAGCCACCAGGGGCAGCCTCCACCAGGCCCCCTCTCATGTCCCCTATCACCCCCACCCCCCAGCAGTGCAGGGGCAGCCTCCACCAGGCCCCCACTCATGTCTCCCATCACCCCCACCCCCCAGCCACCACGGGCAGACGCCACCAGGCCCCCTCTCATGTCTCCCATCACACCCACCCCCCAGCAGTGCAGGGGCAGACTCCACCAGGCCCCCACCCATGTCTACCACCACCGCCACCCCCCAGCAGTGCAGGGGCAGCCTCCACCAGGCCCCCACTCATGTCTCCCATCACCCCCACCCCCCAGCCACCAGGGGCAGCCTCCACCAGGCCCCCACTCATGTCCTCTATCACCCCCACCCCCCAGCAGTGCAGGGGCAGCCTCCACCAGGCCCCCACTCATGTCTCCCATCACCCCCACCCCCCAGCCACCAGGGGCAGCCTCCACCAGGCCCCCACCCATGTCTACCACCACCGCCACCCCGCAGCAGTGCAGGGGCAGCCTCCACCAGGCCCCCACTCATGTCCCCTATTACCCCCACCCCCCAGCAGTGCAGGGGCAGCCTCCACCAGGCCCCCATCCATGTTTCCCACCACCCCCACCCCCCAGCCACGAGGGGCAGCCTCCACCAGGGCCCCACCCATGTCTCCCTGCACCCCCACCCCCCAGCAGTGCAGGGGCAGCCTCCACCAGGCCCCCACTCATGTCTCCCATCACCCCCACCCCCCAGCCACCAGGGGCAGCCTCCACCAGGCCCCCACCCATGTCTACCACCACCGCCACCCCCCAGCAGTGCAGGGGCAGCCTCCACCAGGCCCCAACTCATGTCTCCCATCACTCCCACCCCCCAGCCACCAGGGGCAGCCTCCACCAGGCCCCCACCCATGTCTACCACCACCGCCACCCCCCAGCAGTGCAGGGGCAGCCTCCACCAGGCCCCCACTCATGTCTCCCACCACCCCCCCTCCCAGCAGTGCAGGGGCAGCCTCCACCAGGCCCACACCCATGTCTCCCATGACCCTCAACCCCCAGCAGTGCAGGGGCAGCCTCCACCAGGCCCCCACTCATGTCTTCCATCACACCCACCCCCCAGCAGTGCAGGGGCAGCCTCCACCAGGCCCCCACCCATGTCTACCACCACCGCCGCCCCCCAGCAGTGCAGGGGCAGCCTCACCAGGCCCCCACTCATGTCTCCCATCACCCCCACCCCCCAGCCACCAGGGGCAGCCTCCACCAGGCCCCCACTCATGTCTCCCATCACACCCACCCCCCAGCAGTGCAGGGGCAGCCTCCACCAGGCCCCCACCCATGTCTACCACCACCGCCACCCCCCAGCAGTGCAGGGGCAGCCTCCACCAGGCCCCCACTCATGTCTCCCATCACCCCCACCCCCCAGCCACCAGGGGCAGCCTCCACCAGGCCCCCACTCATGTCTCCCATCACACCCACCCCCCAGCAGTGCAGGGGCAGCCTCCACCAGGCCCCCACCCATGTCTACCACCACCGCCACCCCCCAGCAGTGCAGGGGCAGCCTCCACCAGGCCCCCACTCATGTCTCCCATCACCCCCACCCCCCAGCCACCAGGGGCAGCCTCCACCAGGCCCCCACTCACGTCTCCCAGCCAACATGTCACCACAATGTAGATCCCTGGCCCTTATGGTCAGCCTCCAAATGGCAAACACCCACCCGAGTATTGCATCCACCCACTTAGAAATTGCAAAAACATGACAGAAGCCCAATTGCAAGTTTTGAAATGAACACATGTCCCTCACATACACCCAATGGGTGTCAGTGAATGTCAAAACCCATATCATGATATGCATGAAACCAATGAGATGATACTACACATTGAACTTTGAAGAAAAAACATGTATTAAAAGCAACATAAATTGAATCAAAAATAAACAAACAATAATAGAAATTCAACAAAAAAAATAAACAGCAGGCCCGTGAAAAAATGCTAAACCACAAATCATAATGCAAGGGAAAGGTGTCCAAAGTCACAAATTAAAATCGAATACCATTGCTCCATGGCGAAATCATAATAAAAATTGAAAATCCAAAAGTCAACTATGTACAGATAACTATCCAGGGTCCATGATCCCAACCGAAGAAATGAAACCTATCTAATAACACTACCTAAAAAAAATAACTATATACAAAAATGTGGCCCATTATCCAAAAGGTCCAAAAATAAAGCCAAACCAAAGGAAACCTAACACTAACTATATAACTATTTACAAGGGCAGCGGGCTAGTCCGACGGCTCACTCCGGGATGTTCCGGGCCAGGGCATCATCGAACTCCTGCTCAATGTCCCGGAGGCACTCGTCCTCCATGGCCCCGAAGGTCCGCAGGGCTGTCCACATGTTCCCCCCAAACTCCCTGCGGATTGCCTCGAGGCACTCGGCAAGCCTCAGGGCCCTCTGCATGGAGTTCTCCGCCCTGACCATTGTGAGCCGTGCCTCTTCTGCCCGCTTCTGCTCCGCATCTATGGCGTGGGCCATCCGCTGCCACACGGAAGACACTTCCCGTCCTGGGTCCTCCTGCCCTCCGTCCGATGCGTGCCCCTCCGATGTGGAAGGCCCCGAGCCATCATGGCTCCCACCACGTTGCTGCTGCACCTCTGCCCGTGCACTGCCTCCTGCTGCCTGCACATCCTCCGCTGGCTGGGGTGCAGTCGTTGATGTGGCCACCCCTGCTGGACGTCCGACTCCCGACTGTGGCAGGGATGCCTCCTCCACCAAAGAAGGAAAAAAAGAAATTTTGGGAAGATGAACTCAAATGCGCTAACCCCTTTGAATGAATATATAAAGGCGAGTCTTTTTAACAGTCTTGTAAATTTTATTAGTGTTTTTTCACACTAATAATTTTTATTTTCCTTTTAGGATTTCAAAAAAAAAAAAGAGAACATTCATATTCCAAATGAAGCTGCACACCAGTATAAAGTAGTTCATAAAGTACAGTGAATCAGATATTTCTCTTTTTCTTTCAATAAATCAAATATTTTCATAAATTGCTTTCAAATAATTCTCTCTCTCGACACGTGTTTCCCCATTGTTACTCTCAATGGTTCTTCAGGAGAGGAAGTTTTAGTAGAATGTTTCGGTACTAAAAAGAAAAGAAAAAAAAAGGGTTGGCCAAATTCTTTTTTAGTAATGTATTGGAGTTTTTTTGCCCAAATAGTAATTATATTAATTTTTTCAAAAGACTCACCGTTCTGATTTTCTGATTATTCACATATATCATGTATTATTTTTCCAAAATAAAGGTTTTTTTATATAATGTTCATCAGGATATTTGACTTAGTTTAGTCTGTAGAATATGGATCCAGGTTTAAGCTGTAAAAGGGAGAATGGGGGAAGAAGATAAAGTAATTGCTTCTTGTTTTCAATCTATAGGGAGTGAAAAATTTGGTCTTAAAGAAAGGTTCTAATCAGTTTCAAGGCAGAGAGGGTACAGGCTTCTCATTTTCTTACCTTATGTTGATGATATTTTGTGGTCCTGTGCCATGATAAGCACCCAAGTGCTAGGATATCTAACTGAAGCTTATTTTGGCTTTTTATTGCCGCGATCGTGACGTGATGACGTCATCACGCCACACCCACGTGATACCGTGTGGCGCGATGACGTCACCACGCACGTATTCGCGGCCCAGCGGCCATTTTGAAAATAAGTTGAGGTGCATTCAAATGTTGTTTCTCAGCAATACGCCAATTATATTTAGCGCTTGCTGAGAAAAGTCCAGAACGATCATTTTAAGGAGCCATTTTAGAATTAAATGATTATGAAAAAAATCTTGCTGCGCCCTCATTATTAAATGTGACACAATTGCGTGGATACGCACAAGTTTTACAAATGGCAGTAATTTAAGGATAAGGTAAAATGATACAATTTCATTATAACTGAGTAATACGAATTCTAGATCGTATAAAGCAAAGACAAATTAATTAGAGAAAAAATTATAGAATAAGCAATATGGTAGTTTAAAGCCAGTTATACATTTCTGCCTCCTCCACCAGCCTGGCCGCACCGTCAGAGGCAGCTCCACAGGGCACCCAGGTGACTTATGGGTGGGAAGATGGCACGGAGGACGACTGGCGCATAGGGGGTTCAGTTGAGGAGGGGGTCTGAGCAAGCCCCATCAAACGGAGGAATCCGGCCTGGGTGACCTGTCCCAGTAGGCCGACGTGGTCAACGAGCCATTCGAGATGACGTGCAGTCTCCTCATGAAAAGACTGCAGGTCACCTCGCATGGCCCGTTGACGCAACGTCACACCAGTCAGGACAGGCTCAACCCGGACACGGACACGGATAGACATGTCCGCAGGCAGAGGAAGGCCAGTTGTCGTGAGCTCATCCCCTGCCTGAAAACGGGTCTGGACGTAGGCATCCCTGCTGGTGCAAGATGATGCAGTGACAGGATCAGGGACAGGATTGCACACAGGCACCTCCGCAGCGACCTGTGCTGCCTCCTGTCCCTGGTCCTGCACTGCACCACTAGCACCAGTGGAATCCCCACCTCCAGACCCTGTCTCATTTGCTTGCACGGCCTCCTCCTCCACCAAACCCCCCACCAACCTGGATGACTCCATGCCATCTTCCTCCGTTGGGCCCTGTGGGGTCCCAGCTGCCCCTTCTGCTGCCGAGGAGTCCAACTCCGACCTCCACCTCTTGGACCTCCCCCCGGCAGCTGCGGCCTGGGACGCGGCACCGGACTCCTCACTCCCCGACGAGATCACAACCTGGGAGGGGAGCCGGGCCTTGCGTCTCCGGCTGGCGGTGCGATCCCCGCCGCTGTGCTCTACAGCACCTTCTCCGCCCTCTTCATCAGTTGACGCTGCAGACAGGGAGAAATTAAACACAGGTTTCAGGGCACTGTACAATGGACACATACACACATGACAGTTGCACATGAGTGGCATTGGCAAACCTCAGACATGGCATCACAATTGGCAACACACATGTCATTTCAACTTGCACACATGAGCCATACCACAGCCACATCCCAACTGCCAGCACCATCCATACACATACAACAGCATGAGCAGGCAAAGGTGAGCCAGACATCACATGCAACACAGGGAGTGCACTACACATGCACGCACACCACCACACTTGCATGCATGTGTACACCTCAGCCAACTGTCTCAGTGTTCCGATGGGCATCCATGTCACATTTGCCAATCAGGCTTCCACATCCCGCTGTCACATGCATCCATGTTGCATCACTGTTGCACCCTTGTCAAATACACACACATGCACATGTACACAGTTCTGATACATGCAGCTGAAAACAACATACATGCATGACATCACGAACATGCCCACTTACATACACATTCATCCAAACATGTGTGCCCACACAACTGCATTTGGCATGCAAGCCTACACACACAAGCACCATCCATGTCTGACACATGACAGCCCTCGCATGTGTTAGCCTCACAGCCCTGTACACCCCCACACATACTCGGCCCCATACAAACAGATGTGCAACCGGCACACTACTGGCACATCACCACACGCACAGCTTACAATCATGATGCATGTACACTTACCACTCGACTCCGGACGGGTCTGCCTCTCAAGGACCTGGACGTGGAGCGCTGGGGATATGCGTTCCAGGACCCTCATCTGAACTTCCGACAAGTGGCCCCGGCGCCCCTTAGCATCCGCTGCCAATCGCGTGTACCCTCACTTCCCTCCGATTACACGTGATGACACACGGACGTGCAGTTTTACCACGTGTGCTCGCATATGCGATTTCATTGGCCCAAAGGCCACCATGCGCAGCTGTGACGTCACGCGCATGGCCGTAGAGTATGGCGCGTGTAAAAATGAAGAGATACACGTCCGAGTGTCAAAGCGCGTAATTGGTGGAAATGTCCTCATCGCATATGCGCGTCTTTGACGTGTGCACAAAAGGTACGTGTAGAACGCCATTTCCTTGTACGTGCTTTTCGTGGAGAGCGAGTGGGTGAATTCTGTACTTCTTGTCGGTTCACACGCGATTTACTTCACGGCGTTTCCAGTTCGTACTCCCTATTACCTCTGACAGCTTTTTCTCTTTTCCTCTTTTTCCTGGGCCTGTTTCCTCAAACAGCGTTCCCTTCTACTGTTGTCCTGTCTCCTCAGACAGCGTACAATTCTTCTTTTGGCGGGGGTGTTGCCAACACGCACACGCGCATATTTTTCACGCTTTTGTTCCTGGCAGACGGTGAGTCGCGCACATATTTAACATCTGTGCTTGCCCCGTGTGTCGAGTACTCCTTCAGAGGTCATTCTAGGCTGCGTGTGACACGCATACATTCATTCTTGTGTTTCTGGGTGCCACAGCGTGGTGCAGGTTTATTTTTCCACGCACGTGGTCTAGGAGGGGTTGCATGCACCTTACTTCGCTTTTTTGGGGTGCCTGTGCATTGCGTGACCCGTCATCTTTCCCCAGGGGTGACATACAACCTTGCTAGAGCACTAGGGTACGATTACCATCTGGTACCCAACCCCTTTGACCCCCAATTGCCCAGGACAATAGTTCACATCGACTCCCATACGCACAATAACATCAGTGCCATGGCTGGGAGGCGACCAAGCCGTAAGGGTGGCAAAGGTGGCCGAGCCCCAAGTGGTGGCCGTGGTGGATCCAGTAGGGGACGTGGCCGTGACTTGCAGAGTGCCCCTAGCCCCCCATGTGTGGAGGAGCAGTCAGGGACACCCATGCCCCCCCCCCTGGTTGAGGTTACCGTGGCTGACACCATCCATGCTCAGCCCTTGTTGGACCTGCCCACTGTGGAACCAGACCTGGCACAGGGTGACTCCATGGCTGACTTCCAGGTCAGCAGGTCTAGGCCACGTGCGCCGGTGAATGTTGGTGTCATCAGGCCACATGGATCAGGGGCAGCTAGGTCATCTGCTGCCCCGCGTAGGCAAGCTGGGGAGGCTGCAGGGGCAGCTGCGGCTCCATCCACCCCACCTCTCACACACCCATCCAGGACAGTGTCGGTCCAAGTCCATCATGCTGACATTCCCCCTGAGACCATCACACTTGAGCTAATGCCTGCACCAACTCCCATGCTGAGTGTGCAATCCCACGCTCCTGCCCCTAGTGTCCAGAGCGGCGTAGGACACTCAGGATCCCCACCACCTTCCAAGCGGAAGAGGAAGAGTGCTCGTCCAGTAGAGGCTGATTCCCCAGACACGGCTACACAGTCCGGCCCGTCAAGGAAGCCCAGCTTCAATGAGGCCGAACTGAATGCACTTGTAGAGTATGTGTCCGCACATGACCGCGAAATGGTGATTGTTGCAGGATCCAAGACCACACCTGCACAACGTCAGGCACACTGGCAGACCATTGCGGACATCATAAGTGCCCTTGGAATCGTGAGGCGCACAGCTAATGAATGCTACAAGCGCTGGAATGACCTGAAGCGCAGGGCAAAGAATAAACTGGCCTCAAGTCATGCCGCAACTCTAGTGACTGGAGGTGAGTCTCCAGCAGACGACATAGAACTCACTCCACATGAGCAGGTTGCTGGGACCTACGTCACGGAGGAACAGATCCAAGGCGTGGGAGAACTGGCAGATTATGAGGCATTGTCCGGTGAGTGCACATGCATGTGTGTGTCATCCATGTGCATGGTGTGTGTGGGAGGGCTTCTGTTTGGGTGCCAGGGGAGGGTGCGTGTGCCTGAGTGGTTCGGCTCACCCATGTGCCTCTTCCTATACATTCTTGGCACCAGCATTTGGGTATAGCAGCATCCCTTCGGCCAACATTAGACATCCAGCCCAACACCACGCCAGTTGCCCTTGGAGTGTCATCTTGCCACAACACTGTTGCTTATTTACCTCTGTTTATTCAGGCAGATTGTTTGCATACCACCACTTTTACTCGGGATTTCTCAGTCCTATTGTCACATGTCTGACATGGCTATGGTACAGTGGACTGGCTCAGTTTCCTGGACATGATTAGTTTAGACATGTCCCTGTGCTATAGGACCATTTTTGACTGGCAGCTGCAGGTTAAACATTTGAACCATTACAATGAAAATAATCAATTATATGAGAAAACTGGACTGAATGAACAATTGGTGACCTCCTCTCCCTCTTCACTTCATGGCTAGGGTACATGCCATCTGTGTGATGGCATGTGTATTTGACCTGCCAATCACTGGCCAATGTGTGATGCCACTGCTAGGCAGCATGCAGCAAATGTGTTCATCTTCCATCTTGGTGTCATCAATGTGTGCCATCTGCCTCCCCATCACACGCAGTGACGGTGCATGCATGGGAGTGTTTTAGTCATGTGAGACTTGTGTCAATCAAGTACTGTTTCTGTAGCCTCTCAGCCCTAATTGTGTGCCATAGTGCTAATGCCTGTTTCCATTTGTTTTCTTTTATGTCTTTGCAGGGGAAGACGCACTTGATACTGCTGGGGTTGTGGAGATGGTGCAGACCCAGGAGGGGTCTGAGGGCCGACCAACCACCAGTGAGGGATGTGGTGTGGTGGTGGGTGAGAACCCACAACTGCTGCAGGTCGTGCTCTCAAGGGGTGTCTCTGGCTGCACCTCCCCCGAGCTGTATTCAGGTGTCGATTCGGATGATGAGACCTACGTGCCGTCACAGGTGAGTGTTCCTGGGAGGGATTCTGTTCTGTCCGACCCACCTGCACCAGGGTTAGAACCCTCAATGGGGATGTCAGTGTTGGCAGGTACGCCTTTGGTGGTTACGGATGCACGCGTCATCTGATCCTGTTCCTGGGCCAGCAGATCAGAGGGGGAATGCAGTCCTGCAGCCTCAGGCAGTGCCGGCACAGCAAGGCGCAGTTCGCCTTGCCCCAGACAGGTGTGTGCCCGCCGACGTGGTGGCCGTACGCCACCTGGCAATACCGCATGGGAGCAATCCATTTACGGTATGGCAACCCAACAGGCAGCATCATCAGAGATGATGGCTCAGGCCATGGATAGGGTGGCCACTTCCATTGTCCCCCCCGAAAGGCTGATGGAGCGACTACAGCAGGCAACCGACTCCATCTGCCAGTCACACAGGGAGGACATGTTGGCGTCCGACAGGTACAGGCGGGCGGCACTGGCGACTCTGCAGGAAGCCATCTCCATAGAGTCCCAGGGCCAAAGGGAAGCTCTGAGGCTGGAACTCCTTCACCTCAGGACGACTCTTGTTCAGCTTGAGGCTTCAACAAACTGAAGGACAGAACAGCAGCTGGAGTATCTCACCCGTACGCTCTCAGCTGAGATGCAGGCAACTAGGGCGGAGGTCCGGGCATCCCGTGAGTTGTTGCATGGGGACCTCCGCACACTTATCCTCCAGAACGAGACCTACCACACCCGCATGCTTGCAGCCATGGAGGAACAGACTAGGGCTTTGCGTGGGCTGCCCCCCATAGTGCCACCACCTCCTGATGCAGCTGCAGAGGGTGAGGATAGCGACAGCAGTGATACTCCCACAATAGGGTAGCCGTGTAGGCCATGAGCCCATGGAGGTGTTTTTTTTTCGCAAGATCCACACAGGTGGGTTTTGGTGTGCACCCTGTCCTCGGACCTCCTGCCTGGGTGGCCTCCCCCACCGCCCCCCGGGCCCATTAATGGCCATTTTTGATTTCTTTTTTTTTTTCTTTTTTTTTTTTGGGACAGTGTGTTGCCTTGTGTGGCTCCCGTGGGCATACGCTGCATTGTGGCTGGGCACATGCAGGCTTGTCATGGATTTGGTTCAGATGCTTGTTTTTTTGTCACACACACCCCTCCTGCTTCCCGTTTCCATGGGCTTGCAAAGGGTGTGCCCAAGTGACATTGACGTACATGGTGACATTGGACTCCCATGAGCTCTGTGGGCAGTCTGTAGTCAATACTGTGCATACATTCATAGTGCATATTGTTGTTATATTGTACACTGCATGGTGTATTGATATGTGCCTCTGCATCCATCTCATCCTCCATATTTGCAGGTCCATTCCTCATGTCTTCACAATGCGGTCCACCTTGGAACTGGAGTCCATGTTGTAAGCAGTGCACCTACACTCTTGCGTGGCGCTAACACTGTATACTTGGAAGTGTTCGAAGGGCTGTCATCATCAGGTGGTGAGGCTAGCTAATTTTTAAGTCTGTAATGTCATGTTTATGGTAGGTTGGAGGTTGTGTAGGTGATTGGTATTCTTGGTAAGTATTTGGTAATGTGGGTTGTAGGTCCTGCATTACTGTGAGCATTTCATGTGTGGACATGTTTCCATTAGGGACACTGTAGCTGGTGACACTTGGGGCATGTTGTGGGGATTAATTTCTTTCCTCTCACATTGCATGACATGCCATGGTGTGTTGTGTAGCCGTGCCGGGGAGGGGGTGGGTGACATGGCACTGTTTTCATGTAGTATTTTGCGAGTGGGTATTCATTTCTGCAGCATGGAAGTGTCTTTTCATGACACTGCATTGGTGGTGTTTGTGTAGGTAGTGATGCACACTTTGTGACACTTCCACATGAACAATCTCAGGCTGCTGTGGTTCTGACAGTTGACAGTCCCTTTGTTCGTCTTAATTGTCAGGCCGAGTCATCATTGCTTATCAGATGGTATGTGCCAGGCCTGTGTGCACTCCACTGGGGTGTGATTTCTATGTGAAGTAATTAGCCACCAGCTGCGTACGGGCTGCCTCACCCCGTGCCCTCTCCCCTCCCATGCGCAGCGGCCGTGCATGTGGTTGGGGATGTGGGGGCACCACCATGTCCACAGCCAGGCCCCGGCGTGTTGCAACATTGTGCAGGACACATGCTGCCACTATGATCCTGCACACTACTGGGGGCGCATATAACAGCTGCCCGCCAGAACGGTCAAGGGAGCGAAAGCGTGACTTGAGCACTCCGAATGTGCGCTCCACTATACCCCAGGTTGCAATATGGGCTGTGTTGTATCTTACCTCTGGAGGCGTGATGGGGTTCCGAATTGGCGTCATCATGTGGGTGCTCAGAGGGTAGGCACTGTCCCCTGGTGAGGAGGTGATGGGTATCATTAGTGGGGTAGTAACATAACTCTGCATCTGACATGCATGCATGTGCAGTGGCATTCATACTCACCAAGCAGCCATGTATCGCCATGCCGCCCAGCTTCTAGGTTCCGGGTTTAGGGTAGACATTCGGTAAATGAAGCTGTCGTGGGTGGACCCTGGATATTTTGCATATATTGAGGTGATGATTCCCTTAGCATTACATACTACCTGCATGTTGATGGAATGCCAGTGCTTGCGTTTCCTATAGATGTGCTCAGATGCAAAGGGGGGACGTAGTGCCACATGGGTGCAGTCAATGGTACCTAGCACTTTTGGGAATTGTGCCACACCGTAGAAATCGAGGGTGGCAGCCTGCCTTTCTGCAGGTGTCCTGGGCAAGTATATGTACCTACGGACTGATGGGCGTGCAGTGATGATGTTCAAGACCTGGTGTAGGCAGCGTGACTGCGTGGCCTGTGACACCCCACCCACTATGGCACTTGTCCGCTGAAATGATCCTGTGGCCAAGAAGTGCAGTACATTGAGGACCTTCTCCAGGGGGCTGAGTGCTTGGGAGCACAGGGTGGGTGATGTGAGGTCATCCTCCCACTCACTGACCAGGTCCAGTATTATGTGTGGGGGAAACCTGTACCTCCCATACACCTGGTCATCAGGCATCCCAAAAAGGCTGGTTCTGGGAGTGAAAATTCGGGCCCTCACTACCCTCCTCCTCCTCCTCCTTTGGTAACCCACGGCCACTGCTGCTAGGAATGGTAAATTCATCCTGGCGTATGAGCTTGTTTGTTGTTTGCGTGCACTTTTATGCTGCGCGGGTCGACGTACGCCTGCTTCAGGCTGGCGTACGTGTCTCAGGATTGGACCATTTATTTTTCGGCACGTCGTAGGCAAACGTGTGAATCTTCCCGCCCACCCCAGGAATACACGTAGCACGCTCTCCCAGGCCCAGTCGCGGGTAAATATTCCCGCCCACCCCTGGAATACATGTACCCCACTCTCACAGGCCCAATCGCATGTGGAAGTTCACGCACACCCCGAAGTACACGTACCCAGGCCAATCGCGTGTGGGACTTCCCGCGCACCCCGAAGTACACATACCCAGGCCAATCGCGTGTGGAAGTTCACGCGCACCCCGAAGTACACGTACCCAGGCCAATCGCGTGTGGAAGTTCACGCGCACCCCGAAGTACACGTACCCAGGCCAATCGCGTGTGGAAGTTCCCGCGCACCCCGAAGTACACGTACCCAGGCCAATCGCGTGTGGAAGTTCACGCGCACCCCAAAGTACACGTACCCAGGCCAATCGCGTGTGGAACTTCCCGCACACCCCGAAGTACACGTACCCAAGCAAATCGCATGGCTGGGGTGTGGGGGTGCAGGGGGACATGTGTGGGAGCCTGGTGGAGGCTGCCCCTGGTGGCTGGGGAGTGGGGGTGCAAGGGGACATGTGTGGGGACCTGGTGAAGGCTGCCCCTGCACTGCTGGGGGGTGGGGGTGATGGGAGACATGAGTGGGGGCCTGGTGGAGGCTGCCCCTGCACTGCTGGGGGGTGGGGGTGGTGGTAGACATGAGTGGGGGCCTGGTGAAGGCTGCCCCTGCACTGCTGGGGGGTGGGGGTGATGGGAGACATGAGTGAGGCCTGGTGGAGGCTGCCCCTGCACTGCTGGGGGGTGGGGGTGCAGGGGGACATGTGTGGGGGCCTGATGGAGGCTGCCCCTAGTGGCTGGGGGGTGGGGGTGGTGGTAGACATGAGTGGGGGCCTGGTGGAGGCTGCCCCTGGTGGCTGGGGGGTGGAGGTGCAGGGGGACATGTGTAGGAGCCTGGAGGAGGCTGCCCCTGGTGGCTGGGGGTGGGGGTGCAGGGGGACTTGTGTGGGAGCCTGGTGGAGGCTGCCCCTGCACTGCTGGGGGGTGGGGGTGGTGGTAGACATGAGTGGGGGCCTGGTGGAGGCTGCCCCTGCACTGCTGTGGGGTGGGGGTGATAGGGGACATGAGTGGGGGCTTGGTGGAGGCTGCCCCGGCGCTGCTGGCGGGTGGGGGTGGTGGTAGACCTGGGTGGGGGTCTGGTGGAGGCTGCCCCTGGTGGCTGGGGGGTGGGGGTGGTGGTAGACATGAGTGGGGGCCTGGTGGAGGCTGCCTCTGTACTGCTGGGGGGTGGGGGTGATAGGGGACATGAGTGGGGGCCTGGTGGAGGCTGCCCCTGGTGGCTGGGGGGTGGGGGTGATGGGAGATATGAGTGGGGGCCTGGTGGAGGCTGCCCCTGGTGGCTGGGGTGGGGGTGCAGGGGGACATGTGTGGGAGCCTGGTGGAGGCTGCCCCTGGTGGCTGGGGGGTGGGGGTGCAGGGGGACATGAGTGGGGGCCTGGTGGAGGCCGCCCCTGCACTGCTGGGGGGTGGGGGTGATGGGAGACATGAGTGGGGGCCTGGTGGAGGCTGCCCCTGCACTGCTGGGGGGTGGGGGTGGTGGTAGACATGGGTGGGGGCCTGGTGGAGGTTGCCCCTGGTGGCTGGGGGGTGGGGGTGGTGGTAGACATGGGTGGGGGCCTGGTGAAGGCTGCCCCTGCACTGCTGGGGGGTGGGGGTGGTGGTAGACATGAGTGGGGGCCTGGTGGAGGCTGCCCCTGGTGGCTGGGGGCTGGGGGTGCAGGGGGACATGTGTCTAAGCCTGGTGGAGGCTGCCCTGGTGGCTGGGGGGCGGGGGTGCAGGGGGACATGTGTGGGAGCCTGGTGGAGGCTGCCCCTGCACTGCTGGGGGGTGAGGGTGATGGGAGACATGAGTGGGGGCCTGGTGGAGGCTGCCCCTCCACTGCTGGGGGGTGGGGGTGATGGGAGACATGAGTGGGGGCCTGGTGGAGGCTGCCCCTGCACTGTTGGGGGTGGGGGTGATAGGGGACATGAGTGGGGGCCTGGTGGAGGCTGCCCCTGGTGGCTGGGGGTGGTGGTGCAGGGGGACATGTGTGGGAGCCTGGTGGAGGCTGCCCCTGGTGGCTGGGGGTGGGGATGATAGGGGACATGAGTGGGGGCCTGGTGGAGGCTGCCCCTGGTGGCTGGGGGGTGGGGGTGCAGGGGGACATGTGTGGGAGCCTGGTGGAGGCTGCCCCTGGTGGCTGGGGGGTGGGGGTGGTGGTAGACATGGGTGGGGGCCTGGTGGAGGCTGCCCCTGCACTGCTGGGGGGTGGTGGTGGTGGTGGTAGACATGAGTGGGGGCCTGGTGGAGGCTGCCCCTGGTGGCTGGGGGCTGGGGGTGCAGGGGGACATGTGTGGGAGCCTGGTGGAGGCTGCCCTGGTGGCTGGGGGTGGGGGTGCAGGGGGACATGTGTGGGAGCCTGGTGGAGGCTGTCCCTGCACTGCTGGGGGGTGGGGGTGATGGGAGACATGAGTGGGGGCCTGGTGGAGGCTGCCCCTGCACTGCTGGGGGGTGTGGGTGATGGGAGACATGAGTGGGGGCCTGGTTGAGGCTGCCCCTGCACTGCTGGGGGTGGGGGTGATAGGGGACATGAATGGGGGCCTGGTGGAGGCTACCCCTGGTGGCTGGGGGGTGGGGGTGCAGGGGGACATGTGTGGGAGCCTGGTGGAGGCTGCCTCTGTACTGCTGGGGGGTGGGGGTGATAGGGGACATGAGTGGGGGCCTGGTGGAGGCTGCCCCTGGTGGCTGGGGGGTGGGGGTGATGGGAGATATGAGTGGGGGCCTGGTGGAGGCTGCCCCTGGTGGCTGGGGTGGGGGTGCAGGGGGACATGTGTGGGAGCCTGGTGGAGGCTGCCCCTGGTGGCTGGGGGGTGGGGGTGCAGGGGGACATGAGTGGGGGCCTGGTGGAGGCCGCCCCTGCACTGCTGGGGGGTGGGGGTGATGGGAGACATGAGTGGGGGCCTGGTGGAGGCTGCCCCTGCACTGCTGGGGGGTGGGGGTGGTGGTAGACATGGGTGGGGGCCTGGTGGAGGTTGCCCCTGGTGGCTGGGGGGTGGGGGTGGTGGTAGACATGGGTGGGGGCCTGGTGAAGGCTGCCCCTGCACTGCTGGGGGGTGGGGGTGGTGGTAGACATGAGTGGGGGCCTGGTGGAGGCTGCCCCTGGTGGCTGGGGGCTGGGGGTGCAGGGGGACATGTGTCTAAGCCTGGTGGAGGCTGCCCTGGTGGCTGGGGGGCGGGGGTGCAGGGGGACATGTGTGGGAGCCTGGTGGAGGCTGCCCCTGCACTGCTGGGGGGTGAGGGTGATGGGAGACATGAGTGGGGGCCTGGTGGAGGCTGCCCCTCCACTGCTGGGGGGTGGGGGTGATGGGAGACATGAGTGGGGGCCTGGTGGAGGCTGCCCCTGCACTGTTGGGGGTGGGGGTGATAGGGGACATGAGTGGGGGCCTGGTGGAGGCTGCCCCTGGTGGCTGGGGGTGGTGGTGCAGGGGGACATGTGTGGGAGCCTGGTGGAGGCTGCCCCTGGTGGCTGGGGGTGGGGATGATAGGGGACATGAGTGGGGGCCTGGTGGAGGCTGCCCCTGGTGGCTGGGGGGTAGGGGTGCAGGGGGACATGTGTGGGAGCCTGGTGGAGGCTGCCCCTGGTGGCTGGGGGGTGGGGGTGGTGGTAGACATGGGTGGGGGCCTGGTGGAGGCTGCCCCTGCACTGCTGGGGGGTGGTGGTGGTGGTAGACATGAGTGGGGGCCTGGTGGAGGCTGCCCCTGGTGGCTGGGGGCTGGGGGTGCAGGGGGGCATGTGTGGGAGCCTGGTGGAGGCTGCCCTGGTGGCTGGGGGTGGGGGTGCAGGGGGACATGTGTGGGAGCCTGGTGGAGGCTGCCCCTGCACTGCTGGGGGGTGGGGGTGATGGGAGACATGAGTGGGGGCCTGGTGGAGGCTGCCCCTGCACTGCTGGGGGGTGTGCGTGATGGGAGACATGAGTGGGGGCCTGGTTGAGGCTGCCCCTGCACTGCTGGGGGTGGGGGTGATAGGGGACATGAATGGGGGCCTGGTGGAGGCTGCCCCTGGTGGCTGGGGGGTGGGGGTGCAGGGGGACATGTGTGGGAGCCTGGTGGAGGCTGCCCCTGGTGGCTGGGGGGTGGGGGTGATAGGGGACATGAATGGGGGCCTGGTGGAGGCTGCCCCTGGTGGCTGGGGGGTGGGGGTGCAGGGGGACATGTGTGGGAGCCTGGTGGAGGCTGCCCCTGGTGGCTGGGGGGTGGGGGTGGTGGTAGACATGAGTGGGGGCCTAGTGGAGGCTGCCCCTGCACTGCTGGTGGGTGGGGTGATAGGGGACATGAGTGGGGGCCTGGTGGAGGCTGCCCCTGGTGGCTGGGGGGTGGGGGTGCAGGGGGACATGTGTGGGAGCCTGGTGGAGGCTGCCCCTGGTGGCTGGGGGGTGGGGGTGGTGGTAGACATGGGTGGGGGCCTGGTGGATGCTGCCCCTGCACTGCTGGGGGGTGGGGGTGGTGGTAGACATGGGTGGGGGCCTGGTGGAGGCTGCCCCTGCACTGCTGGGGGTGGGGGTGGTGGTAGACATGGGTGGGGGCCTGGTGGAGGCTGCCCCTGCATTGCTGGGGGGTGGGGGTGGTGGTAGACATGAGTGGGGGCCTGGTGGAGGCTGCCCCTGCACTGCTGGGGGGTGGGGGTGGTGGTAGACATGGGTGGGGGCCTGGTGGAGGCTGCCCCTGGTGGCTGGCGGGTGGGGTGGTTGTAGACATGGGTGGGGGCCTGGTGGAGGCTGCCCCTAGTGGCTGGGGGGTGGGGGTGCAGGGGGACATGTGTGGGAGCCTGGTGGAGGCTGCCCCTGGTGGCTGGAGGGTGGGGGTGATAGGGGGCATGAGTGGGGGCCTGGTGGAGGCTGCCCCTGGTGGCTGGGGGTTGGGGGTGCAGGGGGACATGTGTGGGAGCCTGGTGGAGGCTGCCCCTGGTGGCTGGGGGGTGGGGGTGGTGGTAGACATGGGTGGGGGCCTGGTGGAGGCTGCCCCTGCACTGCTGGGGGGTGGGGGTGGTGGTAGACATGAGTGGGGGCCTGGTGGAGGCTGCCCCTGCACTGCTGAGGGTGGGGGTGATAGGGGACATGAGTGGGGGCCTGGTGGAGGCTGCCCCTGGTGGCTGGGGGTGGGGGTGCAGGGGACATGTGTGGGAGCCTGGTGGAGGCTGCCCCTGGTGGCTGGGGGGTGGGGGTGGTGGTAGACATGGGCGGGGGCCTGGTGGAGGCTGCCCTGCACTGCTGGGGGGTGGGGTGGTGGTAGACATGGGTGGGGGCCTGGTGGAGGCTGCCCCTGCACTGCTGGGGGGTGGGGGTGGTGGTAGACATGAGTGGGGGACTGGTGGAGGCTGCCCCTGGTGGCGGCTGGTGGGTGGGGGTGGTGGTAGACATGAGTGGGGGCCTAGTGGAGGCTGCCCCTGCACTGCTGGGGGGTGGGGTGGTGGTAGACATGAGTGGGGGCCTGGTGGAGGCTGCCCCTGCACTGCTGGGGGGTGGGGGTGATGGGAGACATGAGTGGGGGCCTGGTGGAGGCTGCCCCTGGTGGCTGAGGGGTGGGGGTGGTGGTAGACATGAGTGGGGGCCTGGTGGAGGCTGCCCCTGGTGGCTGGGGGGTGGGGGTGCAGGGGGACATGTGTGGGAGCCTGGTGGAGGCTGCCCCTGGTGGCTGGGGGGTGGGGGTGCAGGGGGACATGGGTGGGGGCCTGGTGGAGGCTGCCCCTGCACTGCTGGGGGGTGGGGGTGATAGGGGACATGAGTGGGGACATGGTGGAGGCTGCCCCTGGTGGCTGGGGGGTGGGGGTGATGGGAGACATGAGTGGGGGCCTGGTGGAGGCTGCCCCTGGTGGCTGGGGGTGGGGGTGCAGGGGGACATGTGTGGGAGCCTGGTGGAGGCTGCACCTGGTGGCTGGGGGGTGGGGGTGCAGGGGGACATGAGTGGGGGCCTGGTGGAGGCCGCCCCTGCACTGCTGGGGGTGGGGGTGATGGGAGACATGAGTGGGGGCCTGGTGGTGGCTTCCCCTGCAATGCTGGGGGTGGGGGTGGTGGTAGACATGGGTGGGGGCCTGGTGGAGGTTGCCCCTGGTGGCTGGGGGGTGGGGGTGGTGGTAGACATCGGTGGGGGCCTGGTGAAGGCTGCCCCTGCACTGCTGGGGGGTGGGGTGGTGGTAGACATGAGTGGGGGCCTTGTGGAGGCTGCCCCTGGTGGCTGGGGGCTGGGGGTGCAGGGGGACATGTGTGGGAGCCTGGTGGAGGCTGCCCTGGTGGCTGGGGGGTGGGGGTGCAGGGGGACATGTGTGGGAGCCTGGTGGAGGCTGCCCCTGCACTGCTGGGGGGTGGGGGTGATGGGAGACATGAGTGGGGGCCTGGTGGAGGCTGCCCCTGCACTGCTGGGGGGTGGGGGTGATGGGAGACATGAGTGGGGGCCTGGTGGAGGCTGCCCCTGCACTGCTGGGGGTGGGGGTGATAGGGGACATGAGTGGGGGCCTGGTGGAGGCTGCCCCTGGTGGCTGGGGGTGGGGGTGCAGGGGGGCATGTGTGGGAGCCTGGTGGAGGCTGCCCCTGGTGGCTGGGGGGTGTGGGTGATAGGGGACATGAATGGGGGCCTGGTGGAGGCTGCCCCTGGTGGCTGGGGGGTGGGGGTGGTGGTAGACATGAGTGGGGGCCTGGTGGAGGCTGCCCCTGCACTGCTGGGGGGTGGGGGTGGTGGTAGACATGGGTGGGGGCCTGGTGGAGGCTGCCCCTGGTGGCTGGGGGGTGGGGTGGTTGTAGACATGGATGGGGGCCTGGTGGAGGCTGCCCCTGGTGGCTGGGGGCTGGGGGTGCAGGGGGACATGTGTGGGAGCCTGGTGGAGGCTGCCCTGGTGGCTGGGGGTGGGGGTGCAGGGGGACATGTGTGGGAGCCTGGTGGAGGCTGTCCCTGCACTGCTGGGGGGTGGGGGTGATGGGAGACATGAGTGGGGGCCTGGTGGAGGCTGCCCCTGGTGGCTGGGGGGTGGGGGTGCAGGGGGACATGTGTGGGAGCCTGGTGGAGGCTGCCCCTGGTGGCTGGGGGGTGGGGGTGGTGGTAGACATGGGTGGGGGCCTGGTGGAGGCTGCCCCTGCACTGCTGGGGGGTGGGGGTGGTGGTAGACATGAGTGGGGGCCTGGTGGAGGCTGCCCCTGCACTGCTGAGGGTGGGGGTGATAGGGGACATGAGTGGGGGCCTGGTGGAGGCTGCCCCTGGTGGCTGGGGGTGGGGGTGCAGGGGACATGTGTGGGAGCCTGGTGGAGGCTGCCCCTGGTGGCTGGGGGGTGGGGGTGGTGGTAGACATGGGCGGGGGCCTGGTGGAGGCTGCCCTGCACTGCTGGGGGGTGGGGTGGTGGTAGACATGGGTGGGGGCCTGGTGGAGGCTGCCCCTGCACTGCTGGGGGGTGGGGGTGGTGGTAGACATGAGTGGGGGACTGGTGGAGGCTGCCCCTGGTGGCGGCTGGTGGGTGGGGGTGGTGGTAGACATGAGTGGGGGCCTGGTGGAGGCTGCCCCTGCACTGCTGGGGGGTGGGGTGGTGGTAGACATGAGTGGGGGCCTGGTGGAGGCTGCCCCTGCACTGCTGGGGGGTGGGGGTGATGGGAGACATGAGTGGGGGCCTGGTGGAGGCTGCCCCTGGTGGCTGAGGGGTGGGGGTGGTGGTAGACATGAGTGGGGGCCTGGTGGAGGCTGCCCCTGGTGGCTGGGGGGTGGGGGTGCAGGGGGACATGTGTGGGAGCCTGGTGGAGGCTGCCCCTGGTGGCTGGGGGGTGGGGGTGCAGGGGGACATGGGTGGGGGCCTGGTGGAGGCTGCCCCTGCACTGCTGGGGGGTGGGGGTGATAGGGGACATGAGTGGGGACATGGTGGAGGCTGCCCCTGGTGGCTGGGGGGTGGGGGTGATGGGAGACATGAGTGGGGGCCTGGTGGAGGCTGCCCCTGGTGGCTGGGGGTGGGGGTGCAGGGGGACATGTGTGGGAGCCTGGTGGAGGCTGCACCTGGTGGCTGGGGGGTGGGGGTGCAGGGGGACATGAGTGGGGGCCTGGTGGAGGCCGCCCCTGCACTGCTGGGGGTGGGGGTGATGGGAGACATGAGTGGGGGCCTGGTGGTGGCTTCCCCTGCAATGCTGGGGGTGGGGGTGGTGGTAGACATGGGTGGGGGCCTGGTGGAGGTTGCCCCTGGTGGCTGGGGGGTGGGGGTGGTGGTAGACATGGGTGGGGGCCTGGTGAAGGCTGCCCCTGCACTGCTGGGGGGTGGGGTGGTGGTAGACATGAGTGGGGGCCTTGTGGAGGCTGCCCCTGGTGGCTGGGGGCTGGGGGTGCAGGGGGACATGTGTGGGAGCCTGGTGGAGGCTGCCCTGGTGGCTGGGGGGTGGGGGTGCAGGGGGACATGTGTGGGAGCCTGGTGGAGGCTGCCCCTGCACTGCTGGGGGGTGGGGGTGATGGGAGACATGAGTGGGGGCCTGGTGGAGGCTGCCCCTGCACTGCTGGGGGGTGGGGGTGATGGGAGACATGAGTGGGGGCCTGGTGGAGGCTGCCCCTGCACTGCTGGGGGTGGGGGTGATAGGGGACATGAGTGGGGGCCTGGTGGAGGCTGCCCCTGGTGGCTGGGGGTGGGGGTGCAGGGGGGCATGTGTGGGAGCCTGGTGGAGGCTGCCCCTGGTGGCTGGGGGGTGTGGGTGATAGGGGACATGAATGGGGGCCTGGTGGAGGCTGCCCCTGGTGGCTGGGGGGTGGGGGTGCAGGGGGACATGTGTGGGAGCCTGGTGGAGGCTGCCCCTGGTGGCTGGGGGGTGGGGGTGGTGGTAGACATGGGTGGGGGCCTGGTGGAGGCTGCCCCTGCACTGCTGGGGGGTGGGGGTGGTGGTAGACATGAGTGGGGGCCTGGTGGAGGCTGCCCCTGGTGGCTGGGGGCTGGGGGTGATGGGGGACATGTGTGGGAGCCTGGTGGAGGCTGCCCTGGTGGCTGGGGGTGGGGGTGCAGGGGGACATGTGTGGGAGCCTGGTGGAGGCTGCCCCTGCACTGCTGGGGGGTGGGGGTGATGGGAGACATGATAAGGGGCCTGGTGGAGGCTGCCCCTGCACTGCTGGGGGGTGGGGGTGATAGGGGACATGAGTGGGGGCCTGGTGGAGGCTGCCCCTGGTGGCTGGGGGTGGGGGTGCAGGGGGACATGTGTGGGAGCCTGGTGGAGGCTGCCCCTGGTGGCTGGGGGGTGGGGGTGATAGGGGACATGAGTGGGGGCCTGGTGGAGGCTGCCCCTGGTGGCTGGGGGGTGGGGGTGCAGGGGGACATGTGTGGGAGCCTGGTGGAGGCTGCCCCTGGTGGCTGGGGGGTGGGGGTGGTGGTAGACATGGGTGGGGGCTTGGCAGAGGTGCCCCTGCACTGCTGGGGGCTGGGGGTGGTGGTAGACATGAGTGGGGGCCTGGTGGAGGCTGCCCCTGGTGGCTGGGGGGTGGGGGTGGTGGTAGACATGGGTGGGGGCTTGGCGGAGGCTGCCCCTGCACTGCTGGGGGCTGGGGGTGGTGGTAGACATGGGTGGGGGCCTGGTGGAGGTTGCCCCTGGTGGCTGGGGGGTGGGGTGGTGGTAGACATGGGTGGGGGCCTGGTGAAGGCTGCCCCTGCACTGCTGGGGGGTGGGGGTGGTGGTAGACATGAGTGGGGGCCTTGTGGAGGCTGCCCCTGGTGGCTGGGGGCTGGGGGTGCAGGGGGACATGTGTGGGAGCCTGGTGGAGGCTGCCCTGGTGGCTGGGGGGTGGGGGTGCAGGGGGACATGTGTGGGAGCCTGGTGGAGGCTGCTCCTGCACTGCTGGGGGGTGGGGGTGATGGGAGACATGAGTGGGGGCCTGGTGGAGGCTGCCCCTGCACTGCTGGGGGGTGGGGGTGATGGGAGACATGAGTGGGGGCCTGGCGGAGGCTGCCCCTGCACTGCTGGGGGTGGGGGTGATAGGGGACATGAGTGGGGGCCTGGTGGAGGCTGCCCCTGGTGGCTGGGGGTGGGGGTGCAGGGGGGCATGTGTGGGAGCCTGGTGGAGGCTGCCCCTGGTGGCTGGGGGGTGTGGGTGATAGGGGACATGAGTGGGGGCCTGGTGGAGGCTGCCCCTGGTGGCTGGGGGGTGGGGGTGCAGGGGGACATGTGTGGGAGCCTGGTGGAGGCTGCCCCTGGTGGCTGGGGGGTGGGGGTGGTGGTAGACATGGGTGGGGGCCTGGTGGAGGCTGCCCCTGCACTGCTGGGGGGTGGGGGTGGTGGTAGACATGAGTGGGGGCCTGGTGGAGGCTTCCCCTGGTGGCTGGGGGCTGGGGGTGATGGGGGACATGTGTGGGAGCCTGGTGGAGGCTGCCCTGGTGGCTGGGGGTGGGGGTGCAGGGGGACATGTGTGGGAGCCTGGTGGAGGCTGCCCCTGCACTGCTGGGGGGTGGGGGTGATGGGAGACATGAGTGGGGGCCTGGTGGAGGCTGCCCCTGCACTGCTGGGGGGTGGGGGTGATAGGGGACATGAGTGGGGGCCTGGTGGAGGCTGCCCCTGGTGGCTGGGGGTGGGGGTGCAGGGGGACATGTGTGGGAGCCTGGTGGAGGCTGCCCCTGGTGGCTGGGGGGTGGGGGTGATAGGGGACATGAGTGGGGGCCTGGTGGAGGCTGCCCCTGGTGGCTGGGGGGTGGGGGTGCAGGGGGACATGTGTGGGAGCCTGGTGGAGGCTGCCCCTGGTGGCTGGGGGGTGGGGGTGGTGGTAGACATGGGTGGGGGCTTGGCGGAGGCTGCCCCTGCACTGCTGGGGGCTGGGGGTGGTGGTAGACATGAGTGGGGGCCTGGTGGAGGCTGCCCCTGGTGGCTGGAGGCTGGGGGTGCAGGGGGACATGTGTGGGAGCCTGGTGGAGGATGCCCTGGTGGCTGGGGGTGGGGGTGCAGAGGGACATGTGTGGGAGCCTGGTGGAGGCTGCCCCTGCACTGCTGGGGGGTGGGGGTGATGTGAGACATGAGTGGGGGCCTGGTGGAGGCTGCCCCTGCACTGCTGGGGGGTGGGGTGATGGGAGACATGAGTGGGGGCCTGGTGGAGGCTGCCCCTGCACTGCTGGGGGTGGGGGTGATAGGGGACATGAGTGGGGGCCTGGTGGAGGCTGCCCTTGGTGGCTGGGGGGTGGGGGTGCAGGGCGACATGTGTTGGAGCCTGGTGGAGGCTGCCCCTGGTGGCTGGGGGGTGGGGGTGATAGGGGACATGTGTGGGGGCCTGGTGGAGGCTACCCCTGGTGGCTGAGGGGTGGGGGTGCAGGGGGACATGTGTGGGAGCCTGGTGGAGGTTGCCCCTGGTGGCTGGGGGGTGTGGGTGGTGGTAGACATGGGTGAGGCCTGGTGGATGCTGCCCCTGCACTGCTGGGGGGTGAGGGTGGTGGTAGACATGAGTGGGGGCCTGGTGGAGGCTGCCCCTGCACTGCTGGTGGGTGGGGGTGAATGGGGACATGAGTGGGGGCCTGGTGGAGGCTGCCCCTGGTGGCTGGGGGGTGCAGGGGGACATGTGTGGGAGCCTGGTGGAGGCTGCCCCTGGTGGCGGGGGGTGGGGGTGGTGGTAGACATGGGTGGGGGCGCTGGTGGAGGCTGCCCCTGCACTGCTGGGGGGTGGTGGTGGTGGTAGACATGAGTGGGGGCCTGGTGGAGGCTGCCCCTGGTGGCTGGGGGGTGGGGGTGCAGGGGGACATGTGTGGGAGCCTGGTGGAGGCTGCCCCTGGTGGCTGGGGGGTGTGGGTGATAGGGGACATGAGTGGGGGCCTGGTGGAGGCTGCCCCTGGTGGCTGGGGGGTGGGGGTGCAGGGGGACATGTGTGGGAGCCTGGTGGAGGCTGCCCCTGGTGGCTGGGGGGTGGGGGTGGTGGTAGACATGGGTGGGGGCCTGGTGGAGGCTGCCCCTGCACTGCTGGGGGGTGGGGGTGGTGGTAGACATGAGTGGGGGCCTGGTGGAGGCTTCCCCTGGTGGCTGGGGGCTGGGGGTGATGGGGGACATGTGTGGGAGCCTGGTGGAGGCTGCCCTGGTGGCTGGGGGTGGGGGTGCAGGGGGACATGTGTGGGAGCCTGGTGGAGGCTGCCCCTGCACTGCTGGGGGGTGGGGGTGATGGGAGACATGAGTGGGGGCCTGGTGGAGGCTGCCCCTGCACTGCTGGGGGGTGGGGGTGATAGGGGACATGAGTGGGGGCCTGGTGGAGGCTGCCCCTGGTGGCTGGGGGTGGGGGTGCAGGGGGACATGTGTGGGAGCCTGGTGGAGGCTGCCCCTGGTGGCTGGGGGGTGGGGGTGATAGGGGACATGAGTGGGGGCCTGGTGGAGGCTGCCCCTGGTGGCTGGGGGGTGGGGGTGCAGGGGGACATGTGTGGGAGCCTGGTGGAGGCTGCCCCTGGTGGCTGGGGGGTGGGGGTGGTGGTAGACATGGGTGGGGGCTTGGCGGAGGCTGCCCCTGCACTGCTGGGGGCTGGGGGTGGTGGTAGACATGAGTGGGGGCCTGGTGGAGGCTGCCCCTGGTGGCTGGAGGCTGGGGGTGCAGGGGGACATGTGTGGGAGCCTGGTGGAGGATGCCCTGGTGGCTGGGGGTGGGGGTGCAGAGGGACATGTGTGGGAGCCTGGTGGAGGCTGCCCCTGCACTGCTGGGGGGTGGGGGTGATGTGAGACATGAGTGGGGGCCTGGTGGAGGCTGCCCCTGCACTGCTGGGGGGTGGGGTGATGGGAGACATGAGTGGGGGCCTGGTGGAGGCTGCCCCTGCACTGCTGGGGGTGGGGGTGATAGGGGACATGAGTGGGGGCCTGGTGGAGGCTGCCCTTGGTGGCTGGGGGGTGGGGGTGCAGGGCGACATGTGTTGGAGCCTGGTGGAGGCTGCCCCTGGTGGCTGGGGGGTGGGGGTGATAGGGGACATGTGTGGGGGCCTGGTGGAGGCTACCCCTGGTGGCTGAGGGGTGGGGGTGCAGGGGGACATGTGTGGGAGCCTGGTGGAGGTTGCCCCTGGTGGCTGGGGGGTGTGGGTGGTGGTAGACATGGGTGAGGCCTGGTGGATGCTGCCCCTGCACTGCTGGGGGGTGAGGGTGGTGGTAGACATGAGTGGGGGCCTGGTGGAGGCTGCCCCTGCACTGCTGGTGGGTGGGGGTGAATGGGGACATGAGTGGGGGCCTGGTGGAGGCTGCCCCTGGTGGCTGGGGGGTGCAGGGGGACATGTGTGGGAGCCTGGTGGAGGCTGCCCCTGGTGGCGGGGGGTGGGGGTGGTGGTAGACATGGGTGGGGGCGCTGGTGGAGGCTGCCCCTGCACTGCTGGGGGGTGGTGGTGGTGGTAGACATGAGTGGGGGCCTGGTGGAGGCTGCCCCTGGTGGCTGGGGGGTGGGGGTGCAGGGGGACATGTGTGGGAGCCTGGTGGAGGCTGCCCCTGGTGGCTGGGGGGTGGGGGTGGTGGTAGACATGGGTGGGGGCCTGGTGGATGCTGCCCCTGCACTGCTGGGGGGTGGGGGTGGTGGTAGACATGGGTGGGGGCCTGGTGGAGGCTGCCCCTGCACTGCTGGGGGTGGGGGTGGTGGTAGACATGGGTGGGGGCCTGGTGGAGGCTGCCCCTGCATTGCTGGGGGGTGGGGGTGGTGGTAGACATGAGTGGGGGCCTGGTGGAGGCTGCCCCTGCACTGCTGGGGGGTGGGGGTGGTGGTAGACATGGGTGGGGGCCTGGTGGAGGCTGCCCCTGGTGGCTGGGGGGTGGGGTGGTTGTAGACATGGGTGGGGGCCTGGTGGAGGCTGCCCCTAGTGGCTGGGGGGTGGGGGTGCAGGGGGACATGTGTGGGAGCCTGGTGGAGGCTGCCCCTGGTGGCTGGAGGGTGGGGGTGATAGGGGGCATGAGTGGGGGCCTGGTGGAGGCTGCCCCTGGTGGCTGGGGGGTGGGGGTGCAGGGGGACATGTGTGGGAGCCTGGTGGAGGCTGCCCCTGGTGGCTGGGGGGTGGGGGTGGTGGTAGACATGGGTGGGGGCCTGGTGGAGGCTGCCCCTGCACTGCTGGGGGGTGGGGGTGGTGGTAGACATGAGTGGGGGCCTGGTGGAGGCTGCCCCTGCACTGCTGAGGGTGGGGGTGATAGGGGACATGAGTGGGGGCCTGGTGGAGGCTGCCCCTGGTGGCTGGGGGTGGGGGTGCAGGGGACATGTGTGGGAGCCTGGTGGAGGCTGCCCCTGGTGGCTGGGGGGTGGGGGTGGTGGTAGACATGGGCGGGGGCCTGGTGGAGGCTGCCCTGCACTGCTGGGGGGTGGGGTGGTGGTAGACATGGGTGGGGGCCTGGTGGAGGCTGCCCCTGCACTGCTGGGGGTTGGGGGTGGTGGTAGACATGAGTGGGGGACTGGTGGAGGCTGCCCCTGGTGGCGGCTGGTAGGTGGGGGTGGTGGTAGACATGAGTGGGGGCCTGGTGGAGGCTGCCCCTGCACTGCTGGGGGGTGGGGTGGTGGTAGACATGAGTGGGGGCCTGGTGGAGGCTGCCCCTGCACTGCTGGGGGGTGGGGGTGATGGGAGACATGAGTGGGGGCCTGGTGGAGGCTGCCCCTGGTGGCTGAGGGGTGGGGGTGGTGGTAGACATGAGTGGGGGCCTGGTGGAGGCTGCCCCTGGTGGCTGGGGGGTGGGGGTGCAGGGGGACATGTGTGGGAGCCTGGTGGAGGCTGCCCCTGGTGGCTGGGGGGTGGGGGTGTAGGGGGACATGGGTGGGGGCCTGGTGGAGGCTGCCCCTGCACTGCTGGGGGGTGGGGGTGATAGGGGACATGAGTGGGGACATGGTGGAGGCTGCCCCTGGTGGCTGGGGGGTGGGGGTGATGGGAGACATGAGTGGGGGCCTGGTGGAGGCTGCCCCTGGTGGCTGGGGGTGGGGGTGCAGGGGGACATGTGTGGGAGCCTGGTGGAGGCTGCACCTGGTGGCTGGGGGGTGGGGGTGCAGGGGGACATGAGTGGGGGCCTGGTGGAGGCCGCCCCTGCACTGCTGGGGGTGGGGGTGATGGGAGACATGAGTGGGGGCCTGGTGGTGGCTTCCCCTGCAATGCTGGGGGTGGGGGTGGTGGTAGACATGGGTGGGGGCCTGGTGGAGGTTGCCCCTGGTGGCTGGGGGGTGGGGGTGGTGGTAGACATGGGTGGGGGCCTGGTGAAGGCTGCCCCTGCACTGCTGGGGGGTGGGGGTGGTGGTAGACATGAGTGGGGGCCTTGTGGAGGCTGCCCCTGGTGGCTGGGGGCTGGGGGTGCAGGGGGACATGTGTGGGAGCCTGGTGGAGGCTGCCCTGGTGGCTGGGGGGTGGGGGTGCAGGGGGACATGTGTGGGAGCCTGGTGGAGGCTGCCCCTGCACTGCTGGGGGGTGGGGGTGATGGGAGACATGAGTGGGGGCCTGGTGGAGGCTGCCCCTGCACTGCTGGGGGGTGGGGGTGTTAGGGGACATGAGTGGGGGCCTGGTGGAGGCTGCCCCTGGTGGCTGGGGGTGGGGGTGCAGGGGGGCATGTGTGGGAGCCTGGTGGAGGCTGCCCCTGGTGGCTGGGGGTGTGGGTGATAGGGGACATGAGTGGGGGCCTGGTGGAGGCTGCCCCTGGTGGCTGGGGGGTGGGGGTGCAGGGGGACATGTGTGGGAGCCTGGTGGAGGCTGCCCCTGGTATCTGGGGGGTGGGGGTGGTGGTAGACATGGGTGGGGGCCTGGTGGAGGCTGCCCCTGCACTGCTGGGGGGTGGGGGTGGTGGTAGACATGAGTGGGGGCCTGGTGGAGGCTGCCCCTGGTGGCTGGGGGCTGGGGGTGATGGGGGACATGTGTGGGAGCCTGGTGGAAGCTGCCCTGGTGGCTGGGGGTGGGGGTGCAGGGGGACATGTGTGGGAGCCTGGTGGAGGCTGCCCCTGCACTGCTGGGGGGTGGGGGTGATGGGAGACATGAGTGGGGGCCTGGTGGAGGCTGCCCCTGCACTGCTGGGGGGTGGGGGTGATAGGGGACATGAGTGGGGGCCTGGCGGAGGCTGCCCCTGGTGGCTGGGGGTGGGGGTGCAGGGGGACATGTGTGGGAGCCTGGTGGAGGCTGCCCCTGGTGGCTGGGGGGTGGGGGTGATAGGGGACATGAGTGGGGGCCTGGTGGAGGCTGCCCCTGGTGGCTGGGGGGTGGGGGTGCAGGGGGACATGTGTGGGAGCCTGGTGGAGGCTGCCCCTGGTGGCTGGGGGGTGGGGGTGGTGGTAGACATGGGTGGGGGCTTGGTGGAGATTGCCCCTGCACTGCTGGGGGGTGGGGGTGGTGGTAGACATGAGTGGGGGCCTGGTGGAGGCTGCCCCTGGTGGCTGGGGGCTGGGGGTGCAGGGGGACATGTGTGGGAGCCTGGTGGAGGATGCCCTGGTGGCTGGGGGTGGGGGTGCAGAGGGACATGTGTGGGAGCCTGGTGGAGGCTGCCCCTGCACTGCTGGGGGGTGGGGGTGATGTGAGACATGAGTGGGGGCCTGGTGGAGGCTGCCCCTGCACTGCTGGGGGGTGGGGTGATGGGAGACATGAGTGGGGGCCTGGTGGAGGCTGCCACTGCACTGCTGGGGGTGGGGGTGATAGGGGACATGAGTGGGGGCCTGGTGGAGGCTGCCCCTGGTGGCTGGGGGGTGGGGGTGCAGGGCGACATGTGTGGGAGCCTGGTAGAGGCTGCCCCTGGTGGCTGGGGGGTGGGGGTGATAGGGGACATGTGTGGGGGCCTGGTGGAGACTACCCCTGGTGGCTGAGGGGTGGGGGTGCAGGGGGACATGTGTGGGAGCCTGGTGGAGGCTGCCCCTGGTGGCTGGGGGGTGTGGGTGGTGGTAGACATGGGTGAGGCCTGGTGGATGCTGCCCCTGCACTGCTGGGGGGTGAGGGTGGTGGTAGACATGAGTGGGGGCCTGGTGGAGGCTGCCCCTGCACTGCTGGTGGGTGGGGGTGAATGGGGACATGAGTGGGGGCCTGGTGGAGGCTGCCCCTGGTGGCGGGGGGGTGGGGGTGGTGGTAGACATGGGTGGGGGCCTGGTGGAGGCTGCCCCTGCACTGCTGGGGGTGGGGGTGGTGGTAGACATGGGTGGGGGCCTGGTGGAGGCTGCCCCTGCATTGCTGGGGGGTGGGGGTGGTGGTAGACATGAGTGGGGGCCTGGTGGAGGCTGCCCCTGCACTGCTGGGGGGTGGCGGTGGTGGTAGACATGGGTGGGGGCCTGGTGGAGGCAGCCCCTGGTGGCTGGGGGGTGGTGGTAGACATGGGTGGGGGCCTGGTGGAGGCTGCCCCTGCAGTGCTGGGGTCGGGGTGATAGGGGACATGAGTGGGGGCCTGGTGAAGGCTGCCTCTGCACTGCTGGGGGGTGGGGGTGGTGGTAGACATGGGTGGGGGCCTGGTGGAGGCTGCCCCTGGTGGCTGGGGGGTGGGGTGGTTGTAGACATGGGTGGGGGCCTGGTGGAGGCTGCCCCTAGTGGCTGGGGGGTGGGGGTGCAGGGGGACATGTGTGGGAGCCTGGTGGAGGCTGCCCCTGGTGGCTGGGGGGTGGGGGTGATAGGGGACATGAGTGGGGGCCTGGTGGAGGCTGCCCCTGGTGGCTGGGGGGTGGGGGTGCAGGGGGACATGTGTGGGAGCCTGGTGGAGGCTGCCCCTGGTGGCTGGGGGCTGGGGGTGGTGGTAGACATGGGTGGGGGCCTGGTGGAGGCTGCCCCTGCACTGCTGGGGGGTGGGGGTGGTGGTAGGCATGAGTGGGGGCCTGGTGGAGGCTGCCCCTGCACTGCTGAGGGTGGGGGTGATAGGGGACATGAGTGGGGGCCTGGTGGAGGCAGCCCCTGGTGGCTGGGGGGTGGGGGTGGTGGTAGACATGAGTGGGGGCCTGGTGGAGGCTGCCCCTGCATTGCTGGGGGGTGGGGGTGGTGGTAGACATGAGTGGGGGCCTGGTGGAGGCTGCCCCTGCACTGCTGGGGGGTGGCGGTGGTGGTAGACATGGGTGGGGGCCTGGTGGAGGCAGCCCCTGGTGGCTGGGGGGTGGGGGTGGTGGTAGACATGAGTGGGGGCCTGGTGGAGGCTGCCCCTGCACTGCTGGGGGTGGGGGTGATAGGGGACATGAGTGGGGGCCTGGTGAAGGCTGCCCCTGCACTTCTGGGGGGTGGGGGTGGTGGTAGACATGGGTGGGGGCCTGGTGGAGGCTGCCCCTGGTGGCTGGGGGTGGGGTGGTTGTAGACATGGGTGGGGGCCTGGTGGAGGCTGCCCCTAGTGGCTGGGGGGTGGGGGTGCAGGGGGACATGTGTGGGAGCCTGGTGGAGGCTGCCCCTGGTGGCTGGGGGGTGGGGGTGATAGGGGACATGAGTGGGGGCCTGGTGGAGGCTGCCCCTGGTGGCTGGGGGGTGGGGGTGCAGGGGGACATGTGTGGGAGCCTGGTGGAGGCTGCCCCTGGTGGCTGGGGGGTGGGGGTGGTGGTAGACATGGGTGGGGGCCTGGTGGAGGCTGCCCCTGCACTGCTGGGGGGTGGGGGTGGTGGTAGGCATGAGTGGGGGCCTGGTGGAGGCTGCCCCTGCACTGCTGAGGGTGGGGGTGATAGGGGACATGAGTGGGGGCCTGGTGGAGGCTGCCCCTGGTGGCTGGGGGGTGGTGGTAGACATGGGTGGGGACCTGGTGGAGGCTGCCCCTGCACTGCTGGGGGGTGGGGGTGGTGGTAGACATGGGTGGGGGCCTGGTGGAGGCTGCCCCTGCACTGCTGGGGGGTGGGGGTGGTGGTAGACATGAGTGGGGGCCTGGTGGAGGCTGCCCCTGGTGGCGGCTGGTGGGTGGGGGTGGTGCTAGACATGAGTGGGGGCCTGGTGGAGGCTGCCCCTGCACTGCTGGGGGGTGGGGTGGTGATAGACATGAGTGGGGGCCTGGTGGAGGCTGCCCCTGCACTGCTGGGAGGTGGGGGTGATAGGGGACATGTGTGGGGCCTGGTGGAGGCTGCCCCTGCACTGCTGGGGGGTGGGGGGGGTGGTAGACATGGGTGGGGGCTTGGTGGAGGCTGCCCCTGGTGGCCAGGGGGTGGGGGTGGTGGTAGACATGAGTGGGGGCCTGGTGGAGGCTGCCCCTGCACTGCTGGGGGGTGGGGGTGATAGGTGACATGAGTGGGGGCCTGGTGGAGGCTGCCCCTGGTGGCTGGGGGGTGGGGGTGATAGGGGACATGAGTGGGGGCCTGGTGGAGGCTGCCCCTGGTGGCTGGGGGTGCAGGGGGACATGTGTGGGAGCCTGGTGGAGGCTGCCCTGGTGGCTGGGGGGTGGGGCTGCAGGGGGACATGTGTGGGAGCCTGGTGGAGGCTGCCCCTGCACTGCTGGGGGGTGGGGGTGATAGGGGACATGAGTGGGGGCCTGGTGGAGGCTGCCCCTGCACTGCTGGGGGGTGGGGGTGGTGGTAGACATGGGTGGGGGCCTGGTGGAGGCTGCCCCTGGTGGCCGGGGGGTGGGGGTGGTGGTAGACATGAGTGGGGGCCTGGTGGAGGCTGCCCCTGCACTGCTGGGGGGTGGGGGTGATAGGGGACATGAGTGGGGGCCTGGTGGAGGCTGCCCCTGGTGGCTGGGGGGTGGGGGTGATGGGAGACTTTTGGTGATCAGTAGTGCAAGGTGACATGTGGGTTGGCTGGTGGGCATGGCCATGGTGGATGGGTTGCCTACGGGACATGAGCAGGGGTGCAGGGTAGTACCCTGTGCTGTCGGCTGCCTGCAGGGGCCGTGGAGGGTGTAGAGGGAACACCTGGGAGGACCCACATGGCCAAATCACGTGTAGCATTCCCCGGCACCACCGAAATACACGTACCCTTCTGAAATCGCGTGTGAATCTTCCCGCGCACCTCGGAATACACGTACCCAGGCCAATCGCGTGTGGAACTTCCCGCGCACCCCGAAGTACACGTACCCAGGCCAATCGCATGTGGAACTTCCCGCGCACCCCCACCTACCCAGGCCAATCGCGTGTGGAACTTCCCGCGCACCCCGTAGTACACGTACCCAGGGCAATCGCGTGTGGAACTTCCCGTGCACCCCGAAGTACATGTACCCAGGCCAATCGCGTGTGGAACTTCCCGCGCACCCAGGAACACGCGCACACGCTATTTTTCACACAGCGGGTGTCCATCTTTGTCGGTGCCCCTTTGCACCTCATTTGTCCTAGAGGGACACTGTATGGCCCATTCATCATGGCTGTATATGGGTGCTTTTTTTTAGCGCACATTTTGGCGCACATTTTTTTAAGTCGCAGGGGCGCTACCGCCTGCTTTCTTGTGGCGTACTTGTTTGGCCCTGTGCGAGTCTTTGACCGTGCGCTGGTTTGCCCTATTTGATTCCATGAATACGGGTTGTAGGCAAGCGTGTGGGCGTTCCGCGCACTTGCCTCCTGTACTTCCCCCGTGACGCCCATATTTTCACGCGTTGTTTCCCATTCCGAGTGTTACGCCCCGCATTCCGCCTACTTTTGTGATGTGCGCCGCGCTATGTGCGATTTCGCAGTGGCCGTGGCGCACGCTGTTGGATGACCTGTGCGCCGGCGTGCGCGGCGCACATTTTTAGCGCACATCCAATGTTTTTCTCGCGCACAGACTTCCATGAATCGCTGTGCGCTGGTTTCCCTGCGATTTTCGCACTTGCACTGCGATTTTCGCACTTTTCCTGCGATTCGCACGTTTTGGCACCTCTCCGCGTTAATTTTTTGGCGCACATTATTTCCATGAATCGACCCCTTTATGTATGTACGGAGGGGGGTGAGACGCCTACCACACCACCTGCCCCGCCGGAACCAGTTGTTGAGGGAAGTAAGTCGGAAATTCTTTACCCACTAAAAGAGCTTAAGGCAGCCACAGGTTATAGCAATCCTGCATATGAGTCAACTGTGTGTAGCAGTAACGAGACGAAAGAGAAGGAACAGGAAATTGACTCAGCCTCCGCAGTCCCATGGGGAAAAGAGAGGCGAGGTGAGGAAAGGAAGGACCAGGCACAAACGAGTGCACCTCTAGATAGAGAGAGAGAGGGAAAGAAGCGGAAAGGAACCGATGAGTTAACATGTACAAAGGACGAATGGATGGGAGGGCAGATACCGTTGAAGTTAAATGGAAAAGGAAGTGATGGTTCAAGGCCGAGTGAATGGTCTGATGAGGCGCAAAGAAAGGAAAGGGAAAAAGAAGTGGACATAAGAAACGAAAGGGCAAGAAAGAAGAATAGGTTGCGGCAAGAACAACTATATCGCGAAGAGCAAGGTATACCGCTCAGTCGCACGCAATATGCAGCCTATGAAAAGTACAGGCAGAACATGCTTAGGTTAGAGGAAGAGAAGAGAGTGCATGAAAGAAAGGTAAAAAAACGAGAAGACGAGGAAAGTAGAAGGTCAAAGGAACGTAGAGATGAGCAGATGAGGGAAGTTGATAAGGCTAGAAAGGAAGCAAAGAAGGGAAGAGAAATGGATGAGGAAGCAGAACGTAAACGCTGGCAAAGGGCGCGAGATTTAGAATATTTGCAACGGGAAGTGAAAAAACCCAATCCTGTTGTAGACTGGGAAGACATAGAAGAGTTCTTCCCTGCAAGCGATGCAGTACCAGGTACAAGCGGGACAATTATTGATGATGATTTTGACATCAGAAGCATCGGGGAAGCGATTGATAAAATATATGATGAGATGGGACTGGAACGAATCTCCCAAGAGGGAAGGGAAGATGAGCGCTTAGAGAGCACTCAGCTATATGACACTGAGGATGTCACCCAAAGTAGTGGGAGTAGGGGACGTTCCCTAGATAGACTAGAAGTTGGGCAGAATGAAATTGATGCAAGAAGCTGTGTAAACTGGGAGTATTCTGAGTCAGACTCCGATGGAGAAGCGGAGGAAGTGGCATATGACGAAGGGAGGCGGTGCGAAAAGCAGCACCCAGGGAACTGAGAGATACGATGGTCAGATGCAAGCGGGTCCATAGATAGGACACCGAAGTCTGCTGGACAGTCCAGCCGAAATGTAGAGACACCCCACGGTTGGAGTGGGCGTCGGTACCTGCCTATACAGATAGGCTAAGGGCATTGCCAGGTAGAAGACAAGGCGGGAACGCCGCCCAGGCAAGAGACCGAGGAGGGATAGAGAAGGAAAAGGAGGATTGCGCATTCCAATTCCCACTGTTAGAAAAGGGGGGAGCAAGACCGCAGTATATTCCATGGCCACACATGGACTGAGAGAATCTTAAAAATAAGCTTCCAATGCTGACCTCGGGAGCTGGAAAGTGGATACATGAGCTAGAGAAAATGACAGGGGCATCACTCTAGCCATAGGGGACATTAAGGGTCTTCTAATTGCTATACTTGGTGAAAGAGCAGACGACGTGTGGAAAAGGGCAGGATACCCCAGGGTAACCATAACTAACATCTCTCATGACGGAGCGCCATTTAACAACTGTAGAGCAACAGTGTGGAAAGGGCTGCATACGCTATATCCAGACACATCTGATATGGGAGCTATAATGACTCGAAAAATGAAGGAGTCAGAGGATCCTTTGTTTTATATCCAGAATTTTCAAGATGTGTGGGTGCTCAAAACGCATGCGTCTTGGATAAAATCTATCCCTGTATTCTGCCATATACTGTGCTAAGGGCTGCCTGAACCGGTGCAGAAACAGCTCAAAAAATTGGTAGGAGTAGAAGCTAAACCATGGGCCAAAACCAGTTGACAATTGCCCATTACTGTAGATTGTTGCAAGAAAAGAATCGGAAGAAAGAGGCAACACGTAAGGGAGAGGAGGCGAAGCTAGTGCAAAGGAAGCTCTCAAAGTATGCTCTCGAGGGAGCCATGCTAACAAGCCCAGCCGAATCAAGTGCACAACGTGCAACTAACCCGCCGCAGACCAATCAGGGTAACGCGGGATATTACCCGAGAGGAAGGGGATTTGGAGGAAGAGGATGGCAGAGCAATCAGGGAGGCTTTAGAGGTAACCAAGGAGGTTTTCAAAATGTTCAATGTGGTATCCAGAGCGCACCAATGGGCAGTCCAACTATGTCAGATGGACAGATGGCCCGACCACCGCCAGTGTGTTGGCTGTGTGGAGTGACAGGACATGTGGCGCGCATGTGCAGGAGCCAAAGCATGTGGCAAAACAACCAAGGGATGGGGCAGGCATGGTGAGTCAACCTGCTACCCCACAACAGGGCAATGCACAAAACTATACCGCGCAGCATCAGGCGGTTGACTTGCAGCAAGATGCACAGCAAATGGTCCAACCACTGAACATGGGGAATGTACCACAAGGGCAACCCCAGCAGACACCACCGCAAGTGTCTCAGGGCACTAATTCCGGTGGGGGAAACCCACAGGTATACAGTGGACCTAACCTATATATGAAATAGGACGGCTCACAGGGGACTCTGATGTGTTCTATCCTATCAGTGACACCCGACCCTAAAAGGGAACCTAGGGTAAATGTCACCATAGGGGGGAAAGAATATTCCTTCTTAGTTGACACGGGTGCAACGTGCTCGTGCATACGAGAAGGCAAGTTCTCCTTGTCCGGCGAGGCAATAGATACCCAGAGTTTTACTGGAGCTCATAGCAGAGTTCCCTTTACTGATGCACTCCCAGTCTCTGTGGGAGAGTGCGACATGAATGTACCTTTATTGTATTCTCGTCAGTCCCCAGTAAATATCATGGGTAGGGACTTGATGACAAAGTTGAATATGACCATCTCATTCACTGAGGATGGCATAGTGTGCTCCACCCCAGGAATGCATTATTCAAATGTGTGCGAAATGATTAGAGCATACTCCGGACGTGCAGCCATGAGAGCCATACCACTGGAACCAGAAGTGTTCTCATATGGCGTACGAGTGCTTATGGCGGGGTTGCCAGGCCTTGCAGACAAAACTATGAGAACTCCGGATGAGTTTCTATTCAGGCCAAGAATACCCATGCACGAAGAGGAGGGACAAGTATTTCCCTTAATGATACACTCTGCCGCAGTGCGAGGAAAAGTGGTATTGGTTGAGGGATGTGACGATGAGGGCAGACCTTGGTGTGCGATTGTCACCATCGAAGAAGGGTATCGAGTGACTGACGTCACCGATGACGATCTGTTTGAAGAACACTGTTTTCTGAAATGTGGTAAACTAGGGTTTTTCTCCCCTCGCAGGATTCTCAAACTTAGGTGGCCTCTCCACTGGGTACCTAATACGCATTTACTGTTGTTTTCTGAAATGTGGTAAACTTGGGCTTGCCGCTCACTTCCTGTCGGCGTGCTCTCGTCTCGTCTGTCTCCACCCCACTCCCTCCTATTCCATGGTGCTCTCTATCTCACCTATCTTCTCTAACTGCTTCTCTATTGACTATACTGCTCTCCTCACTAAATCTGGTAGGAAAAAGTTTAAAAAGGACATCCTGGTCTCCAACCCAGGCCTCCCTATCTCTGACACCTACACTAATGCCTCCTCCAAGGAAACTCTCACTGACATCCTCTTTTTCGTGCCTTCTCCTGACCTATGGACCCTTCATATGGTCTCTGTGCTCTCTCCTTTCTCCTCTTCTCCCATTAATGGTGGCACCCGTTGGGATGTCCTCTTGGCCCCCTTCCACTCCTCTAAGGCCATCATTAATGTCTACGCTAATGGGACCGTCTTGGTCCAAGGCCCTCATGCCAACCTTCACCTCTTTGATAGACGCTTCCCACACCTCATCAACTTCCTTTCCTCTCCTTCTGTCCCCCCTCCTCTGTCCTCGGCTACCTTGCTGCTACCCTCCCTCCCTGCCCCCTCTCTTGCTGATTCTTCACCTCCGCAGGGCGTACCTCTGATCTGTACCCCTCCCCGGAAGTCCTTCAAGGATGGCAACCTTCTCCACATTGCCACCCTTAACTTCCGCTCGGCCACCAAACATTCCTCTGATATCTGCCGCCTTCTTGAGGAACTGGACCTTGACGTCCTCGGTCTCACTGAGACATGGTTCACGGCCAGCTCTGTCACCAGCTTTGACACACTCCTACCTGACGGTTACAAGATCCTCTCCGTGCCCAGGCCCAACCGTTCAGGTGGGGGTGTGGCCCTTATCTTCCCTGAGTGGATTTCTGCCACTGTCACTCCTACGCAGACCTACTCCTCTTTTGAATGTCTTGTCTGCCAACTCTCTCTCTCTCCTAGCCATTCCCTTACCGTGGCTACTATATATCGGCCACCTGGTCAAATTTCCTCCTTCCTCTCTGAGTGGGCTGACCTCTCCTCCTCACTCCTGTCCTCAACCACACAACTCCTCTTTCTTGGTGACTTCAACATCCACCTGGATGCCTCCTGTCCCCCCTCTGGACTCTTTCGTGGCCTCTGCGACTCTCTCTCACTCTCTATTCTCCCGTCTGGCCCTACTCATTCTGCAGGGTATACTCTTGGTGCTCTGATCTCTTCTGACCTTCCCCTCTCTGTCCCTCTCTCCACTCCTCTCTCTTGGAGTGATCACTTTCTCCTATCCTCCCACCTCACCCTCCCTACCCCACAGGCAAAGCCACCCTCATCACTGCCACCCACCTTCTCGGTCATCCGACCCATGAAGCGCGTGTCAGTTGAGGCTTCCGTTGCCACCTTCTCACCCCCCATCCCCCATCGGCTGACTCCCACCCTGACACAGCCCTCTCCACACTCCACTCTGCTATATCTGATACTCTTGATATCCTTGCCCCTGTCATGAGAATCCGCCTGAAGCCCAAAGCCAAATGTAACTCCTGGTATGACTCGGATCTCGTCACCCTAAAACGCAAGTGCAGGGTGGCAGAGAGGAAATGGCGTGCTTCATGTTCATCCTCTGACAAACTGGCCTGCCGCCTGCTCCAAAGGCAATACCGTCTCTCCGTTCTCACCAAGAAGAGAGCCCTTATCCAAGCCCGCATCTCTGCGGCATCTAACAATTCAGAAAAACTCTTTAAAATCTGCAAGGAGCTTGCCAACCCTGCTGCAGTCTCTACCTCTCCTGTCCCCTCCCAGGCCCTCTGCACTGCACTGGCCTCTCACTTCATCTCTAAAACTCAGAACATCCTGTCCTCACTCTCCTCCTATCACCTCCCTCCCTTTTTCCTGGCTCTTCCTCCGGCCCTTCTGCTGCCACCCCTCCTCCCTCCTTCTCTGCCTTTCCCCTTTTCTCTGCTGATGAGGTTTACAGACAAGTCCGATCTATGAAAGTCTTGTCTAAACAGGTTCACCCCTGTTCCTCCAAAACTATCAAGGACCACATCGACTCCCTGGCTCCTGCCCTGGCTGCCTTTTGCAACCACTCCTTTGCCTCTGGAGTCTTCCCATCCCCCCTTAAGCACTCCCTTGTGCACCCTCTTCTTAAGAAACCCTCTTCCGAACCCTCCTGCCCGGCTAACTATCGCCCAATCTCCATCACTCCCTTCCTGGGCAAGCTCCTGGAGAAACTGGCCATCTCCCAGCTTAACCTCCATGCTGAATCTGGTAGTCTTTATGACCATCAATCTGGCTTCAGAGCTGCCAGAAGCACGGAAACTGCTCTCCTGAACATCCGTGAGGACCTGCTCTCGAACCTCGACTCCAACACTACATGTGTTCTCATTCTGCTCGATCTCTCTTCTGCCTTTGATACTGTCAACCATGCCATCCTGCTCAACCGTCTCCGTGATAACCTGGGTATCACTGGCCAGGCTCTGGCGTGGCTGACCACTTTCCTTTCCAATCAACCCTCCCAGGTCCAACTGGGGTCCTTCCTCTCTGACATCTTTTTATCTACCTGTGGTGTCCCCCAGGGATCTAATCTCTCTCCCTGGCTGTTCAACCAGTATCTGGCACTCCTTGCCCACCGCATCGCCGCTCTCTGCCCCAACTTTCAGTGCTATGCGGATGATACCCAGCTCATTTTCAGTCTACCCTCAGCCTCCTCCTCTCCTTCCCTCATCGCTGACTGTCTGTCTGCTATCCAGGAATGGTGTGCCGCCAATGACCTCTGCCTTAATGCTAGTAAGACTGAGATTCTACTCATCGGCACACCCACTCCCTCCTTCCCTGCAGCTCTCTGGCCAGCCTCTCTTGGCCCTCTTCCTGCTCCTACCTGCAAGGCAAAAAACCTCGGGGTCATTTTCGACTCCACCCTCTCCTTCTCTCCTCATATATCTGACGTCTCTAAGAAGTCACACTACCAGCTGCACCTCCTCAGAGGTATTCTTCCCTTCCTCTCCTTCCGCCAGAAGCTCACTGTCTCCCGAGCCCTGGTTCTCTCGAAGCTGGACTACTGTAACAGCCGCTATCTTAATCTGCCTGCCTCCACTCTCCGCCCTCTGCAACTCATCCAGAACAGGACTGCAAGACTTGTCCTTGGCCTCAAGCCCAGGGACCGTATCTCTCCAGGACTGAAATCTCTACACTGGCTCCCTGTGGCTGCGAGGATTAAGTTCAAAACCCTCTGCATTGACCACAAGGCCTTCTGGGGCCTGGGACCTAAATACCTTCAACTCACTCTTCCTAAATATCTTCCTTCCCGAGCCCTTCGCTCATCCGTCTCCAACTCCCTCAGGGTCAGCCGCTTCTCGAAGCAACGAGCTGGGGGTAGATCTCTCTCCGCGGCAGGGGCCTCCCTCTGGAACAGCCTTCCTGCCTCCCTGAAACTTGAGGAGAACCATCTCCAGTTCCGGAAGCACCTCAAAACCTTCCTCTTTGCCTCTGCTTTCTCTCTCCCTCTCCCCTGCTAAATTCTTCACTGAAACTGCACTGAATCTGCAACTGGGCCACTCTCACCGACCTCGGTCCTTGGCCCAGCCACTCTCCACTTGCACTGCCTCCCTGGCAACCCCTGCACTGCGGGACTGTCTCTGTATCCCTACAGCCCCCCCCTTCCCAGCACTTGTCTGCACTTACCTTGCACTTGCCACCAGCTGGCCCTATTATTTATTTTTATTCTACTTACCCTGTACTGCACTTCCCCCTCCCCCCTTCCACTTGCACTTTTTCCCTCCCCCCTACCCCTGCACTTGCGTGATCTAAATGACACCTGGCCTAGTAGGATCGTTGTCTGTCTTCCCCTTAGTCCCCCTCCCTGCCTCGTCGCGCCTTGAGACACTTGTGTATAGGCGCGTTACAAATGCCATATCATATCATAAGACCTAGAAGAGACGCGGGTGGAAGTGAGTCTCATATTTTGGGTCAAAATGATCAGGCGGGAGGTACCGCAGAGGATGATGTTAGCATTAGCGCGCCCAGAATACTTTGATAACGACATGGCCCTGGTGCCGGCCAAGGTATGGACTACAGGGCCCTATGACGTAGGTCTCCTGAAAGGGGCCGGCAAAGTAAAAATGTAATTGAAACCAGGAGCAATTCTGCTGTGGGCATGGCAATATCCCATGTCCAGAGAAGCGGATGAAGGGATCGCAAAGACAATCTCTGCCATGATGGAGCAGGGCATCTTAGTAACGTCAGAATCACCTTGCAACACAGTGATTTATCCTGTCAAGAAATCAAAGGGAGGGTCCTGGCGTTTAATCCAGGATTTACGAGCCTTAATGACATAGTCGAAGCCGAGTTCCCTCTAGTCCCGAATCCATCCACAATTTTGTGCAACAATCCCACTGAGGCAAAATACTTCACGGTGATTGCTTTGAAAAATGCATTTTTCTCGATCCCACTACACCGTGACTCACACGACCTGCCGTCATTTACCTTCAGGCAAATGCGCCTGAAAGTACGAGGTTGCCACAGGGGTATTGCGAGTCTCCATCTATTTTCAACAGAGTCCTGCAAGTGGACCTAAGCAATATTGCAGTGGACAGTGTTGTGTTGCATTATGTAGATGACATTCTAATCTGCAGCATCACTGAGGAACAATGCAGGTGCGACTCTGTCCAGCTATTGACAATATTGGCTGAGAAGGGGTACAAAGTGGAAAAGGACAAGTTGCAATACTGCCAACAGGAGGTGCTGTACATAGGGCAACTGGTCTCACATGAGGGGAAAAAGGTAACCCCAGAAAGGGCTGAGGCTATCATGAACATGGCCAAGCCACGCACAGTAAAGCAAATGCAATGCTTCCTAGGCCTGTGCAACTATGTCAGAGCATGGATCTTTGACTACAGCTCGTATACCAAGCCCTTGTTGCTGGCCCTTAAAAAGGCCCAGGCGACGAGAGAAGAAATTGAATAGAATGAAGCGATGGAGAAAGGGTTTACAGAACTCAAGGGGGCAATTTATAAGGCCCCAGTCCTCGGGATTCCTAACTATGCTGAGGAATTCTATCTGTTTTCTCATACTGATGGCGATTTTATGACGGCAGTGCTAGCGCAGCGAACCTCACTGGGCTATAAACCCCTAGCCTATTAGAGCGGGAGTCTGGATCCGGTTGTGAAGGGCCACTTTCCATGCGAACAAAATCTAGCTGCTACCGCATTCGCCATTGAGAAGGCATCATGCATTGTGATGGGGTGTTCCATGACATTATATGTTGGACACTCGCTATTTGCCATACTAGAAAAGCCAAAGGGCACACTGACTTCTCAGGAGCATCTGCCTACAAGGTGATTATCTCCAATCCATCGATCAAAATAGTGCGATGCAAAACGGTGAACCCTGCTATGTTTATTGCTGAGCCAGTCACAGAGGGAGAACCTGTGCATGACTGTGCAAACTATGAAGAATACTATGATGAGATCCCAAGGGTCAAGGAAAATGCCCTGCCAAGTGGAGAGATTGTCTTTATTGACGGGTCTTCTAGAATCGACCAAGAAGACGGACAAAGGTATACAGGCGTGGCCGTAGTGAAACACATGGCGAATGGAGAGTTCCAAGTACTTGTCAGTGCACGGATACCATCTCATTATTCGGCGCAGGCTGCAGAGCTACTGGCACTGATACTTGCCATTGAGAACCATGCAGACCAGGAAGTAACAGTGTACAGTGACTCCGCCTATGTGACGTCAACAGTGCACGCAGGATTAGCGCGCTGGAAGAGGAGGGGCTACCTCCGAGCAGACGGCACACCAGTGCAACACGCATCCTTGTTGGACAGGCTGATAAAAGCACTACAGCTCCCAGTGGGCATAGCGGTCATAAAATGAGCCGCTCATACCAATGGGACAGATTTTGTTTCACGTGGAAATCATGAAGCGGACACGGAAGCCAAACGTATGGCATCCAAAACTGAAACAATCATGGACGTGGAGGTGGCACGTACCCATGAACGAATGATGGTAGCACGAGCCACTCCAGAAGCCTATAGCAATATGGGGCAGTCTCAATTGATGGAGCTCCAGGGGGAGCCACCTCAGGAGGAGAAAAATGTATGGAAGCGTCGAGGGTGTTCTTTAAACCCCTCTGATGGATTGTGGAGGCAAGACAGCACTGGTAAACCAGTAATGCCTGTCGCCCTTGTAAAAGTAGCGCTAGAACAGCTTCACTACCCTATTCATATGTCAAAAGAAAATCTTGCTGCAACGCTCGTGGAACACTGGTTTATACCGAATTTAGCCGAGCATGTTGCATTCTTTGTGGTAAACTGCATTGTCTGCCAGTAATTCACTTCTGGGCACACATTAAAAGTAGTGAGAGGAGTCATCCCCAGACCAAATGGACCTTTCCAGCACCTACATATTGATATGATTCAGGTGTGATTCAGGTGTGTAATGGGTGCAGGTTTTTACTTGTGGTGGTGTGTCCCTTTTCCAGATGGGTAGAAGCAGGACCCTGTACACGCCCTGACACTGCCTCTGCTGCCAAATTCCTGGTGAGGGAGGTTTTCCCTAGGTGGGGTGTGTGTGAGGTTATGAGATCAGACAATGGGCCTCATTTCGTGAACGCAGTGTTCGAACAGATTAGCTTGTTGCTTGGTATAAAGCACAAATTCTCATCGGTGTATCACCCAGAGGGAAACGGGATATGTGAATGGATCAACGGCTTGCTTAAGGAAAGGATAGCCAAGTTGAAGCTCACATTAAGAAAGGGATGGATGCACTGCCTACCACTGGCATTGTATGCGCTTCAGAACCAACCAGGCTCCGACCATCATCTTACGCCGCACAAAATAATTACTGGGAGAAGAATGAGAACTCCCTTTACCCCCCGAGACAGAGCTAGATTTGATGCCCCGTCAACTAGGGAGGTTCTAGGAGAGGAGATGAAAGCCTATCTGGATTGTCTCACAACAAGTGCCACTGTCATTGCAGGCCAGCTACAGCGATGGCGGAAAGGGGAAAGCACAGCAAGAACCACTGCAGATAGTGCTGATGCAGGAGCAGCTCTCAGCCTTGGCGTGCACCTTGTCTTCCCTGGAGACAGAGTTCTGGTAAAGAACTTTGTGAGAAAGAGATGGGACGAACCAAGGTTTAATTTCCCGTTTATCGTAGAGGACTGCACCCCGTCAGCTGTCAAGCTCAAAGGCAGAAGAGCCTGGATCTTCCTGAACGATATAAACCCTTTATAGGAGAGAGCACTCCTACTACATCTACTGCCGAGGAATCCACAGACAACGGGGAAGGGCCACAGCATGTGCATACAAGGTCTATGGCAAGGAAGAAAGACGCACGAGCAGAAAACACAAACTAAGGAGCTCACTGTGAAAATTGTGGCTGTACACTGAACTTCTCCTCCAGGCACTGAATGAGGTACAAGACCTTCAAATGAACGCAAAGTGCAGCTGAACTCGCAGGGTAAAGGAAAAAGTCGCACACTCTGAACCTGCAGTGACACTGATAGCTTGATCAAGTTGAGCCACAAAGCATTGAACACAAACTCTCGCACTCTGATAAACTGTAAAAACAGAACACTCTTGTAAACTAAAACTGGTATCCTGAAGCATCCAGTATCAAGACTCTGTTCACAGACATATGGTTCACCCCAGCAGAAGTCTCAAGTGGGATGTGCTCACCTATTTTCAGCTAGTAGTACTGTCCTATCCGTCACTCATAGGGAGAGAAACAAGTGTCACAGAATATATTCAGGATCCAGAAAATAAGAAGATAATCAGGCAACTACTGACTGTCATCGCAGAGGTCTTCGCCGAGTTGCACGAGCACAGTGAACAAAAGACTAATGCTCCCGCCTCAAGCAGTTATTGACGAAGTTACCTACATCTTATTCTTTAGAATCGTTAAGGAGTGCCCAGAACTTGTCGGGAGAACTACAGATACCTTGACTTTCATCAGAGATCCCCGAAATAATCACATCCTGAATCAAATATGGAGTAAACTGAACAATGTGGTAGCAGACCACGCAGCAGGAAAGTGCAAGACCTGTTCGCGACAACAAAAAGACTTGTGATCGGGGCCCATCAAAACAAAGCAAATGTCCCTGTCCCCTGCAGGCACGCAGCTAGCCCATAACGTCCTGATTAGGCTAGTCACAGACTATCCAGAAATGGTGGGAAGGCCTGCTGATGTCGATGTTGCTACCTTCCTTAGAGATCCAGTCAATTTCCTACACATGAAGACTCTTCTCCATGGCATTATGCTCCAAGTGGAACTGTCCAACTTCCAGCGAGAATTCCTAAGGAGATTCCTATGAGACTATTCGGCGAGGGACAGATCGAGGAGGCAAAGACTGATCACAATGCATGAAAGGCCTGTGACCTAAGAGCCAAAGCGTCAGAGCAAATGTCATTAACACCCGAAGACAGTTGGTATGCGTTTCGTGTTTTCTTTCATCTCATTGAAAACTTTCCAGAACTAACGGGCAGACCCCACAACATTGATGTGCCCACTTTTCTTAATGATCCAGCAAAAAATGCCCAATTGAATCGGCTCCTGAGGGCTATTGCATCACAACTAAGAAGCAATTATGGACATCCACTGCTAAGAAGATCCTTAGAAGGGGGAGATCCAAGATAAAACTTTCCATCATCCCCCAGCCAGGGAGAGAGCAAGGAAACAAAGACACAGTTCTTTATGCTTCCAACGTAGAACGGACCGAAAAAGGCGGAAACAAGGACAACAACATCTTGAACTTCTTTTCCTATTTTTCTTATTTTTTCAATTTTTTGCATCATCGTTCCGTAGTTGAGTAAATGGGGGAGAGAGAGACTGTTCACCAACTCGACCTCGAAAGACCAAGTGAAAGGAACAGAGACACGAACTTCACCGCCGTGTTTACTTTTTTCAACCATTTTCCTAATTTTTCCTACCTTCTCATATGATCACTTCTATTTTAATTTTAATTAAAAATATTTCAAACTTGTATTTTGCGTTATTTGTAGCGAATCCATCCTTTCATGGTGTCACAGCAAACAAGGTCCTGTATGTCCCCAGGGCCAAGGCCAGTTGGAAGAGTGCCCTGGGCATACGCTGGCCATACAAATACAGGATAATTATGATGTGTTGAAAATGATAATCTAACCTTTTTCCATAGTCTAGTAAAGGAACTGTACTCCATACTCAGAGACTGTCAGCATCAGCACTCATAAGAGGGGGGACATTGAACTGCACTTGTCCCTTTAGTGTTTATTGAACTTTGAACGATGAAAACAGAATAAGAAGAAAAATAAACTATTGACTGTGGACGTATTTGAAATGGGGGCCCAAAACAGTAACTTAGTCATGCCACCAGTGGAAGGGCGCTCACGGTTCCCTGGAAGGAGATGCTGCAAGCTGTCTTTCAAGGCCGTCATATGTATATGCATTGTGATTATTGTAGTATTTTTGTTGTTAAATATTAGAACTGCATTTTTTATTGGTGCACGAAGCGTCCCAATGTCTGTGCATCCACCAGGTAATGAATGTCTGGGGCCCACAAAAGCACCCAGACCTTATATTGTCATCCCTGTTCCAAGAAAAACTGATGATAAAGCAAAGGATTTACAGTTGAATGTAATTAGCAGTAACACGTATACACTTGAAGTAATGAATGGTGAGACAGGATGGAGACAGGGTCAGCACGGAATGAATGATAGCATAGCATTGTCCACGGCACGCACCCATACACTGAGTGCACATGAACAAGGGCAAGTGTCAATGGCTACGAAACCGCAGGCCAAACCAACGGAAAGGGAGAAATCTCCTGTGGAACAAGCAGCTCCAGAAAGCAGGGAGCAACGTGAGAAACCGAACCGAAGTGAAATAGCAAAATCACTCAATAAAACAGAGGAAGCAATGAAATAACTCACTGAGAAAACACATGCGGTAGTTGAGTATGTGTTTCCACTCATACTTAGAGCTACGAAGCTACAGGAGGAGCTGAGCAAGGCAACCACCACAACTGTGATAGCGAGCACGCCAGCTCCAACGCCAGAAGTAACTACCGAGCCTACGACACAGCCACGTGTTGGAAAGATGATTAATCACATGTGGTGGGAGGAGGTCTACAAAAGAATGCAGGAGGGAAGGAAAAGAAGCGCAAAACCTCCCCCTATTACTGCAGGGCCGGAAATGATACCTGCCCCTCCAAGGATAACGTCCGAGAGTCTGCCTGAACGAAAGAGCGGTACAGACGCATTCAGAGACATAGTGATAGCCAACCACAGAGAAAAGCTAATGATCAAGAGAATTCCATATGAAACTGATAACAAGTTAAACGATTACTTGGACAGCACGGCCCATCGTGGAAACAACATATGGTACCAGCACATGAAGGAAGTTGGACGAATACAATCAGAAGGAGAATGTTTTGTCTGTGCACTCCTGCCGTACAGGATGGGCACGTCCAAAATCTTTGTGGCTGTAGAAATAGATGTCCCCATAGCACACTGCATGTCACATGTGGCAATGTGTAACACCAGAGGACAATTCATGGGGAGAGACGCCTCATTGATATGGGCCAACGAAAAAGACTACCCTGATGAAGACGGATATGTCCAGGACATCAAAACAAGAAACTGGGTGCACACCAAGAATCATGTGATTAGATATGAGAACCCTAGCGTCGAAGGATCAGGAATAAGGTGGGAAATAAACTCAAGACTGAACGTCCAAGGGAAAATGGCAGAAGAAGCGCAAATATGGAAGTGCCGAGGCCAAATGCAGATCTGGGGATCAGTTGTTTCCCCCGACGGTTGGGAAGAAGGAGTTGCAATCTGCCGAGCTTGGATGGTCCTTGGAGCCTGCCAAGAAGCCATAGAAAACTCTCAAAGACTATGTAAACCACTCTGGCCAAAATTGGTAAAGCGGTTAACGTGGGTCGAAGACAGAGGAGGCCCCCTGCAGATAGTACTGCTGGAAAACCCGAAACTGTGCTTTAGAAGTAATGGCTCGAGGAAAATGGGGGAGAATCAAAACTGCGGGCGAATATACGAAGCCCCTGGGATGTCGCAAGGGACTGCAGTCCTGATGGACCACTATTGGGCATGTGGATCCAAGACCTATATAAGACTACCGAGGAACTGGGGAGGCATATGCACACTGGTAAACGTCCACGTTCCTGCACTAGTGATCCCAAAAAATTAACTGATTTTGGACAGTTTCCCGAAAGCAGACGCTCACCTGAGGAAAAGGAGGTCTGTGGAACTAATGTCAAGGATGAAGAGAGAGAATTACTTCTCCGCCAAATCAGAGGACGCATTTTATGCCATTCCCTACGAACACAGGCTGTTTAGCCTGACTTCATCCGTATTTACAACAATACTTTTGCCGCACATCCAGGTTGGTGCAAATACCAAGTGGTTGCAGATAACGAGATGGGAGTTACTGCAGACCATCAATACCACCATAAAAGGGTTCAACGCAATCAAGGAAGAACTGAGGGCAGTCAGGTTGATGACCCCCCAGAACAGATAGGTGCTTGACATGATCACCGCAATGGATGGAGGAGTTTGTGCAAAAATTGGAGAATCATGTTGCACATTTATCATTTAAACCCTCACACAACGAAGAAAATGGAACCCTCACAGAGGCCATAGACATGTTAACAACCCTGAAAAACCAGATGACCGATGAGACAGATGAAGTGGATGACGACAGCTGGTTTGGTAACCTATTCTCATGGGCTCCGCAATGGATGGCAGATATATTCAAGTTCCTGGGAGCTTTGCTAGCAATGGTGCTGCTAGGAGTCTGTGCTATCAAGATAATCATCACACAGTGCCAGAAAAAAGCAAAGAAGGCCATAGGGATGAAAATTATGGTCGATGTCGAGCCAGGCTGGAAGCCCAGAGACCTGACAGATGAGGAAATAAAGGACTTTGTGAAGGCCAGTGAATTTGCACCAGAAGGAACAGAATTCACTTATCCCAAGAAACGAAGAAGGTACGAAAGCAAATGGATTTACTGCAGTCCAAATGGACAATGCCAGTTGATGACCTGGAACAAAGATGAGCATGTGAGAACAGCAGGAAGCCTGAAAGGGGTGATAAAGATATGGACACCAAAATTGCATACTTTCACGCCTTCTTGTGTAAACCCAGGAGACGATGAGCAAGAAGCTGAGGAATCAAAGAAAGAAGTAGGAAGTAGGAGTGGTCAATGAACCGACCAGAGGGGGGAGTGTAGAGGAGGTCCCAGATATGACCTGCACCCCTGCCCCCCATTGCGCGTTGCCAGTAAGGTACTCACCGTGGTACGTGATGTATGAGGAGCAAATGAACCAACAGAGAGCCGCACTGGGACTCTGCCCCTTGATGCAAGGAGATCAATACCGGTTGAAGCAGCCATAACGCGACAACCCCGGGCAGCACGATACCCTATCAGACAGCCATACCAGCCACTGATACAAAATGAGGAATACCTGCACACACCACGAGGAGACCCCTAAAGCCCTAATGGAAGGCCAATGAAAAATAAACCAAGGGCCTGAGCAGCCCCGAGAACAAACAGACTTGGCTACTGAAAGCACGAATGCCAGTACTAGTAACTGCAAGGATAATGATAATGGATGCAGGGGAGAGACACTGTTAAAACGTAAGAGAATGGTGCCATAAGACAAGATGGAAGCAACCGCCCTGCTGAATGTGTGCAAATAAGCTTGAAATGCAAGAGGCTAAGAAATCGATACTGCTTTCAATGCCTAGTAGAAGAGTAGAGTGGCAAGCGCCAACCATATATCTACCTTAATACTGCACAATGTACATGTGCGACTCCATTTTGTGAAAGCAGAAATGTACCCAGGCGGCCAAAGGCCTGACAGGCCGAGTTTAGAAACCCAGAAAAGACCAGAGAAGGAGCGGAATCGAAACTCAACAAAGAGAGGCTTATGCCGGGGAGATCGAGTTCAACCAGAGAAGGGGAGGTGAGCATGAGCTCACGAGACTCCAACTACAGAGAATACCAGCCCGTCCGTGAAGGTCTAGATAAGAGAGGCCCATGCAGGTGGCCAAGCGCACACAGAATTAAATGCACAAAAGGTTGGAAACTGAAGCAGATTCACGGTGAACCAACACGTGACCAGACAGGCGCGAAGATGTACCACCGCCTGATATTATCCAGAACCAGGGGGTGCCATACATTTTCCTGATAAGAGACTACAGATCCGAGGCCATACCCAGCCAACTAATTGACACACAGCCCTAAAACACTGATTGATGGAAGGGAGGAAGGGTGAATCTTGGGACACTAGGCACCTGGGTGTCTACTCTGCATGCTGCTAATTAAAATGGAGATTTATGTTTAGGGGTGTAACTTGCCCAATCACAAGGGACCATGTAATCTAGGTTCCTATAGACACTGTAACCAATGAGACGTCGTACTTGTAGTGACGTCAATCACGTGTGTTGTAGAGGGTAGGGCGTAGACGCCCACCCGATAAGAGTTATCTAATCCACTTGCGTTATTTCCATATACAGATATAGCACCTATACGCAAGTTACCTTTCCCAACTAATTGTATTGCATGATGATTTTTTGTAGAATTAGACATCAATGATGACGGATTTTGCCTATAAAAGAGGCTGTTTGGCGAATGTTCGAGGAAGTCGGGGTAAGGCAGGTGTTCGGGATGCTGCTGATTTCCATAAGCTGATGTATGTATCATTAAATGGACTTCCCTTTGCCAATTTACTGAGTCCTGATTATTTAACCTTGCTGGAGTATGTGAATCCTGCACTCTGTCCTCACATGGCGCAGCTATCTTGTATTACTAGTTTTCGAGGGTGAGTACTGACCAATGGGCCCGTCAGTAATTTCCTCTCCTCGTCAACAATACTCTTTCTTGATCAGTCATCCTTGAACTGCCTCTGGGCCTACCATGCACTTAGGGGCCGTAACTGTAACTCTACAGTCCCTTATTCTCCTTGCATTACCCAGAGCCGCGCTGCCCTGGCTGCACTTAGAGCATTGCTGCCCTGTTTTTCCCTCCCATCTCCCTTGCACTTCCCCCCTCCCTTTCCCGATCTGAATGACACAAGGCCTAGTAAGATTGTTTGTCTTGTCCTCCATCTACCTTCCCTCCCTTGTCTTGTCGCACCTAGAAACACTTGTGTACAAGCGCGTTATAAAGGACATATCATATCATTTGATCAAAGATGCCAAGAAAAATATACAATGCCACAGTAAGAAACGCCTAGACTGGCAGCACCCAAATGGGAGTCTAGCTAAGTAATTACACTTAGCAGGACTGCTTTATCAGAAATGCCCAGTTAAAAAAAGTCATACCAAACTGAGGAATGACTAGACTGGCAGCACCAAAATGCCTCTCTAGCCACTAATGCCACATATCATGCCTGCTTAGCCTGGACATGGACAGCCATTATGATTTGTCGCACAATCCGACCCCCCCACACATCTCCTCTCCCTCCCACCCCTACCCCAACCTCCAAAATCAGCTCCTTGTCCCAGAATTACCTCCACGCCCCTCTTCCTTGTCCCAGGCTCCTTGCCTCATAGGTAAGTACTGGGATGAGGAAGAGTGGGATTAAGAGTAATGATGATTACAAGTAGCTAAATCAGGCATTACCTCCATGTACCTCTACTTCATCCCAGTACTTGTGTATGAGGACACAAATGTTAAACCGCACCTGGGTTTCGCTGTGAACAAGAGCCCAGCAATTACTAACATAAAGTATTTCACTTTTAGTACCAGCATTCAAATGCCAAATTTTTGAGGCAATTGAAATCGTGATTGGGTTTAATACTTGCATGCCAGGGAAATGATTAGAAGTGTAGAGAGGTAACAGGAGACCACTCTTTCTCATAGCAGTCTATAAGTGGGTGCTTTCAACCTGAAAGGAGAGAGTTAACTGCTTGTAACATTGAAGCTTCACTAGAATAGTCTCATTAAAATGCATATAGAAATTAGATGCCCCCAAACAAATAGGTTTGCCCCTCCCCAACCACCCATGAACTTAGCGCCTCTCCCAACATTTGAAGGGTTAGCCCCCCCCGAAATGTAGGTTTTGTTGCGCCCCTGAACGCAAGCACACACACCATTCCCTATCTACACACACGTACACCCAGCCAACCATACATTTAAGTGTTCATTCTTTCACCATACAGGCACACCCAGGCAACCATCCATACCTTTAAGTATGCACCGTTTCACCATACAGGTACACACACCCAGGCACCAACCCATACATTTAAGTGTGTACCCTTTTACCATACACTCACACACGCCACCATATGGGGTTGAGGGGAGCCCTAATACTTCAAAAAGAAATTGGGCATCATTACAACTATGCCGGTCTGGAAAGAACAGTGCCTGTAAGCATACCAGCACCGTTGTTTCCGGACCGGTATATTACAGCTCTGTCACCGGAACTGCACCCACCCGGAAAGTTTTCACGGAAGCACCGGCACCGTTATTAACAGTGCCGGTGCTTCCATGGTCCCCATTCCCACAGAGTCTGATAGGACTCTATGGAAATGGGGATGGGGATTTACTATTTGCCGGCGCCTGACATCTGGACTGCTGGATTTGTAATCCCCTGGTGTTACTGGGAAGTCAAGCGCCGGTAAATCATTACGGGCACCGACAAACCCGTAATGAGGACCATTGTTTCTTTTTGAAGTCACTTTGACATGGAGACCTCCAGCCTAGGGTCTTCCATGCCATGGGGAGGGGGGAGACCTCGGACTTCAAATAGAAAGTTTCTTTTTGTAGTCACTCTCCTTCATAAAGAAATTATTTCTGTTACAGAAATAATTTCTTTATGAATGCAGTGTAAATTTAAAAAGAAAAAAAGAAAAAAAATGCTTTTTCCTCCAAGTCGAGTCCTCTCACAGGACATGTGCTGGCGGAGCCCCCCCACACTGCAGGGGCTGCGGGGGCCCCCGTTACATCAGTGACAGGGCGTGCTGCACATGCCAAGGTGCTGCTATCATATCCCAAGTGCCACCTCAAATGCCCAAGTACAGGTACTTTCTGTCTTTTGGAGCGACTTTGACCAATCTTGTTTTTTTCGATGTTTAATTCTAAGTCATTTCTATTCAAGTATTCATGTAGGTTTGTTAGCTGTCGCTGTAAACCTATCTGGGTCCGATCCAGTAGGACCACGTCATCAGCATATATAATGCATCCTATTTCATTATTATTTAATTTTGGTGGAAAACATTGCATGTCCTTGTGATGTGCTGGAATGTCAGAAATAAACAATTTAAAAAGTTCAGCAGCCAATGGGCATCCCTGTTTCACTCCCAAGTTCGTTGGTATCTGCTTTGATAGGGTACCTTGATTATTTAATCTTATGCTGACTGTGGTTTCTGTGTGTAGTGCTCGTATTGGTTCAACCAAGTTTCTAGGACAATTCCAATTTGCCAGTTTTTTCCACAATTTACTGCGATTAACACTGTCAAAGACACCCCGCAGGTCAATAAGAGCTAGGTATAATCTCGTCTTTGCCTTTAAGCTTTCAAGTTTTAGTATGTTTATTAGCAACAGGTTTACCTCCACACCAACACCTTTTGTAAGACCTGTTTGCCGAATATCAAAGATTTGCTCAGACACTGACCATGAGGCTAGCCTTTGTCGTAGAAAAGAGGCAACATTTTTTCCTATAGTGTCCAACATGGCAATCGGGCGATAGTTGGTAGGATCCGCCCGATTGCCCTTTTTGTAGATTGGCACGATAATCGCTTCGCGCCAGGATTTTGGTATCGTCATTTATGTAGATAAACGTGCAAATAATAATTTGATGAAGATTGCCCATTGCTCCTCGTTCTTTTTCAGCATCATGTTTGTTATTAGGTCTGGGCCTGCTGCATGAGATCTTTTCAGGGCCCGTATTGCATCCCTAATATCTTCCACTGTTATTTGGAGATTTCATGATGTCAGCTCATGTGCAGGAGCACTCATGTCTTCATTAGAAGGTTTGCTGAAGATGTTGGTAAAATGTTGTTCCCATGTAACGGCATCAATCGCATTAGAGAGTATGGAATGATGTCTCGAATTTCCTGTATTCAGGATTGCCCAGATTTCACGGGAATTCTTCTGAACTAAATGCTTCATTAGGTTCTCAGCTTTATCTTGCTCGATTATTGATTTTTGAGATTTTAGCCAGTTGCGGTACGCTTGGCGACGCTTGCGAATTGCGATTTTAGTTGCAATTACATCACTGGTTGAATAACGAGTCTTCTTTAAGGCTCTAAGGTCGCGTTGCATCGCCTGTTTGGCTTGGGTCAATATCATGGAAGATAGATGTTTATGTTTTAAACCTATTATACGAGCAGAGGCTTTGACTATAATGATGTCAGAAAGCAGAGCTGCATAGTTAACAGACAGTACTGTGTCCTGAAGACATTTCTGGCTTAGTTTCTCAATCTTGGAACTATCAATCCTAAAACGGTTGCCACTGGTGTTTACCAAGATTGGAAGATCGTATTTTCTTTGCTTAGTTGTCCATTCCACCATAAAGGCCAACCAAAGAAGGTTATGGTCACTACTTGACATAGAACTTATTGTCAGTGTCAGGTCACTTTCGAATAGATTTTGTGATACCCAAAAGTAGTCGATTATTGACTGGGCTTTATGAGATGACCAGGTATTCTGAGGCGGTTGATCGCCTGGTACTTGTCCATTCACCATTTTACAATTACGATTGCATAATGCCTGACTCCACTGGTGCTCCCGACTTGCATTTAAAAAATGCATGTGATTGTTAGGGAATGTTTAGGATTTAAGTGTCGTTTCAGGCCTGCCATGGGTTGAGACATAAATCCATGCTACATTAGCACCCTCGTAGCACTGAAGTCTATGCTTCCGAATGATGTCCCCCCACAGCCTGACATGCCCATTGAACAAAACAGGGAGAGAATCCATCCCTTTGGGGCCCATAGAGTACATGGCCCACTGGTGAGGCGTTAGGACTCATTCTCTCGTATTGTTCCTATCCAGCAGAAAAGGGGCAATCCATGCAATAAGAATTCGCCCACTATCAGCCAGGATGCAGACTTGGGCAACAATTCCTATAGTCGGTGGTGTCAAAGTTACTGACAGATTGCAATGCAGCCTCCTTCCATGGTCTTGACTAATCATGTGCAAAATACAGTCTTATAGGCCCAGCTGTTGCCATCATAGCCCAAGTTCAGCCCCGATTGCCTGTATACTGACATCATATTTCAGGTAAAGCCTCATTTGACAGTGTCATTCTATTTAAGGTACAGTCTCAAAGGCCCACCTGCTGCCATCATATGTCAAGTGCTGCCTCAAATGTGCATCACTGCCGGTATTTTCTAGTTGAAGCCTCATATACCAGGTATAATCAGCATGTGCAAAACCTTTTTATCACCCCACCCCTGCCCTCATCTGCCAAACTACATTTAGGGCTCTTCTTTCCTCACTAGGTAGGAATTTGAATGGTCAGGGCAGGTGGACTGCACAGGATGATGGCTGGTGAGATAGAGAATGGTTGCTCCTCTCTCCTCTCTCCCACATAGTTTATTATGTATTTATTTATTTCACTTATAAAGTGTGCAGCACCCTGGGGTCATTGAGGCGCTGTTACAACCAGTAACTCATGATAATTTGACAGTTTATGAGGAGGAAGTGCAGTAGACACAGTGTAGTCAGGCAGACTCTTAAAAAAGTAAAGTTTTCAGTGCTTTGCGGAACTGCCAGTTGGACGGTTCGGCCCTCAGGATGGGAGGCAATGTGTTCCATTGTTTGGCTGCCGGGTACGGGAAACTGGAGTCACCTGCTCGTGAGAGTCTGAATTTAGGGTGGACAATGCAGTGTGAGTGGGGAGTTCTTGTCGGTCTGTCGGAGTGGACTCTGGTGATTTTCTTGGGGATATAGGGAGGTGCAGAGTTGGAGAGGCATTTGTGTGTAATGGACAGTTTTAAAGATGATTTGAACCGGCGAACTGCTTCCCATCTCTTGAAGCACCTGTCCTCTATGAACACTCCTTAGAGAGAGACAAGAGAAAATTAGACGTCTGGGAGTTTTTTCATCATGATCTTTATTTGTTGGAATAACAAGACACACACTCAAAGACATTTTGCCTTTAACCTGCTTTTATACTCTTTTACAATGATGTAACATTTGTATGCAAATGACCACCTTCAACATGGTATGCATGGAAGGTATCACAAAAGACACTTCAAAAGAATCAATAGTGTCTTCAACCATATTGTATTCTCCTAACCTAAGATATATATGTACCTCTTTTCTGTCAAAAGATGATGGCATATGTTTTGCCCTCTTTTAATTGTTTTATGTACATATCCCCAAACAGTAATTTTAGTGTTTGCTCCTATCCGGTTATTACCCCTGTTACCCAATTAAAGAATAAAATAATATGCACAGCAAGTGATTACGGCTAGCACAAGAATCAGGAGAGATCAATAGAACATTTGCTCATTCCTTGAGGGAACCCACTAGCCCATTTCCTACTGTTCCTTCCACTTGCAACATTTCTTTTTCATTTATATACATTTTCTCCCCACCCCAGAACACTTCCTTGGGCCCCCCCTTCTCCCCATGGATGTTCAGTTTTGTCTTGATTTTATTCATCTTCCATCTGCATATTTTCCACATGATTCTTTATTCTTCTTATTCCCAGTACAAGGACTCTCTCAATTTAGTCCATACTTCATTTTTATTTTTCTTTGGGCTGCCTTGCAGAAAGTTCAAGGGCCCGTTAATTCATAGGCCAGTCTTTTAGGATCCACTGTTTTGTGACCACTGAGGACTCCAAGCATCAATCTTCTGATTTGAATGAAATAGTACGTTGGGGGGCATTATATTGTTTCTGGGAAATACAGGGATGGGGTAGTTTCATAAAGAGAGTCTTCAATTCTAGTTGCAACTGGGCATATGGCTGGGTCCCTCAAAGCCCCTTATCATGACAACGTGGGCTTTTCTCCCTGCTTGCATGATCAGTTGCCTTTAATCACATGGAGTGCAGGAGCTGCCCGTCCGCCTGTAATATAAAACTGGGTGAGTTTCTTGGACAATAAGTACATTTTTATCATCAGTACTTCCTCCTGAAACCTAAACCTTATAATAACCATGTCCCTTTCCTTAAAGCACTCCTACCTCCTAAAAACAATTGCTACTGAATTTTCTCTTTTTCTAATATAATAGAACAACTGCTTCTTTCTCTCCCTTTTCTGCATATCTTAGTGTTACCTATGCTATATTTATATATTGGCTGATATCTGGGTGTGTCTATGACATGAGACCATAAAGCGCATACATAATTGTTTTCTTTCATTTGTCACATCTTTTCATGGACTCACACTTCATTTTCTTTCTTATAGTGTTTTAACTTTCTAAGTGACAAAGGAATCTTTTTCTCTGTAGTTGTGTCATTCTTCATACCACTAGAGTTACACTGTTTCTGTTTCTATGATAAAATAATTAAAGACAAAACAAACAACATAACAAATTCAAAACATTTTAAAAAAGGATGTTGTCTTCTTCAGCCGCTCCCCTTCGTTCTTCTTGGCGTATCCATAGCAAATAGGGTTTCTTGCTCCCTGTACAAACCAAAATAGAGGCAAAGTCATGATAAGCTAGCAAAGCGATCAGTTATTTACTTAAAATAGGCCTTTGTTTTTCCTTTATCATGATGTTGCTGAGGTCATCTCTTGGTATCCACAGCCTAATAAAATGCAAGGTTGTTTTTCTGAAAACTAGAAATGATGGTGTACTTTTAGTCTCTTCTTTTGAATTATCCTAAGTGTAGTGACATGACTGTTTTTAATCTTTTCTGCTTATGCTGAAAATGTCCTCGCTACTTTTGAAGTCTTCCTCTTCTTTCTTTGCTGTATTTATTCTGTTGAGACAGAATTAACAGTTTTTGTTGCTCTTCCTACACTAATCCTACCTACCCGTGGTATTTGGAAATAAACACTGATCCTATTAAGTGCATGCAAAAATGGCATATAGGCATACAGTATTTTGCCTATCCCTAATGTTTCATGCATTTGCCAAATGTTCATATTTGCCATTCCTTATAAGGATTACAAAAAGGTTACTCCACCTTTTAGCCATACTCACATATATGTACTATTCTGTGCTCACACCTGTTTACACCTTTCTTGGGAAAAATGTAAAAAGACTGCATCCCTTACTACCTTTTTCTGGTCTCCCCTGGGTCCTCTTTCTCCTAAAAATGATCAATGATGTTATTCACACACTTACTGGGTCTACGGGTACTTATCTTTTCCTTTTTCTACTTGTCCACTAGCACTTACCTTTGTCATAATGGTTCTTCGCATTATATCACTATACTCCGCTACAGCCATATAGACATTCCTCCCACGCTCCATAAATGACAATTCTTTCATCTGTAATACATAAATCAACATTTGCATATAAACATAAACAATGTTCTTGTTAATTACTCTCATATGTTCTTTTGTGCAAATCTGCTAGAAGTTCTCTCATACTGTTAGATCAATCTTGGTCATCCATACCTTCTTGGCCTTTCATTAATCGAATTTATTTGATCAAATATACTGCACTGATCAATTTAAACAGGCACCATCCAATGCTGCTCATTGTTTGAGAATCAACATATTTTATCCACACCTTCCTCCATCAACCTTGTGTCACAATGTTATTTTTGTTCCTTTATATACACCTTCTATCAACCTGTATTATTTGTTGTTTTGATATTCATTTCTTTCTTTCTTTCTTTCTTTCTTTCTTTCTTTCTTTCTTTCTTTCTTTCTTTCTTTCTTTCTTTCTTTCTTTCTTTCTTTCTTTCTTTCTTTCTCCCCTGGATTGACGTCAGTCTTTTGGTTAGGGACTTCTTACTTCAGGGCTTTAGTTTTAACTGTTTATTAATATCTTATATTAATTAGTCTAAACACGACACACACTCTTATACTTGACATATTATAATCCCTTACATATGTGTACTTTTACTTTGCCCCCATGCACATTTTTCCTCCAGTGTCTTTGTGGATGTATTGTCTTCTCTTTTTGTTACCCCTTCTGGGAATTTGATGCACACTTTTCTACCTGGCCCTGCCAGTAGGAATCCTTAACACTCTTACATGAAGTTTTATAGTGTGCACCCTTCCTGTCTCTTCTTGAGCCTGTAAATTCAAGGTAACCCTATCTCTCTTCCATTTATAGTCTCCAAAAATCCAGCTACTCTCCTAGTGTGTTTCAGCAGGAGCTACTGTTTCTAACTGGTGTTCCTAATGCAAAGCGAAAGCGGCCTACATGTGTGTGTTCTCATTGCAGTATTGCATTCCTTCTCTGACTACATAAATGTAATTGTATGTGAATTGAGTCTGTGATCCATTGATTGCCTGTGCTTCCACGAGATTGTGTGTGAGTGTGCATGTTTGCGTGTGTGTATGTGTGTGTGTATATATGTGTGTGTGTGTGCATGTGTGTGTGTGTGTACATGTGTATGCACATGTATGTGTGTGTGTATATGTGTGTATGCATGTGTGTGTGCATGTGTGTGTATGTGCGTATGCATGTATGTGTGTGTGTGTACCACTTCCCTTCTCCTTATAAGCATATCAGGACTGTGACTCTAACCTAATTATCTCTATTTTATCCCAATCTCATGAAAAATGTCTTTTCTTTCCATATCAATTACCACCACACCTAATGCTAGGCTGCAGCTACAATCAGGAAATTGCATCAGCTGCCCACATAATTGGTGCACCCAAGCACCATATGACACCTTACTCTCTCTACTGACCTGAACTACGGTCCCTAATGGCGCTCAACCTACCAGCACTTTGAGGTCATACCAATGACATATAGAGTGCTATATAAATGCCAAACATGTTCCGGAAGCACCTCAAGACCTTCCTCTTTTCTTCTGCCTTCGCTCCCCTTCTTCCCTGCTGATCTGTTCTCTCTTGGCACTGTGCACCTGACCATCCTCTGTCCTCCGGTCCCAGGTACCTGCTCACACGGCCACCCTCCCGCACTACTTCCAGGCCTCCCGTTGCACTGGGGCCTGTATCTGTACCCATACAGCCCCCCCCTTTTTCTTCCTTCATTTATCAGACCTACACTTTCTGCTGCCTTAAACCTAGCACTTGCCAATTGCTGGCTGCACTACCACTGTTTGTTGCTTTTATTATTTATGTATTTATTATTATTTATCGGTTTCTCCTTTGCTTTGCACTTTCCACTTCTCCTCCTTCAATGCACTTTTCCCCTCCACCTCTCCCAAGCACTTGCACATTCTCAATGTCACTGGGCCTAGTAAGATCGCTGTTTTGTTCTCACCTGTTCCCCTCCCTTGCCTAGAAAGTTTTTCCTATATTTCTGCCAAAAGGGGCACCACACTGGTTATTTAGTGCTTGTTCGGGTGCAGTGTGCCTCCGCTGGGTGAGCGACTCGTTTGCAGTGCAGGTCGCGGCGCCTACCACTGAAACCGGTCGGCTCATCACAACACTGTACCTGCATACTTGAACGCAATATGTCAGAATTCAGTACAATCAACCCTAATGAAGATAAGGACTGATCAAGGATCATTACTGTGTATAAAACACACAGAAATATAGGAAAAACCTTCTATATTAACAACAGCAAGACAAAAGAAAAAAACAAAACAGAAATAAAAAAAGAAGCTGACGCGAGGACTGTAGGTCCCATATATACGAAATATACCCACCTCCCAGAAAATACATTAATCAGGGATAAGTGGGGGTCTTTTAAAGAAAGAACCTGCCCTCAAGGGAAAACATAATAAAGTCAATGTTGCTTCATCTTGAGGACAGCCTTTTATGACAAAACAACAGAAGTGTTTCCAAAACCTTTTGTTTTTTAAGGAACTATTATAAATAAAATTGCCCAAATCCTAACGTGAAGACACAATATCCAAGGGAAGATTTGGGTATTTGACCACCCTTATGGTCCAGTACGTGGACACCCCTTACTTGATGCCAATCCTTTGTTTAAAATGTGTAACACAAATGATGCTTTGCATAGGTACTTTAACTTAAATCACCACTTTTAAAAACTTAAAATAACAAATATGAGCAAGCACCATCAATTGCTGTGCAATCCTCTTATTTCAATGACCTATCTATTCTTTTGATTGGCGCCAATCGTTTTGCTACTTCATCTTTAATCACTGTTACCTTCGCAGCTCTTCACAATTCTATTGGGCCTCGATATTTTACTCAACAAACAACATTTAGACTAGTCACACATTTACATATTTTGATCACTTCTTCCCTCATTTTTACTTTTTTACCCTGTACAGGGTTTGAGACATTACCTTACACAGACCTGACTATGCCTTTTATATTTCACACTACACCCACTGGAGTTTGAAATGTCTCCTTCTAATGCCCTTGAATTAGGAATCTTTAGGCAGTCTCTCTTATCTCTACACTTATTTCCCGTTACTCACAATTATCACAATCTCCTTTATTTGTATATACCTCTGTTTTTCATAATACATACCAATATTCATAGATGCCAGGTGTGCTACGTTGGTGGTCATGAGGACATGCTCTTGACATAAATTAGATCATACTGCAGCTTGTCACTCATCTATCATCTTTTCTGGCATCTACTCCTGTCCGCCAGCACATCACCATCAAGTCTAGGTCCTTGTCCCTTAATCTTATGAAAGACTTTAGGGCCCCATGTTTGGGCATCACAAGAACCGGGTGTACTGCTTCCCATATTTTCAAGCACCTAGCATCTATGAACACTCAGAGAGAGACAAGAGAAAATCAGATCTCTGGGAGTTTTTTCATCATGGTTTTTATTTTTTGGAATAACAAGACACACACTCAAAGACAATTTGCCTTTACCCTGCTTTTATACTCTTTTACAATGATGCAACATTTGTATGCAAATTACCACCTTTAACATGATATGCCTCAGATAGGTCACCGATATGCTTATTTTAGACTTGGTTGGACACAACTATGCCAGTGCTTAACTCCTGACAAGAACATTTTGACGCACCAATATCTAATCTTTATCTGATTGCTGAGGACCTGCCATGTTAATTAGTGCTTTGTACTCCCTTAGGGCAGATTTTGTGGCTGCCAAAATAATACTGCTGGTCTCTCAGAATAGTCAGCGTGACACATGTTTTGCCCTCTTCAAATAAGAACATAGATAAATGTATCTAAGCTTTCCGTACTTATCTGGCTTTATCACAATCCTGTCTGGTTTTCCTGCCAATTTACATTGTTACCAGACAAACCTAATTACCTCACTGCGAGATGCTGCCAAAGACTGTCTCCAATGTATCAGCCTCTGTTGCTATTCTGAAAACTTTTGTCATTGTTCATACTCCCACACACCTGGCTTAGGCCTGGAAGCCATTTTGCACTTGAGTTACCCATTTTGACATATATATTTGTCTGACACTTTATTTATTCTTCAGGGAGTTATTATTTATTTAATTAACCATTTCTCACTGTGTATCCTTTATTCATAATACATCCTTATACACTTCTGGTATTTGTGCGATATTTAAAGCACCCTTCATTTGCAGGGCCAATCTATCCCAAATATGTGCAGTGCCATGTGCAGTTTTTACCTTTAATAAAGGCAATCTAATCCTCGTTTTCTTCAATAATGGAACTATTTTATCTGCCTACTATGTTAACTATATTCAGTTGAGGGGGGAGGGGATGGCACCCCCTATACAGATTTGATCCTTTATGGGTAGCAAGTGTACAGCTCTCCTGGCAGCAGAGATGTGGTCTCTATTAGGGATGCTGAGAGCTGCTCAGAGCGCGTTATTTCAGATGACTTGGAGCTTCAGGATATTTTTAGCAGATGTGCCCATGAAAAGGGCATTGCAATAGTCCAACTTTTAACCATTGACTGCCCAGGCAATAGTAAGGCTGTTTTTGTGTTGATGAAGGGCTTGGCAGCGCTGACTAGTTTAGTTGCATGGGCTGCTGAGGAGGCTATTGCTTTTACTTGCCGTGACATCTTGACAGATGTCGAGACTGGGATTGCAATGTCATCAATAAGGAAGTTAGAGTATTGGTCACTGAGATTTTAAAGCACCGCTGGGGTGCCTACAAGTAGGATTTCAGTCTTTTCCCTGTTTAGGCACATGTGGTTCTCTGTCATCCTGGCCTGGGTGGTGGAATAAATGGCATTGAGCATGCTGGTATGTTCTAGATAATTGCCAGTGAGCGGGAGAAGGATCTGTATATCATCAGAGTAGTTGGTGTAGGCTACGCCGACAGTATCAAGGATGTCAAAGAGTGGCCTAATCAATATGTTGTTTAGGGTAGGGAATATGCATGAGCCTTGAGGGACTCTGCAGCTGATGGGAGTGATAGCGGAACTGGCAGTAAAGGTCCCCACAAATCTTTCCATTTCTTAGATGAATGGGTCGTCAAATAGTAACCCCTGGGCGGCGCAGCCAGATTTGGTGGTGGCAAGATCTCCGAGTTTGGGATCTATTTTCATAAGAATGCCCTTTGTATGCTTAGTTGAGATAGCACAGTTTGCTTTTCCGAGCAGGCAGAGGGCTTGTATGCGACCACCCTGACAGGGTGAATGAATCAATAGGTTTCCCTGTGTACAAGACTTCTTCCGAGAGGTTGATCATTTTCACTAGAGGACCGGTAATATTGAGGTACTTCTCTTGGCACGACTTCCAGGACCTATCAATCCCTTTCTTAAGATCTTTGCTATTTTTGCCTGGGCAGGTAATCATTTTAGCATCAAGCTCTGGCGTGAGCACTACTTTCCTAGGGATATCTAGGTGGGGCCTTCCACCCTTAGCTTGGCTCTGAACTCTTTTTCTAAAGGGCGGCGGAGTCTGTGCTTGGAGAAGTCCATAGCTTTGGATGATTGGACCCAGTCAGAGGATCTGGTGTGAATTAATTCCTCTGGAATGAACATGCCTGCTGGAGCGGGTTGCTCATTAGCTAATAATTTGAGAATGACGCCTGCCGCATTCCCAGATGTGCTGGGCCTTGACTCAATATCTTGGTCATCTCGTCCTCAGTTGTTTGAGGAGTTTGATCATCGTCATGATCATCATCATCTGTGCCCTATTGACGTAACTCTGGACTTGAGGGTCTGTCAACCATTATGTTATATTTCTGCCTATCAGTAGGGGCAGCGTTTATGCTTTATCAAGCCTTATTTTTCCAAAAATCCTGATGAAATCCTCCCCTTGCGGTGCCTCTGGCGCTGGGTGAACGTTCGTTCCCTTTGATTACAAGTAAACACATCAGCGAGCGCCAGAGGCAGAGAAGAATAGAAGAAAGGACCACATGGAAGGGGAAGCTCCCCCTGCTGGGAGTTGCGCCGCAGCTGGGACGGTATACATATATATGTATTTATATATATATATATATATATAAATGGATGAGCGGCATGTGGCTTCCCGCTGACCCCGCCAACCCGATGGAGTAAGTGGGTAGTAGAGGGGGTTGGAAACCCGCGGGCTGTGAGGCTGAGTCACGCCCTGAGGAGCGTTTGAAGACAGAAAAATGGCAACTGCGAGAACCGTCACTGTTGCCGGGTAACCGGCACAGTGAAAAGTTATGATCCCTGAGTGCGGGGGCCGCGTAATGAAATACTACAATGAAATAGAACAATGACGGAACTCTTCTGAGAGACCGTCATATTAAAACAAACCTAACAATAAAGAAAAACGGATCGAGGAGCGTTACTGCTCCTGCTCTTACAAGTTAGGCAATGTAAATTTATAAAGAAATAACGTTATTTCCAGAGAGAAAAAACGAGTAAATAAAATTCACTTACCTCTTGCTGTGAGCAGCAAAGAAAGAGGAAGTGGTTCAGGGATTGCTGTTATTTGAAAGGGCTAAATGCACTAAGTTGGCTCTTAAGGGTCCCATGCTCCGTGGCTATTTGTTCACTTTATCAAGGACCTATGGGAAAAGGAGTTTCTACTAAGGAATTGTAATATATTTTGGACTCTTGTTTGGACAATTTTTCAGAACTTTGATTTCGAGATTTCAGCTCCTATGCAATTTGTTAATATTATGAAACTTCACATGCTAAACCTTGCTGCTGAGCTTCTATGGTTAATTTAAAATTAAAGAAAGAGAAGCATAATAGGATCCTCCGGTCTTGACATAGAATTATGTTACTGGCATCCTTTAACAGTGGGGTTTTAATTAGAGCATGTTGTTAAGGTACGGGTGCAGAGAGGGCGTATGCTTTGAAGGGGGGCTGGCACTGGAGTAAAAACCTACTTCCCATGTCAGGATCTTGTCCTCTGATTGGCTAGTGCAGGTTTCCCGGGACGCTGACCCCTGTTGCAGCATATAGAGTTTATTCCTCCTTCTTAGCTAATGTAATGTGCAGTGTTTTGCTATTGCAAATTTTAGTATATTTTTCTCTCAGTGGTGTTACATGGTGTTGTGCCTAATTACTTGTATTCATTTGCATTTATTGAAAAAGTAAATTGCTTTGCCAAGTAGAACTGCAAAAAGTCTTAGTACACTATATTGCCTTACAGTAATAAAAGCTTTACGTTTGATTAACTCAGTAATCATCCCTTTATATTTAAGTTTTACTAAACTCGCTTCAGTACTCTGCAGAATGTCAACTTGCACATGCGCAATCGTTCTCTGCAGGGCAGAATGGGAAGGCATCTCCAAGATAAGTCTGCTCTTTGCATATGGGCAACGTCTGATGCCATGGTTATGTGGGCACAGGTATCATTTTTCTGTGGATTCTTAAGTATCGCCTGCCAGGTCTTTCTGATGCTTATACTCAGCACCCCCCTCCTTGCTGCCTCAGAAACGCACGACTCCGGTCGTGCACCCATGCTCCCATGCCTATCATCTACTTCCAGAGCCTGGCAGACCGCAACTCAAGGGTCGGTTTCAGATGTCCACCCATACCATTCCGCCGCCACTATATCAATCATATTCGATTTGTGGTTCGGGCCTTGAAGCCTGGAAATTCAAAGTCTCGGACACCGCTACAGGATACCCCTAGCAACAGAAGCACCTGGTCATCCATGGATGCCCCCCCAGCAGCACACACATCTGCCCGTGCAACTGAAGCTTGGTCTCTGCCCACACCTGCGACATCCTATGGGCCACAGCACTCAAATCTAATCACTGTCTGCCCCATGTCTTTATTACATGTGCAATCGATTGTACCCATGTATTCACCGGCCACCGGTGTTGGCAAAACAGTGCAACCCATGCCTGCTCCTTCTGAGGCACCCATGACTAATAATGACTTTGCCACCCACTCTGACAATAACCATGCCATTTATTCTATGCCCGCGCCTGAGGCGCCCATGCCAAATGTTGTTACCGCCCAGTTTTCCATGCCTAAGCCCCTTAATGCACCCATGCCAAATGTTGGTACCTCACTGTGTTCCATGTTTGAGCCCCCTGATGCGCCTATGCCAAATGTTGTTATCACACTGTGTTCCATGCTTGAGCCCACTGATGCGCCCATGCCAAATGTTGTTACTGCACTGTGTTCTATGCTTGAGCCTCCTGATGCACCCATGCCAAATGTTGATACCACACTGTGTTCCATGCTTGAGCCCCCTGATGCGCCCATGCCAAATGTTGTTACTGCACTGTGTTCCATGCTTGAGCCCCCAGATGCGCCCATGTCAAATGTTGATACCACACTGTGTTCCATGTTTGAGACATCTGATGCGGCCATGCCAAGTGTTGTTACCGCACTGTGTTCTATGCTTGAGCCCCCTGATGCGCCAATGCCAAATGTTGTTACCGCACTGTGTTCCATGCTTGAGCCCGCTGATGCCCCCATGTCAAATGTTGATACCGCACTGTGTTCCATGCTTGAGCCCCCTGATGCACCCATGCCACGTGATGATACTGCACTGTGTTCCATGCCTGAGCCCCCTGATGCACCCTTGCCAATGGTTGATACTGCATGTGTTCCATGCTTGAGCCCCCTGAGGCACCCACATCTTCACTGCATGATTGTAGTGATATTTCCATGCATGGCCTAGCTACCACGCCCGCCCAGTTACCTGCTTCCACACCCTTAATGATCCACACTCTTAGCTGTGCTCTGGTTAACGCACGCTCAGTACCTGCCCATGCCCTTGACATAAATGACCTCATCATCAAGGATAACCTCGACCTGTTAATAATTACAGAAACTTGGCTTAATGAAAGCTCAGGCCCTGCTCTATCTCTTGCCATCCCATTCCTACTCAAAATCCTGGACAAAACAGCCTACCTGCAAGTCCAAAAGTTCCTTGAAGATAACCGTCTCCTCGGCTTGCGGTAAACTGGCTTCCACCCACGACATGGCACTGAAACGGCTCTCCTAGACTTAAAGAATCAAATGGATGATCTGAGAGACACAGGCAAACCTGTGCTCTTTCTGCTCCTGGACCTATCCGCAGTCTTTGACTTGGTGGATCACAACACTCTGTGCCGCCATCTAACAACTGAGGCCAACTTCTGCCCCAAAGCCTGTGACTGGATAACCTCCTTTCTCCAAAAGAGGGCCATGATAGTCTTCTCTGACTCAGCCTGTGCCACCCCCAGCCACATCAAATGTGGTGTTCCACAGGGCTCCTGTATTGTGCCCACGCTTTACAACCACTTCATGAGGCCTTTGTTCAGTATCCTTGACTCCTTGTGCATATCGTATACCAATTATGCTGATGACACACAGGTGCTTATCCCACTCATTGGGGACTATGAAGCTGATATGAACACGCTCACTACTATTTACTCAACTATCCAATCCTGGATGGCAGACAACTGGCTCTGCCTCAACAGTGAAAAAACTGAACTTCTGCTCATAGGGCCACCCACCACTTTGGGCAACCTCGATATACATTTTATATAATTTACCATTGATAACATTCCCATCAAGGTCTCTAACAACGTTAAGAAACTTGGAGTTTACATGGACTCGGATCTGACCATGGATAGGCAGGTCAATGCCATGGCCTCCTCGTCAGCCTACTATTCCGAAGTTCTCAATGCAGCCAGACACTTCCTATCATGCCAGAATTGCTTCACCATTGCCAGGGCAATAATGGGATCGAGTCTGGATTATTGGAATGCCCTCCTCGTAGGGACCTCTTGCAAAAATCTGGCCAAACTCCAGCTGGTTCAACACAACGCCCTCAGGGCGGCCACAGGAACCTCAAGAAAAGACATTTCCAAAGTAAGAAGGCAGGCCCACTGGCTCCCGGTCAGAGAGAATTGTCTTCAAAACCCTTGCCCTCACTCACAAATGCCTCCACGAACTGGCACCCCCGTACTTGGTTCAGAGAATCACAAAGCACACTGCCACAAGACCTCTTAGGAAGGGCTACTCCAACATGATTGTCATGCCTAAAACTCATAAAGTCTGCACCGGGGGCTCCAGTTTTCCTACACTGGCCGCCACCCACTGGAACGCACTACCCACCCACTTAAGAATGATTGAGTCCCACCAAGCATTCCGCAAAGCTATCAAAACAAAACTTTTTGTCTGAAAGGAAAACCTCAATTATCAACCTGTAAAATTATGTCATTGTATTACTCATCTGTATGTAACTCTGTTCATATCTGTAAGTCATACAGTCTGTATCTGTAACCAAGAGATCTTTGGTCGCCCGTTAACCTATTAAGCAAATCTTCCTACAAAATTCTTGTAACAGCGCCTTGATACCCCCGTGCTGCAAGTGCGCTATACTTATGCAAATAAATAAAATAAATAACATAATGAGTATGTGTTTGGTGTATTTTATTTCGTGATATTGTTTGTTGATGGAGCATGGTGGTCATGTTCATTTTCTACAATTTGCCATTTTATATTTAGTGAAAGCTGCGGCCAGAGCTGGAAGCCCCCCACCCGGCTGAACTAAACGTGCTCCCCTTTCAGCCCACAGAACTTTTTTTTCTCTAAATCAGGCCTCAAAATGCGTTTTATATCACAGTTTTATATCACAAAAACCTTTCCATGGGGAGATTTCGGTGGGTGGAGGTACATTTTGAAACAAATGTGGCTGTCCAGTGCCATTTACAGCACATATTAAGTCATAGCTCTTACAGGCGTTACAATCCTGGATGCAGGGCCGGCCTTAATGGCGGCAGCATCCCAGCCAGTATGACAAAAATCCGATGCTAATGCATAAGCTCCCTATTCTAATGAAAACCGGCCACTCCCGCGCAAGAGCGGGTAGGTAATCACCTGAATAGGGTGCCAATGGGAACGCACCAGCACCCTATTGTTATTAAATGCCCCCACTCCAGCGTTGGGAAGTCCGGCGCCAGCACAACAGCAGGCCGCTTTTAATTCCAATAGGGCACACACCTGCCCCGCCTTCTCCCACCACAAAATATTGGGGGAGACCTTGAAAGACTCCCCCGAGATGGCAAGCGAGGGGGCTAATGGTGCCCGGGGCGGTGCTGCCCTAAGGCCGACCATGTCTGGATGAACATTTTGCCATTGGCAATCCTTTTTCGAAATACATCACTCTCGTCCCTTCGGCCTCCCACTACCTTTCACGTTTCCCTCATGCCTCATTTTAAGAGCTTTTAAATAAAGACCACTTTCTTGCATGGCAGGGAAACTTGTATCACCAATTATTCTGTTTCACGTGTTTAACCGACTTCTCTACTTTTTCTAAGCCGAGTGTATATGTAGCCGGTGCCAGAAATCAGACCAGCCTTGAGAATTCCTTGCAGCATTTAAATGCTTCTCTCTTCCAATTACTTTCAGGGATTCATCTAACCATTCATTTGTGAATGCAGAGCTTGCTACAGCTCATTCTTTAAACTGAAAATTAGTATAAGGCATTATGAGCATCTAAGTATAAAATACAGCTGCAATAAGACAATTTTCTTGAGCAAAGTGCTTGCATTGGAGGTAATTTGCACACCTATTATGCGGTTCATAGTGATCATTTCGAAAACAAAGTTTAGAAAAACAAAAGTTTAGAAAACAAAGTTTTGAAAGAAAAAGCTGTGACAGCCTATATTTAACATGGAAAGTGAATTTCTTTGGAAACCAATCCGTCGACAATAGTCATGGGCCCTCATTACGACCCTGGCGGAAAGTGACTGACCGGACCGCCACAGCGTAAGTAGCGTTTCCGCCATTGCACGAAGGAGCAAAGTGCGGCCCATTCCGACCCATCGGGCACGAGCACCACGGCATGGCGGAAGTGCAAAGTCCGCGATGGCGGAAATGACCCCAAAACGGCCCACACCGCCGCCGTACGACGCCCTAGGTGCAATACCGCCACCCATCACAGCGGACACCGCAGTGTGCGCCTACCGGAAAGTACAGTGACCGGAAATATACGGAAACGGAAGTTAAAACATGGGCCCGGAACGGGAAACATCCCGCCGTACACCTATAAAACCACTAAAACCACACAACCACTAAAATCACTACCCTGAGACACACCCCAACCCGTCATCCACCCTAGCGAAACCAAGAAAAATGGGAAAAGTAGCGAAGAAAGCGTGCGACCGCAAGCGGCAGGTCCACTTCTCCCGTGAGGAACTCACCGTGCTAACAGAGACCCTCCAGGAGAATGCTGCCGTCGTCTTCTGCACGCAAATGACCAGGACGGCACTTGCAAACAAGAAGGCCATATGGGCTCTGGTGGCACAGCGGGTAAGTGCGGTGGGGACCGCACCCCGCACCCCACAGCAATGCCGTAAGCGATGGGACGACCTGCGGATACGCGTCCGCAGCATACTCTCTGCCAACCGCAACATTGCCACAGCCACCGGGGGAGGTCCTGAATCACCCATCAAGTTGACCCCCTGGGAAGAAATCTGTGCCTCCACCATCGGAATGGAGAGCATAGAGGGAGTCGGAGGGATGGAGAAAGGAGTGCAGACATCCGAAGATTCAGGTAGGTGGGCCAAATAAAACAATGCCAAATCCACAAAGTCCATCCATGTGAAGTACCATGCGTCCACATAGTGCAACAGAAACACATGTCCAGGAGAACGTCCACACACATCGGCCTGATAGCGCACGTTAAAACCCACAATAAATACACAAATAATTAAAAACCCCTAAAACACGCACTACACGTGCAGCAGGCACACCCTAACTGCAGGCTGCCAAACAACTGCACCCTCACTCCACACACAAATGAAAGCACCTCCAAGGCCCCGACCCAAATCACCCTCAGGTACCACCCCAATGCATGTGATACAATGCCATTCCAATTCCCACAGACCCATCAATAACCCTCGCCCTCCTTTACTCCACCACAGGGTCCGATCCAAACGACGAGCTTCAGGACACCCCTACCAGCACACCTGCAAAGAGGGCCAAGACCAACGGCCAAAGACCCTCCACCTCAGCTGCACGCATCAAGACACGGCAGCAGCACAAATCAGGTGGCAGCACAGAGGAGGGAACATCAACAGGCACCCCAGCAGCCAGCATGCCCACAACACCACCACCACAGGTCCCCCCAACGGATGCCACAGAAGGCACTGCCTCCGGTGGCAGCAGCACCATAGGTGACACCCCATTGATGGCAGCATGCTCCGACACAGAAGACGGGGATGTCGAAGTCAGATCCATCCATGACCTGTCCCAATCCCCCTGTCTGTCCCATCCCGTACAACATGAGGATACCACGCAGGGGCACCCACAAGACGATGACTGGCCATCCCCCACAAGCCCTGTGGCAAGGCAACATGAGGACAACAGCCCCTCTGTGACACCCCCGCAAATGGCCATGGCCCAGCAGAGGCAACAGTCCCTCGACCAGTTAATCGTGCAACAGCAGCAACTGGCCACGCTCCTCAAGGACCATGCCGATGAATGTGGGGGCACTAAGGCAGACATAGAAACATCAACTGAGACACTTAGGGCAGAAATGGAGAGAGGTACAGAGACACTAAGGGCACAAATGGAGAGAAGCACCGAGAGCCTGAGGGGGGAACTGCATGCGACGTCCAAGGACGTATGTGCCGAACTTGCCGCAGTGCGCCGTGTGCTCACTGAGCTCTCGCAAACCCTTAGGGACATGCATGGACGTGAGCAGGCAGAGACATCATCCGTTGCAAGTTCCGTCCAGGGCAGCCCCCAACGTAGATCTGGGAGGAACCTGCGTTCCACAGGCAGGGGTGCCCCTGATACCCGCAGAGGGGGCTTGCAATAGCGACTGCCCACTGACAATGAGCATCTTTGGACACTGGTGTTCGGGGGGGAGGTAGGAGGGTGGAGGGGGTGTGTTGGGCTCACTTGGGTGGCGGGTCGATAGGGTGTACAACATGATATCACATATGCCATAAAAAGTGCACGATCAACCAATGAGATGTGTGGACATTGATCTTTGTGTACTAGGCCATCATAGGCGTACAGTCCATATTGTGCATGTCCCAGACACACACAGTGCCACGAGTCCCGTGTCCATGTATCAGCCACCAGGCGTGAGTGCTAGAAGCATACATCAATGAGATGCTGACGAATGTCACGGCCCTCCGGTGCCTCGCAGACTCCTTGAGGTGCTGCCACATCCCCACCCTCATCATGACCATCATCAGGTGCTTGCAGTTCTGCGTCAGGGGGCATGGGCACATTTCTACGTACGCACATGTTGTGGAGCATGACACATGCCATCACCATCTTTGCAACCTTCTCATGGCGGTACAGGAGTGCCCCGCCAGACCTGCTGAGGCAGCGGAAACGGCCCTTCAGTAGGCCGAATGCCTGTTCAATGACTACACGGGTACGTGAGTGGGCATGGTTGTAGTCCTCCTCATGCTGGTCCCGTGGGTTCCGGACTGGTGTGAGGAGCCATCTCTTCAGTGGATATCCAGCATCACCTGTATGTGGACGAGAAACGTATGATGTGGAATGCCATTGCTACGTACGCACACCCCCCCCCCCCTTCCTGCCAGGTCATTGCCGAATCACATACCCCACATTATCATGCATGAAATGAGACTCACCGAGTAGCCAGGATCTGTTCCCTGCGTGTCGCTCCATGTAGCGTGGTATTGTAGAGTTCCTCAAGACCATAGAATCATGGGTTGATCCAGGGAATCGGGCACAACAATGTGTAATGATCCTGTTGGAGTCACACACCATTTGTACATTCAGAGAATGAAATTGTTTTCGGTTGCGGTACTGGGCCTCCATGGCATGTGGGACGACCAATTCCACATGGGTGCAGTCGATGGCACCAATGCAACCCGGTATGCCGGCAAGTGCATGGAATCCCACTTTTGTGTTGGTAATTTCCTGCTCCGAGCGTGGTAGGGAGATGTAGTCATCTGCGTGCTGCAGGAGGGCATCGAGCACTTGCAATAGTGTCCGTGAGAACAGTGGCTGAGAAATGCCATGCAACTGTCCGACTGTGTGCTGGTAGGTGCCTGTGGCCAGGAAGTGGAGTACAGACACCACCTTCAGTAGGGGTGGGATGGCGGTTGGGCTATCTATCATGCTGACAAGGTCAGCCTGTGTCATGTCCACAATGGCGGCTATGGTGTCCCGGTCCAGACGGTAGAGGGTGTGGATCTGCTCATCAGTGAGGTTGAACGGATGTGCTCGGAGGCGTGGGATTGCGGGCTGCCTGCGTGGTGGTAGTGGCTGTGCTGGCGGCCCTTGCTGGCCCTGCCTTGGCCTCCTCCTCCTCCTGCGTCTCCTCCGTGCGGCCGGTTGTAGTTGGTGTTCGTCTTCTTCTTGGAGTTGGAGTACTTGCAGTGCTATCAGGTCCCCCAGGGCCAACATCGCGAGTCCTGCCGGTAGCATTTCGGTGTGGTTGTGGGAGGAGACTGGCTGTGCAATTTATGTGTTTTCAGGCTGAATGGCCTCCACCTGTGGTGATTCATTCCACCTGTGCAAACTGCTCTCCCCTTTGGCCGAGCACGTCCCGCGCACAACGCTGCAATTCGTGGAATGGCATCTTGCTATTGCAATCATGTATTTGTACCCGATGGCCGTGTAACATTGGTTGATATGTTCATTCTGCTGTGGTCCCATTGGTTCACATACTATCTGTGCAGTCACGAACAGAGTTGTGAAGGGTCAGTGGAACGTAGTACTCGAGTAACGGTGGGCCCTCATTCATCACTGTACCGAGTTGCAACGACGGGCGGGGCGTCTGTGATGCTGGAAATGCATCGGAGGGACAGGGCCTCCGTATCCTTGTCCTTTTTCTGTTCTTATCGTGTGTTCTGTCGTGTTTTCCGCGCAGAAGTCCATGCGGGACTCCTGGCGGTGCAGCTCTCTCTTTTGGTTTGGTGAACAGACCCATGGGATACCCTTATGGCACCCATGGGTAGGGGTACAACCCTGAGCCCCTAGTGTATGTTTTTGGGCACCCGTGGGTGGCCCACAGAGTAGGGTATGGGCTGGTGGCAGCTACATGCTGAATTCGACAGGTGCGCTGGGTATCCGCCATTTTGGGGTACCCCGGCCCTGCCATTGGAATCAGTTGATTCCTGATAGGAAACAAGATGGCCCCGGTGGCCTCTTGCTTTCTATCCCCTGATACCTTGTTTTCCCGAAGTCCCGGGAAGCCCTGACTCTGTCCCTTCCCCCTGACTGGCTGTTGGGTGGAAGTTCCGTATATGGTGTTGTTGTGAAGGCCCAGCTAGACTTACTGGAGCCTTCCCGCTGACTGTATGTTGTGGGTACCTCCTGTGGGTGGGACCTGGGTGAATGGGGAGTGTGACCAATATGCACTCCGTGTTGTGGCTGTCTGGTTTCTGCCATGAGAGACAAAGACTGAGACAGCCCTGCCCGAAACTGGACTGAATGCAGTGTGTAGAGTTGAATGGCTGAGTACTTGTCTCAATCCACATTCCTTGTTGTGAGTGTCTGAGCGGGAGAAGAGTGGCCTGAATGCCCTGCGTGCCTGATTGGCTGACCGACTGCATGAATGCCCTTCTGTACGATTGGCTGCTGAGTGTGTGCCAGCAGTGTGGATGAGAGACCGAATAGTATATCTGGGGACCTCTCACCACTGGAAATTGTTCAGAAGCTGAAGTCCACTACGACGAGTAACTGGAGTAACTGACGCTTGACCTTGAGGCCCTGCTGGAAGAGAAGGATTGCCGTGGCTCTCCTTCACGATCTAAAGGCTGCTGTGTCTCCAAGGACTGACCCAGAGAGGACCTGGTAAGGCGCCCTCTTCCCGAGCTACGAGGGACCATCGTGCACAGCTGACCTTTGCCAACGCTCCCTGGTAGACAGACCTACGACAGGCTGCCGACCCGATACGGGGACTGCTGAGGAATCCCAAAGCGAAGCGCCCGGACTGTTGTCCGCCACTGTCGACGACCGCCGTCGCCGACCGGAGCCGCCGCGCTCCCGTTTGCCTAAGAACTTTCACTTGATCAACGGACGCTCTCGTCTGCATCGCCGTGCCGTCTCCTGTGGGAGAAGGCCTGACCGTCGACGCGCCGAGGAGTATCCACCGGTGGGTTTCCCGCCACCCAAAGACCGCAGAGACGCCGACGACTCGACGCCCTTGCTGGGCCACAGTTCTTCCTCATCTCTTTGCGGTCCAGAACTATCGTCACCGAGGTGCCCCGCACGCCTCTTCCTTGCAGGACGCCAACGCTCTGTCGTCGACGAGCACCGCTCGGATCAAAGCCTGCTGCCTCATCGACGTTGTTCTACCCGGTTCACGGTCGGACGTTCGGCGCCCCGTGTCTCCCGCTTGAAAGGGGCGACATTCAAGAAGGGCCGCCGATTCCCCGACACCGAACCCCGAGTCCGCAACGCCTCTCGACGATCCGTGGCTCCTGCCTTAAAGGGAGTCACTCCAGAAGGATCGGTCGACGCCTCGCCGACGAACTCTACTCCACCAGGTACATTGGGGGGGTAAAACATTGTGGGAGAGAACGAGACTCTTGAACAATATATGGACTGGGCTTGTTTTATATATCGTTATTTTACAGGTTGCCCAGGTGGGGGGATCTCCACTCAGAGCTGTGTCCAGTAGCGAGGACCAGTCGTCTGCCTATTGTTTCATCCGTCTGCTTTCTCTCTTCTCTCTATTGCTGGTTTCATTGCTATTGATCCGTGTGGCATTTTCACAGCCTTGTTGAATGCACTCTAATCGAATATTAGTGGTACCACTTTAGAATTGTAGATATTTACCATTGTTGATTTTCCGGAGCACAAAGTGCATTATTGTGATAAGTGTACATAACCTTTGAATATTAATTATATAAAGACTGTGTTTTCAGTAATACAGTGTGTGGACATTCCTTTGTGGGGGCTTGGGGATACACTGTACTTAAGAACCAGCCTGCATCACCTCCTGAGAAGCTAGGCCTTGATTGCTCGTCCAACGTTACCATATCAGAGAATCTTGGCTGGGGTCCTCTGTGCCTTTCCTCTGCCATATAGAGAGCGGAAGTACAGACCCCCCCCACCTCGTCCTGACAAGCTTGGTGGCAGCGGTGGGATGCTTATGGTTTTAAGAATCAGTGTATAACTGTGCCACTTACAAAATATCTGCACTTTATTGAATTAAGGTTTAGGTGTGTTCCAAATAACTGCATTACAAGCGATGGAGACCATTGCGAATGGTAAATTGACTCGGATGAGCTTAGAGGCTCTCCAGAGTGCTTGTGGAGCCAGGGAGTTAGACTTTGTGGATAAGTCTAGGGCTGAGCTGATAGCTGCCCTGGTGGACTACCAGACTGATGGTGAAACTCTTGATGAAGGGGGGGATGCAACCAGTGAGGACTCTGCCCCTGGGGTTGTCGCTGAATCTGTTTCTGGGAATGCCGCCATTCCTGCTGCCTCTGTTCCGAACCCCAGCAATTCCATGGAACTTGAGTTATTAAGGATGAAATTGGCCTTTGAATATCGCAAGTTGGAAATAGAAGCTGAGCTTAAGAAAGAGGAGCTGGCACAGCAAGTGGAACTCAAGAATAGGGATCTTGCGCTCAAAGATAAGGACACTGAATGTCAGAGAATCCAGTTAGAGAAAGCTCGAGTGGAGACTTCAGCTAAACCAATTGAGAGTGGCAGGTCCCCAGCCACCAAGTTTATGAAAGATTTGGTTGGTGTGTTTTTGGAGGGTTCAGATATCCTCCAATGGATTGAAGCGTTTGAAATGGCTTGTGCAATTCATGATGTGGATAAAAGAGATTGGGCTAAGTGTTTGTTAAGTAGAGTACCTCAAACTGGATATGACTGTATTCTGAAACTGAGTGTGGAAGAAAGGGGTCAGTATGAGTGTATGAAGTCTGCTTTAATTGCCAAGTTTGGCAGGACACCTACCCAATATCTTAAAAGGTTCAGGGATTTTAAGAAACGAGAGAATGTGTCTTGGGTTGACTGGGTGAGTGCTGCGCACATGAACATGATGGGGTGGATTGATGGGTACAAGGTGAAAACTTTTGCTGAATTATCCCACCTGTTGTTTTTTGAGCATTTTTCTGAAGCCTGTTCGCCAGAGCTGCGTCAGTATGTTGCTGACCAGAACATTTTGGACCCCTTTAAGCTGGCTAGGTTGGCTGACAAGTGGGTCTCCCACCGGGTGTCCCCTAAGGACTCCAGTGGGAAGGACAAGGATAAAGAGAAGGGGGCCTCTCAGAAAGCTGAGGAGTCCCCCAAGCAGTCACAGTCGAATAAAACAAAACCTTCCTCTCCTAAGAACCAAAAATCTAGTGGGGATAAGTTCTCTGTGGGTGGGAATAAGAGTAGTGGTCCACCTGCTGCAAAGCAGGCTCCCAGTGGTTCCAGTACCGTACCTCGCACTCCTAGCACTTGTTGGGATTGTGGGGCTCTGGATCACCGAAGGGGTGACTCCAAGTGTAAAGGTAAGGCACTTGGAGTACAGGCTGTCAGCCTGACCTACCCTTACCCCGTGTCTGAGGTGGAGGCCACCGTCCTCCCCTCCTCTACCGGAATCACATTTGGTGCTCCAGTAGAGATTTCCTTAGTGTCCCTTGGGGCCTGGGACCAGTACGCAGAAGTACTGGCGACTATCCCGCAGAACACCCGTAGGTTTTTGAGAAGTGTCCTCGTGAATGGCCAGCCTTCTACTGGTTTGAGAGACACTGGGGCAAGCATGACAGTGGTGGACAGGACCCTGCTCAAGCCAGAGGACTATGTAAGTGCTCCTCTGAGAACCACCAGGTTAGCTGGTGGGCCTCCCAAATTATCGCCTGTAGCCTTAGTCACACTCATGATTGGAGACAAGACAGCAAAGCTTCCTGTCCTGGTTCAGGACAATGTCCCTGCTAACATTCTGTTAGGTAATGATCTAGTAGAGTTGGTAATGATCTAGTAGAGTTGGTCTTCCCATGACTGCTGCTGCGGTCACTAGGTCACAGGTGACACCGGGTCTGGCTGTGAGTCAGGTACCCGAGCCAAAGGCGAGGCCTAAGGCACGAAGAAGGAAGACCAAGAAGGCCACCTCTGTGGGAGGAACACCTTCTCTTCCTGCTGTTCCGACAGCACCCATTGGGATCCATGCTCCGGACGGGCTGGGTCCAGTGGAAAACCCGGACTCAACTCCTGTGGGAGAAGAGACAGAAGACTCTCCTGTGGGAGAGGTTCTCAACCCGGAGGATCATCCCGACCTTCAATGCTTGTTAGCTGAAGGGGGACCCTCCCGGGCGGACTTCTGTAAAGGGCAGAGAGAGTGTCCCTCTCTCGAGGGTCTGCGGACGCAGGCCCTGTCCCAGGCACAAGGTGAAGTGCCTAGGACATTCAAGATTTATTGGGAGGGTGAGCTCCTTGTTAGTGAGCCCACTAAGCCTGAACCTGGTGCCCTCAAGAGGTTGGTGGTACCCCAGGTTTACAGGCCCTTCCTACTGCAGTTGGCGCATGAAGTGCCCTTGGCTGGTCATCTTGGTACCAAGAAGACTAAGCAGAGGCTCTCTGCCCACTTCTACTGGCCTCGGATGGGAGTGGAAGTGGAGTCCCACTGCCGGACCTGCCCCACTTGTCAGTTATCTGGCAAGACTGGAGGCAGGGTCATTGCCCCACTGCAGCCATTGCCAGTGGTCGGCACACCGTTTGAGAGGGTGGGCATCGACATTGTCGGTCCCCTGGACCCTCCCACTTCAGGTGGACATCGGTTCATCCTGGTCTTGGTTGATCATGCCACCAGGTACCCTGAGGCTATACCCCTTCGGACTATTACTGCCAAGGTGGTGGCCCGGGCTCTCCTGGGCATTTTTACCCGTGTTGGATTCCCCAAGGAAGTTGTCTCCGACCGAGGATCCAACTTCATGTCGAGTTACATGAAGACCATGTGGAAAGAGTGCGGGGTAACCTACAAGTTCTCCACCTCTTACCACCCCCAGACCAATGGTCTGGTTGAGAGATTTAACAAAACTCTCAAGGGCATGCTAGGTGCTTTGGAAGAGCCCCTACGGAGGAAATGGGATCTCCTCCTGCCATGCCTGCTGTTTGCTTACAGAGAGGTACCTCAAGAGGGTGTTGGTTTCAGCCCCTTTGAGTTACTCTTTGGACATCCCGTGAGGGGGCCCCTCGCCTTGATCAGAGAAGGCTTGGAGGCCACCCCTCCAGGTCCCGCCAAGCAAGTGGGGGACTATGTGTTAGGCCTCAGACGGAGGATGACACAGATGATGGGTCAGGCAACAGCAAATCTCAAGGCCAGCCAAGAATTGAATAAGTATTGGCATGACCTTAAAGGTTCGCAGGTCGATTGGACTCCGGAACAGGAAGTCCTCGTGATGGAGCCTACCAAGCCTAGAGCGTTGGCAGACAAATGGACTGGACCCTTCAGGATAATCTCCAAGATGGGCGAAGTCAATTATCTGGTTGACCTGGGTGCCTCCGGGGTAGCCCCTCAGGTATTCCATGTCAACAGGCTCAAGCCTTTCCACCGGCGAGCAGAAGTCTCATGTCTCTTGCTAGCTTCAGGGCAAGAAGAGGATGAGAGTGAGCCCCTTCCTGATTTGCTGCATAGCAACCCTCAGGACGGCTCAGTGGAGGGAGTACAGCTCTCTCCCGATTTGACAACAGAGCAGCAGAGGGCCTGCCGGGCTTTGCTCCAGCAGTATGCCTCTCTGTTTTCGCTGACACCGGGCCTTACACCTTGGTGTAGGCATGAAATTGACACTGGTGACAGCGTGCCTGTCAAGAGCAGGTGCTACCGTATGTCAGATACCGTTAAGAACCACATCCAGGCTGAGGTCGCCAAGATGTTGGATCTGGGTGTAATTGAACCCTCAACCAGTCCCTGGTCCAGTCCAGTGGTCCTTGTCCCCAAGGCAAGTTCCCAGGCGGGTACCAAAGATTGGAGGTTCTGTGTGGACTACCGAGGAGTCAATGCCGTCACCAAAACTGACGCGCACCCATTGCCCAGGGCTGATGAGCTCGTGGACACCATAGGTGCTGCCAAATTTGTGAGCACCTTTGACCTCACCTCAGGCTATTGGCAAATAGCTCTGACGGACCATGCCAAGGAAAAGACGGCATTCTCCACACCAGAGGGACTCTACCAGTTTAGGGTCATGCCTTTTGGGTTGAAGAATGCCCCTGCCACTTTCCAGAGGTTGGTCAATCATGCGCTCAGTGGGCTGGAGGCCTTTTGTGTGGCCTATCTAGACGACATTGCCGTCTACAGTTCCACCTGGGAAGCGCATTTGACACACCTGGATAAAGTGTTGCAGGCCTTGAAAAGGGCTAACCTCACTATCAAGGCTACCAAGTGCCAGATAGCTCAGGGGAAAGTTACCTATCTTGGTCATGAGGTAGGAGGGGGTCAAATCCAGCCTCTTTCCAGTAAGGTACAGGACGTACAGAGCTGGGAGACTCCCACTACTCAAACCCAGGTGAGAGCCTTTTTGGGCCTCACTGGGTATTATCGCAATTTCATGGCGGACTATGGGACCATAGCCGCACCACTGACAGCTCTGACTTCACCCAAACAGCCTAGGAAGGTTAATTGGACTGAAGACTGTCAGAGGGCCTTTGATGGCTTGAAAGAAAGTCTGTGCAGGGCACCCGTGTTGTGTGCACCTGACTACAGCCGACCCTTTATCGTCCAGACGGATGCCTGCGACACCGGAATTGGAGCTGTCTTGTCCCAGTTAGATGACAAAGGGAGAGAACATCCTATCATATTCATCAGTAGACAACTCAAGGGTAGAGAACTTAGGTGGGCTACTGTTGAAAAGGAATGTTTTAGTATAGTTTGGAGCCTTAGGCGTTTTAGGCCCTACCTTACGGGGTCCACCTTCAAGGTCCAAACAGATCATAAGCCCCTGAAATGGCTTATGCAGATGAAGGGTGAAAATCCGAAACTGCTCAGGTGGTCCATTAGCCTGCAAGGGCTAGACTTCACCATAGAGCACAGACCAGGGAAGAGTCACGATAATGCAGATGGCCTTTCCAGAAGGTATGTTGACCGTCTGGATGAGGGTGTCTATCCCGTGGGAGATTAGGCACCCTAACCTCAGTCTGGGGGGGGCGACTGTGATGCTGGAAATGCATCGGAGGGACAGGGCCTCCGTATCCTTGTCCTTTTTCTGTTCTTATCGTGTGTTCTGTCGTGTTTTCCGCGCAGAAGTCCATGCGGGACTCCTGGCGGTGCAGCTCTCTCTTTTGGTTTGGTGAACAGACCCATGGGATACCCTTATGGCACCCATGGGTAGGGGTACAACCCTGAGCCCCTAGTGTATGTTTTTGGACACCCGTGGGTGGCCCACAGAGTAGGGTATGGGCTGGTGGCAGCTACATGCTGAATTCGACAGGTGCGCTGGGTATCCGCCATTTTGGGGTACCCCGGCCCTGCCATTGGAATCAGTTGATTCCTGATAGGAAACAAGATGGCCCCGGTGGCCTCTTGCTTTCTATCCCCTGATACCTTGTTTTCCCGAAGTCCCGGGAAGCCCTGACTCTGTCCCTTCCCCCTGACTGGCTGTTGGGTGGAAGTTCCGTATATGGTGTTGTTGTGAAGGCCCAGCTAGACTTACTGGAGCCTTCCCGCTGACTGTATGTTGTGGGTACCTCCTGTGGGTGGGACCTGGGTGAATGGGGAGTGTGACCAATATGCACTCCGTGTTGTGGCTGTCTGGTTTCTGCCATGAGAGACAAAGAATGAGACAGCCCTGCCCGAAACTGGACTGAATGCAGTGTGTAGAGTTGAATGGCTGAGTACTTGTCTCAATCCACATTCCTTGTTGTGAGTGTCTGAGCGGGAGAAGAGTGGCCTGAATGCCCTGCGTGCCTGATTGGCTGACCGACTGCATGAATGCCCTTCTGTACGATTGGCTGCTGAGTGTGTGCCAGCAGTGTGGATGAGAGACCGAATAGTATATCTGGGGACCTCTCACCACTGGAAATTGTTCAGAAGCTGAAGTCCACTACGACGAGTAACTGGAGTAACTGACGCTTGACCTTGAGGCCCTGCTGGAAGAGAAGGATTGCCGTGGCTCTCCTTCACGATCTAAAGGCTGCTGTGTCTCCAAGGACTGACCCAGAGAGGACCTGGTAAGGCGCCCTCTTCCCGAGCTACGAGGGACCATCGTGCACAGCTGACCTTTGCCAACGCTCCCTGGTAGACAGACCTACGACAGGCTGCCGACCCGATACGGGGACTGCTGAGGAATCCCAAAGCGAAGCGCCCGGACTGTTGTCCGCCACTGTCGACGACCGCCGTCGCCGACCGGAGCCGCCGCGCTCCCGTTTGCCTAAGAACTTTCACTTGATCAACGGACGCTCTCGTCTGCATCGCCGTGCCGTCTCCTGTGGGAGAAGGCCTGACCGTCGACGCGCCGAGGAGTATCCACCGGTGGGTTTCCCGCCACCCAAAGACCGCAGAGACGCCGACGACTCGACGCCCTTGCTGGGCCACAGTTCTTCCTCATCTCTTTGCGGTCCAGAACTATCGTCACCGAGGTGCCCCGCATGCCTCTTCCTTGCAGGACGCCAACGCTCTGTCGTCGACGAGCACCGCTCGGATCAAAGCCTGCTGCCTCATCGACGTCGTTCTACCCGGTTCACGGTCGGACGTTCGGCGCCCCGTGTCTCCCGCTTGAAAGGGGCGACATTCAAGAAGGGCCGCCGATTCCCCGACACCGAACCCCGAGTCCGCAACGCCTCTCGACGATCCGTGGCTCCTGCCTTAAAGGGAGTCACTCCAGAAGGATCGGTCGACGCCTCGCCGACGAACTCTACTCCACCAGGTACATTGGGGGGGTAAAACATTGTGGGAGAGAACGAGACTCTTGAACAATATATGGACTGGGCTTGTTTTATATATCGTTATTTTACAGGTTGCCCAGGTGGGGGGATCTCCACTCAGAGCTGTGTCCAGTAGCGAGGACCAGTCGTCTGCCTATTGTTTCATCCGTCTGCTTTCTCTCTTCTCTCTATTGCTGGTTTCATTGCTATTGATCCGTGTGGCATTTTCACAGCCTTGTTGAATGCACTCTAATCGAATATTAGTGGTACCACTTTAGAATTGTAGATATTTACCATTGTTGATTTTCCGGAGCACAAAGTGCATTATTGTGATAAGTGTACATAACCTTTGAATATTAATTATATAAAGACTGTGTTTTCAGTAATACAGTGTGTGGACATTCCTTTGTGGGGGCTTGGGGATACACTGTACTTAAGAACCAGCCTGCATCACCTCCTGAGAAGCTAGGCCTTGATTGCTCGTCCAACGTTACCATATCAGAGAATCTTGGC